>NW_006204113.1:6561121-6610940 GCF_000334495.1 Tupaia belangeri chinensis
TTCTGGTAAAATTAAAACATAAATGAATGAATAAATAAAAAGTAAAATAAAATAATTCTTAAAAAAATGTAAATCAAAATTTTAATTGTAATGAAAAGACAATGTCTCTGAACAGTTGAAGCAGAGCTCAATCAAAGTATCACTGTCTTAAAGTCTTACATTGTTGCATAAATAATGAAAAAAATAAAAATCAGTGGTAAAATTTTAAGTAAGGAAATAACTAGAAGGGCTATATTAAAATCAGACAAAGTAGATTTAAGACAAATGTTCAATGATTAATTTGAGAATTTCCTTTCCAACGTAAGATTTATTACTATAAATGTCTCCCTCCCCATTCACTGCTTTAGCAGCACCTCATAAAATTTTATATGTTGTATTTTCATATTTGTTCATTTAAAATTATTTCCTAATTCCTCTTTTTATTTTTGGAGAGGTTTTTGCTATAGGGCATGTGCACTCGCCAGACAGACACAGAGAGACAGAGAGACAGAAAGCAAGAAATCACCCCCCAGGGGGAATGGCCACACCACAATCCCTTCTCCTCCATTCTCTTCTCGGGATCTTGGACACGCAAGCACACGCGCCCGGCGTGAGTTTAAGCCACTGGGTCCGAGACTCGGACTGCGGTCGACTACATGGGAGTCCAGTGACATAGCCATTATGCTAACTGCTGGTCCCCTAATTCCTCTTTAAAGCTTTGTACTTATCTATGGTTTAGCTTAATTTCCAGGTGTTTGCAGATTTTCCTTTTATAGCTTTGTAGTTGATTTCTAGATTAATTTCATTGTAATCAGAAAATATTTGTGTATGCTTTTAAAATTTGTTATTTTACATTTGTTTGGGTTTATTTTATGGCCCATAAAATCATTTATCTTGGTGAATGTTTCATGTGCACTTGGGAAAAAAAGATGTGCATTCTTGGTTGTAGTGTTCTGCAAATGTCAACTAACTGTGCTTGACTGCTGTATTGTTCATTTCTTCTGTATCTAGGCTGAGTTTCTATCTATTGCTATTCAACCATTGGGAGAGAAATGTTGAAGTTTCCAAGTATAATTATGAATTTGTCTCTTTCCTTCTGCTCTTCCTCTTTTTATGATTTATGCAAAGAGTGTTTAGGTATGACTGGAAGCATAATTGGAACAAGTATGTAAGTTGAAGTAAATACTGATAAGTTCCATTTCAAAAGAATTAAAAATGTTTACTTTGCAAAGAGATACTATTAAGGAAATGAAATGGAAAAAAAGAGATTGAGAAAAAAGCATTTTTTTTTTTTTTGGAGAGGTTTTCGCTATAGGGTGCGTGCACTAGCCAGACAGACAGAGACAGAGAGAGACAGAGAGACAGAAAGCGAGAAATCACCCCCCAGGGGGGATGGTCACGCCACAATCCCTTCTCCACCATTCTCCTCTCGGGATCTTGGGCACGCACGCACACTCGCCCGGCGTGAGTTTTAAGCCACCGGGTCTGGGACGCGAACCGTGGTCGACTACGTGGGAGTCCAGCGACATAGCCATTACGCTAACTGCTGGTTCCCAAGATGGACTCATTTTCAACTAACTCAAAAGAAAGGAAAAAACAACTAAACAATGGACAAAAGACTTGAACACGTCACCAAAGACAATATGTGAATGGCAAATCAGTAGAAGAAAGGATGATCAATACAGTTAGTCATTACAGAAACAGAAATTAAAATCACAATGAGATATAACTACAAACCTATAAGAATGGTTAAGACAAAAATAATGACAAAGCCAGGTATTGAGAGAAGATGAAGCAACTGGAATTTTCACACATTACTGGTGGAAACTGAGTCTTTAGGAAAACAATTTTCCAATTTTTAATAGAGTTAGGACCAGCAGATGACGTAGTGGTTATGTCACTGGACTCCCACATGCCCGACTATGATTTGAGTCCCAGACTCAGTGGTCTGAAATTCATATTGGACACATGTGCATGCATGTCCAAGATCCCAGGAGGAGAATGGAGGAGAAGGGATTGTGGTATGGCCCTCACCCCTGGGGGGGGTGATTTCTCACTTTCCATCTCACTGTCTCTGTCTCTCTCTCTGGCAAGTGCACGTGCCCTAAGGCAAAAATCTCTTTTATAAAAGTGAGTTAAACATATATTTGCCATGTGAGTCCAGCAGGCCCACTCCTAGATATTTACCCTTCAGAAATGAAAACAAGTTCACACAAAATCCTCTACATAAATGTTTCTGGCAGCTCTATTTATAAATGGTCCAAACTAGAAACTGGAAGTAAACCAAACTGCCTTCAGTATATGAATGGATAAACAAACTCTGGTATATTGGTACAGTGGAAAACTACTCAGGAATACAAAGAATGAATTGTCCGTACAACTTGGACCAATTTCAGAGGTGCCATGCTCAGTGAAAGGAGGCAAGGTCAAAAGTTTACAGACACGCATGTCACTTAGATGACATTCTTGAAAATAAAATAATTATAGTAATGATTAAGACAATGGTTGCTAGTGAGGTAAGAAAAAGAGGTATGACTACAAACATAAAAAGAAAAAGGTATGACTACAAAAAAAGAAAAAGGTATAATTGCAAACAAAATATTATTTGGGTTGACAAAATTGTTCTTTATCCTTGTTGTGGTGCTATTGATACAAAACTATGTACATGTGGGAACCAGTAGGTAGCGTAATGGCTATGTTGCTGGACTCCCACGTAGTTGACTGCGGTTCGCGTCCCGGACCCAATGGCTAAGAACTCACGCAGGGCGCGTATGCATACATGCCCAAGATCCCGAGAGGAGAATGGAGGAGAAGGGATTGCGGCGTGACCATCCCCCCAGGGGGTGATTTCTCGCTTTCTGTCTCTATGTCTCTCTCTGTCTGTCTGGGGAGCGCACGCGCCCTACAGTGAAAATCTCTCCAAAAAAAAAAAAAATTCATAAAACTGTACACCAATACAAAGTATATTTGGAGGCCAGCAGGTGACGTGGAGGTTAAGTCGCCTGGATTTCATATGACCGACTCTGTGATTTGAGTCCCAGACTTGGCACCTTGAAAATCATGCCAGACATGAGTGCGTGTGTGCCCAAAATCCTGAGAGGAGAATGGAAGAGTAGGAACTGTATCATGGCCATCCCCATTGGAGGTGATTTCTCACTTTCCCTCACTCTCTGTCTCTGTTTCTCTCCAGCAAGCACACACACCCTGTTGAAATTTTTTTTAAGTAGTACAGTAAATTTTATTCTATATTAATTTTAAAATAAAGTCAAACAGTTTAACAGATCAGAGACAACATACAGACATATGTATGTCAACCTTCTGGGAAGTTATACCAAAAGGTGAACTTGTTAAACTGGGTTTGGGGGATGAGCAAAAGTTTATTTTTAATAACCTTACAATTATTTGCATATATTAGCAGATATGCAACTATTTTGTTACAAAACAAAATGAGGACATGAAAGAATGTTGGTATAGGTTAAAAGTTAAAACAAGAAGAATTTTTTTTTCTTTTCTTGGAGAGGTTTGTGCTATAGGGCGTGTGCGCTCGCCAGACAGACAGAGAGAGACAGAGAGACAGAAAGCAAGAAATCACCCCCCAGGGGAGATGGCCACATTGCAATCCCTTCTCCTCCATTCTCCTCTCGGGATCTTGGGCACGCACACACACATGCCCGGCGTGAGATTAAGCCACCAGGTCCAGGACTCAAACCGCGGTCAACTACATGGGAGTTCAGCAACATAGCCATTATGCTATCTGCTGGTCCCAAAACAAGAAGAATTTAAAAATCTTGCAGAAATATAAAAATAATTGTTTCTAGATATTTGAAATTCAGATTTCCCACAGTCACCTCTTTGTCTCTAGTTCAAACTCAAGTCCTGATGATCTAAAAATAGGCAAAAGAAACAGAGTGAGTAAGATAGTCTAAAGCCCCATGTGATTACTGAGATGCCAAATGGCTGCCTTGGCTGGATAAGGTCAAGTTAAGAGCTTCAGAAGCATTTGTGGAACACGAAAATCAATAGTTTTGAGTATTTAATGTCTCCTCTGTAAGCAAAGTCACGGAATAAAGAACAATGCCACTTCGTATGTAGTGTTCTACTGTCAAGAGATAAACCCTTTCAAATGATCTGAGTTGGTAGTGTACGTTATCTGAGAACTGGCAATTTAGCACGAGTTGATAAATCATTTCATTTGACCTAAAACGTGTAGAGAAAATGTGATAAAATAGCATCCAGTGTACATTCTCTTGACGTGCATATTTTATACGGGTGACTGATAACTTTTTTACTCTTATTTTGTAACATAAATTGAAGGTAATACTTCAGATATGTGAATCAGATGTCTTTTATTCATGATTCAACTGCATTAACAGTCTGAAATGTCAACAAGCTGTTTATTTGTTTATTTATTATTTGGTAACAGCAACACAATTCCAATGGGGTTGTCCCATATCCAAGTCAAATGTCCATGCACATTCACCCCAAGACTTGCTCTCTAACATGTGAGTATAGATCTGAACTATTGCTGCAAGCATAATTTGCAAACTTTCACATAGCCTCTCTTCACAATATAATTCCATTTATAATGCCTGTGCACCCCAATTCTCACTACCGTAACTTGGATTCTATATGCTCCTGTCATATCCTAGTAAGTGTTCCTAAAGAGATGTTTCTAGTCTATTATTTTCCAACTCCAGTGTAACTTACATATCCACGTCAGATCTTTCTTTTTAAAACAATGTTCTATTAACACAATTTCTTGCTCAAAATTAAGTAATGGTTTTCTATTTTTTTCGTAATCAATCATAAACACCAAAGTATAACATTCAAAGCCCTCTGAAAAACTAATCCATTCACACACATAACTAAATTTGGCCGCCCTGGACTGTTTTATTTTCTGAAAATATTTGGCGTATTTTCATTTTTTGCTACTATGTCTGTAAAATTCTTTCTGCTGATTTAATCTCTGTTTAGATCATTCCATTTCTTAAGGCAAATACAAATATATCTTTCTCCAAGAAGACTTTTCTGATCATTTCACAGATAAAAGGGATCTTTCATGTCTTGGAAGTACCATAATACTTAACCATTTAACTTCTGTGATAACTACTGGCCAAATACTACACAGCATCTAAATACTTCTTGCCCACTTTCTATCTCTCTTAGTAATTATAAAAGGTACCTCTGCCTCCTAGAATCTACAGACGTTTTAATCCATTTCTGGTACACAAATAATATTCAGCGAAATCCTTCTAAGCAATAAAATACCGAATCATATTTACAGTGAAATAATTTCTTTTCGAACACTTAAATTCTTCTCTTGGATAATGATATCTTTGCATGAACATTTCTCTCTTTCTTACAAACCACTTAAAGTAAAGCTATCGCTAAGAGGGATAAAGGATTAAGTCCCTGCTAATTTATATTTAGCAAATTCCTATCTTCTGATAAAAATTGAAGGTGCCCTAATACCATGGGGTCTGAGATATATAAAGGAGAACAGGTTTGACAGAAAGTGGAGGCAGGATCAGAGGACAGATTTCTGGTTTCGACACAAAGGAGAGCTGTGATGAAGCAGTAATAAGTAGAATGTAAAAACAACGTGAAGAGACAGAAAGAGAGATGGAATATTTATTGACAAAAGAAGGGAACAGCAGAAGTATGTCTTAAATTCTATGGATGGTCCACAAAGGATGCATTATACTTCAAATAGCTGTGGAACCCTTAAAACAAAAGTAGATGAATTTAGATTTAAAGCAAGTGAAATCAGCCAGACTATAAAATACAAACATGGTATTTCCCTACCTAACATATATTGAATGCCCACAGGCAGTGGTAGAAATGGAAGGATTCAAAGATATAGATATATAGAGAACAGCTGTATCTACGAGAGACCACACAAGGAGGGATAAGGATGCCACTCAAGGAAAAATGTTTTAACAGGCACAGGAATGCATGGAAACCAAGCAAACCGGCTGTGGAGTGGTACATACAACAGAGTCAAAACAATGGAGTTGCCTATCTTATAGCCATCTCTAAAACTAACTGGCAGAGTGGAAACCGAAGGTGCATAATACCATGTCACGTTCTTTGTTGAAGATAATGACTCTGGTGGTATTCTTGATTTGATTATTATACGCTGCATGCATACATACTTTGAAAAACCATATTGTAACCCATAACGATGCACACAACAATGAAATGTAAATAAGAAATTATAACATAAGTTTTTAAAAAATGTTTACAGCAGGGATCTTAGGGAAATGGGAATTTAAAGAGAGCTAATGCTACCAAATTCAAATTGTATGCTTACAGCCACCATTTTAAACATGGAAAGTACATGTTGTTACCCTCCCATGGAGACAGCGATGTCAAAGTGCTTTTGAAAGCACACAGTTAGGAATGATGTAGCACAGTTCTGGTATTATTCCTGAGCTAATTTTAGTATTCCATGCTGCTCTGTCAGAGATTCTTTTTCCAAGATAATTTACTTCAGGCACAATTAAATTTTGGCACTTTACACCGTTTTCTTCTCCTAATCCTAGAGCAGACATAAGTATTTGATCACAATACTCCGAGCCCTGGTGCTCAATCAGCATGCTCATCAACATCTGAGAAGCCCCTAGAAATCAGAGTTCATCTGAGTTGAAACTTGCTGAAAATACTGGTGACTTTTATCGAAGCAATTAAATGTACAATGTGACCTTTGAAATTCTTTCTGGCCTAAAGGTTTTATCAAGAGTAACAGAAGATGGTGGCACAGTGATAAAACGCAACTATCTTCAAGGTGCACCCACTTGGGAAGGTTGTTGATCCAAGTCTGGAGAACTCCCTCAGTATGGCTGACACATGTGTGCCTCGATCCAGGCTGACTCAAGCTGGAGGTACATCGTGGTGTTGGACCGAGTTGGGGGCGCTATCTCATTCTCTTTCTCTCTCCCTGTCTGCTTCACTCATGAAATAAATGAATACAGTTTAAATTTTAAAGAACGAGTACCAGCCAAAACATTAAAACTCATTTATTCCTAAATAATAACAATTTTTCTTTCTGTATGGACACCTAGAGAAATATATTATAGAGGCAAAGACTTTCACACCTACTAACTTCAAAACTATTTGACTGTCAACTCTGAGAATTCATAACAATAATCACCACTTACTTGGCACTAATTACTCACCAATTTTTGAGCATTATAAAAACCCTTTCAAAATAGGTCAATCCATAATCAACTCAAATCATTCTGCTTATAGTATTTGCCACTCCCAGATTGCCAGATCACCAGGGTTCTCTTAACGGACCATTCGGACTATAAAGGTGTTATCTCTGTGTTACCTATTTCCAAATCTGAATTTTTTCAAAAAATATTTCCCAAATAGAAAAGTTGGTTTTTGTTTTGCATTGTTTTGTTTTGTTTTTGATTAAAGCTACATGTGATTCACCTGAAATGTTCATGTAATTTCTTCAAGTTCATTTTAAGAAGTCCAACTACAGGCCCAATAGCAGCCTGGGTAGGTACCTGTCCCAGCTGAGGTAACATCTGAGAATAGATAATTAGCAATGACAGAGTATATAACAGCTGAAAACTGGGCCCCTTAGTTAACTAATCAGTCTCCCCTTTATCTTTCTTTTTCTTAGAGTATAGAGCAGATTTATTAGCTCATATTGCTTAAAATATTTCAATACATTTCTAGATTATTTATTTATTTATTTTGCTGTAAGATGCCTGTGTTTTTCAGAGAGAGAGAGAGAGAGAGACACGGTGAGAAAGCACTCCCCAGGGGGATGATCAAATTACAATCCCTTTCCCTCCATTCTCCTTTTAGGAGTTTGGGCACCTATGCACCTGCTCCTGGCATGTTTGTCAAGCTGCCAGATCTGGCACTTAAACCACAGAGTTGGGCATGTGGCATCCAGCCTCCTTAAATGCTGTGCCATTGGCTGGCCTGAGTTTCTAGTTCTTTTAGGCTATCTAAGATATAAAATCTTCTCCTGGATTAGCATCACACTATTCTTCCCTCTTACCTCGCCGCTCTTTCCATTGCTCACTCTGGCCTCATTTTGTTGGTGAATCCCTGTTGTCCTCAGTTTTGCTGTGAGTCTTTGCTTCTTATCCTCTCTGCCCAGAAAGCTCCTTTCTCATTCCTTCACGGGAATGGCTTATTCCCCCTTTTGTCTTGGCTTACGTAATACTAGCCTCACCTGTCAGTTACTCTCTACCTCATCATCCTGCTTATCACCTTCAAAGACATATCAAAAACTTGTATGTTTCATTGGTTTATTTACCACCTTATTCAATTTCTCACACAATGCAACGTATTATATTCTTTCACAATTTTTTTTTTACTTCCATTATACCATCAAATATTTTTGGAGTACCTATTATGTGTTAGGCGTTTTTGTAAGTATTGAAAATCCAAGACTGAACACAAAGTTTTTATTCCCATAAGTTTTTGTTTTATTAGGGGGAAATAATGAAATAGAAAAACTAGATACAATCAATTCTCTTTATTCATGATAGTTATGTTCTATAAACTCACCATAAACATAGAAGTAGTGGATACTGAATCATTGCACCTAGGGAAAATAAAAGATAAATTCCTGCAAGCCTCTGATCACAATAATTTAATAAAGCAATCAATATATCACCTTGTTTTAAAGTCTGTTCCATTTTAAAGACACCTTATTTAATATATATTGTTGATGTATTAACATCGAACTAATAGCCCATAGCACATTGACTCGAACCTGAAAGAATCTGATCTCACACCCAATTTTCTCTATAAGGCACATCACAATCTACTTGCACTTAGAGCAGCATACAAATGTCATGGTCGGGGGCCATTGTTAACAACAAAATCACCAACAAAATGCACAGAAATGAGAGAACTGTGGCATGAGTGCAAAAGGGACACTTGCTTGCTATAAGAGAGTAGAAATAAGTAGACAGTGTGTTGTTTTGTTCAACGTGAGGCCGCTCAAATTTTTCAGCACTCTGCACTTATCTATGAATGACCATGAAAGTACCCTGAGTGTTGATTTGGGGGTTACAAATGTATTTTAGCAAGGAGAAGAATTGATAATACTTAGTCCTTGAACAATAAGAATCACTTGTAATAAAAGATGATTGGAAGCATAAAAATACTCTATGAATAACAATTTGAAGGCAGAGTGAGAAGGATGAATGCATTACTCTAGGTGGCTTGGTCAGGGAAAGCCACTATAATAGAATGAAATGTAAATAAGGAGTTAAATGAGATAAAAGAATTATGCAGGTATTTATAGGAAAGTGCATTCCAAGCAAAGCAAATACCAAATTCAAACTCTAGGGGAGAAAATGTGTTTGAAGTGGAAGGTGGTGGACAGAGGAGAAGGTAATAGAATAGGGCCAGCCAATGGCATTGTGGTTAAGACAACTGGCTCCCACAGGGCTGACTGCACAGTTTGACTGCTGGAGCTGGTGGCTTGAAAAGTATGCTGGCTGCACATACATGTATGCCTAAAATCCTCGAAAGAGAAATGAAGAAGGGATTGTGGTGCGACCATTCTCCATGGGAGGTACTTTCTCACTTTCTCTCTCTCTCTCTCTCTCTCTCTCCTGCAAGCACACAGTCACTGATAAATTTTTTTTTTTAAAAAAGGATAATATGATAGAGTTGGGGTAGAGGGCATTGATGGAAGCAGATCACATAGAGCCATGGGCTTTATTGTTGGGGCATTGATTTTTGTTTTGTTTTGTTTTTATTCTAATTTAGAATGGAATAGAAAAAAAAAATCACTGGAGGATATTAAGCAAAAGAGAATCAAGCTTCTAACATGTTTGTGGTCACCCCATGGCACTGCACTAATGGAACACTGCAATGCTGGACCCATAAGGGAAGGTCCCAGGTTTGGATCCTGAGGTCTCAAGAATGTATATCCATGATCTGGGCTGTGTGGGGTGTGGCTCACACTGTGAAGACTCCATTGGGGAACACCTGCCTTCCCTCATCTGTCTCACAGGGAAGAAATGAATAAATATATATATATATATTTAAATTTAACACCTTTAAAAGGTTACTTTTGTTTGACTTATAGAAAATAGATTGTGAAGGTAAGTGTTGGAAGTTCAGAATCCTGTTGAGAGTGACCACAGTACTCTGGGTAAGAAAACATGGTGGCTTAGTGTAGGGTAACAGAAGAAAAACTGACAGGGAATTGGGTTAACAGAATGTGTTGTAGATCGGATATGGCTAAGTGCGTGCGATAGAAGAGGGCAGGAAGAGGAAGAAAATTCATAGATAATTCCACATTTTAATGAAGTTAGCATTTTGTGAGGCAGAGAAGAGAGGAAATAAGGTTGACACAGATGTAGGTGGTGACAGGAGAAGAGTTTCATTTGAACAGTTCATTTGAGGTGCCAAATAGTCATTCCAAGGAAAATATCAAAAAGTTGGATATATCAATCTGAAACTCAAGAGGTTCAGGTTAAAAATCATTCGATATTCACCTGTTTATTCTTGATACTAAGGCCATAGAGCTGGCCCTGTAGTGCAGTAGTGAAGCCCTGTGTGTAGGGACCCAGATCTGACATAGCATTTCAATCCTAGCCCTGGTGGCTTGAAAAACACATCCATCAGGCTCGTGCTTGTGTGTGCCCCAAATCCTGACAGGTTGGAGAGGTGAAGGAAAAAAGACTGTAGCATGGCCCAAGAGGCGGTGCTTTCTCTTTCTCTCTCTAGTAAGCATAGGTGCCCTCTGGCAATACAAATATGAATAAATAAACAAATATCCAAAGATTGATTAGATTAACTAACGAGTAACTAAAGTGGAGACAGTAAAAGATCTGAGGACAATAGAAGGTAAGTTTTAGGAGGGCAGGGATTGAATGCATTTTATCAGTTCTCATAAATCTAGTACCATTTTCAGTACCTACATAGTAACATTCTCAGTAAATAGTGTTGAATTGTTTTGAGAATACATTGTGGGGTTTTTTATATAATTAAAATGGTAAATAATGGAATTTTTCCCCTGATTTTTCAATTAACTTTTTTAGTTTTAATATTGCCAGAGTGTGTGTGAACTCACCAACAAAGGGAGACAGGGCAGACAAGGTCGGGGGGGTAATCACTCCTCCCCCCCAGGGGGATGGTCACACTGCAATCCATTTCCCCCCATTTCTCCCTCCTTTCTGGATTTTGGGCACACACACCTGGAATGTTTTAAGCTGCTGGAACTTGAACCTCATCATCAGCCATGTGGGATCCAGCTGCTGTAATCACCAGGGCATGGACTAGCTATTCAATTAGCTTTTTAATTTTCAGAGAGTGCATGCACTTTCCAGAGAGAGAGAGAACAAGAGAGAAAGAGAGCATTCCCCAATGGGAAATCCAATCAGGATATTAGCATCTTGGGTATCCATACATTTGTGACCTGTTTGTTTTTCAAACCACTGGGCCCAAGATTCCAATCACTGTTGGCTCCCTTAACCACTAGGCTATGAGACCAGGCCTCAATTAACTTTTTTTTTTTTTTTTTAAATTAGCTTTGCTGTAGGGCACGCGTCCTCAGCAGAGGAGATGGGGAGTGAGAAATCACCCCCCTGGGGATGGCCATACCACAGTATCTTCTCCGCCAGTCTCCTCTTGGATACTAAGTATGCACACACACGTGCCCAGCATGATTTTCAAGCTGCCAGGTCCAGGTGTGGGACACAAATCCAGAGGTCAGCCTTGTGGAATTCAGAGCCTTATCCCCCATGCTACCTGCTGGCCCACCCTCAATTAACTTTTAAATATGTTTTGTATGTATCTATGGAGCTAGAAATAATAATTTTAATAGCTACATACTCTGGATTAGGTCCAATTTTTCTTTCATTTTATTTTATTTAAACACAATTCACACTTTCTTGGGAAATTGTCTATAAATTTTCTAGAAAGAGATTGTTTCTGTAAATTTAAGGTGGTGATTAAGGTAAAAAAGAATGGCTCCCAGCATGTCAATCAAGCACGGAAGGTTTTTTTCTTTTTTTTCCTAGTTTGACTTTCCACACCCACTTGGAGGCTAACAGCTCTCTGAAATAACAATGATAATTATTGTTGTTGTTGCCGATGTTGTGAGCTGGTACAGAAACCATTTATAAATGCTGATTTCTGTGTTGGCTCATCAGCATTTCATCTTTCCCTTTCAAAGGTTACCATATCCTCCTAATTGAGCAGCCTTCTCGGGAGAATGAGTCCTTCTGATTCTTCATTAGACCGCAGCCTCAGACACATCAAAAGGAAAAATAAAAGAGACAAGGCAGTACAAGGCCCTGTTGTAGGCTTTTCCCATATGGTATTGCACACATCAGAGATCTACATTTTTACAAATAAACGTAGGTGTCATCTTGCAGATTTTGAGGCCAAATTGAAATGCTAAGTCTCCCTGTCCAGAACTCTAAGTTTATTTAGGCATCAGGGGACTTTTCAGCATAATCCAGACCTTCATTTAATAACTACATTTCTAATTCAGATCTCGTCACATCATTCAATTTTGTCTCCAGACGCATTCACTTTGAAGAAAGGTCTTTGTTCCACATTAGAGACTTAGTCCAAAGGCTTGCTAGTTTCTATGTAACTAGGAACACAGCACACACTTCTGTAAAACCAAGTGGGCTCATTACTACATTATGTGAATTTCTAAGCTCTTAGCAGACAATATTTTACTCTTATTGTGCTAAATCTCATGGCAGAGAACTCCCAAAACGTTTGCCAAATCGATACCTTCAAACCACCTATATCATATATTTACTTTAACAGTTTTAAATTCCCCCAGAGAAAGGGAGTAGCCCATTTGTCATTGTCTAGTAATTCCTATATAATAGATGATCTCTAAAAATTTACAAGAGATTGGCTAACAATTTGAAATGGGAATATGATTACCTCTTATTTCAATGACTTCTTGAAACAACACCTCAGCAAGGTCATTTTTGCTAATGTCCAATAGAAGACTTGAAAAATATCATTTTGTTCTTCTTGGATATCTGTATCCAGAGACGAAGGTGCTCTTAAATGACTCGTAATTATTATATTTCTTGATCCATTCTTCAGCAAATATCTTTTGAGCATGGTGCATTGTCTGGTATGGTATGTACACAAGTGCTTTACTACTGATATTTTATTTTATGCAAAGGTATCTTTCACCTGTGTCATTACATGCAGGAAGGATTCAAGGTGACTTTCTGTGTCGAATGCTATTCATATCAGCTGACCTGGGATATTAATAAATCCTTTGTAATCAGCTACAGGTGTTAATGTTCTCTTGAGCAGGAAACCCAAATGAAGTTAAAGGGCCTCATGAAGCAGTAGAGTTATAAGTTGATGTTCCTGATGAAAAAAGTTAGAGGTACACTGAATAAGTGATACACTTTTAGGTAGCAGGAAATGAGAATGGGACAGAAGATAGTGTGATGGTTAAAGTGTTGGACTCCCACAGGATCACCCAAGGTTTGAGTCCCGGGACTGCAGCTTGAAAATCGCACTGGGCACATGTATGTGCATGCCCAAAATCCCAGAAAGAGAATGGAGGAAAAGAGACTGCAGTGTAGGCATCCTCCCTGGGGGCTGATTTCTTACTTTCCCTCTCTCTGTCTCTTTCCCGTGAGCACATGAGCTCTCAGGGGAAAAAAAGGGAGGGGAGAAAGCCCTATACCTGCCTGAGGGCTTGGGAAAAAGTCATATTGATGGACCTGCCTCTAGACATACTAAATCAGAACTCCTGGAGAAGAAAACCCAGAAATGATTTTTTTGTTCATTTGGTTCATTTGGGGGATGGGAGCATTAGAGGGATTCTTGCTACAGGACATGTGCACTTGCCAGAAAGACAGAAAGTCAAAAATCAACCCCCCACGGGGTGGGGGTGGTCATGCCACAATCCTTTCTCTTCTATTCTCCTGGGATTTGGGACACACATGCGCATGTGCCTGGTGTGAGTTTTAAACCACGAGGTCCGTGATTTGAACTGTGGGCAGTCATGTGAGAGTTCAGCTACGTAACCATTACACCATCTGCTGGCCCCAGAAACGGTTATTTTCAAAAGGCATGCCAAGTGATTCTTCAGGTCACTAAAAGTTGCTGAACAAGGGGAAGTTAATACTCAAAATATAACCTTCATCTTCTTGCCTTTCTATTCAGTCTCACTACAGATTCCTCTCTGCCAAGTACTCTAGATTCAAGGTTCTCTTTACAAAAATGAAGCATCTTTCCTCTAGTGAGTGTTTTAAATAGATTTTAATTTTACCATAGTTCCTTAATTAGTAAAGAGAGGTTATTCCAAGTCTCAGAAGAATAAATGTGTGCAACTCTCCATTTAGCCAACATCCGCTCATGTTTTATGTCTCAATTCAGATATCAACTTTTTGTTTAATCTCTCCCTTAGTGCTCAGTCCAATCCAGTCTTACTGAGAAGTTCATTCTTTTTTTTTTTTTGAGAGGTTTTTGCTATAGGACATGTGCACTCACCAAAGAGACAGAGAGAAACAGAAAGCGAGAAATCACCCCTCAGGGGAATGGCCACGCTGCAATCCCTTCTCCTCCATTTGCCTCTTGGGATCTTGGGCACACACACACATGTGCTCAGTGTAAGTTCAAGCCACCGGGTCCAGGACTCAAACTGTGGTCAACTCCATGGGAGTCCAGTGATATAGCCATTACGCCAACTGCTGGTCCCAAGGAGTCCATTCTTTACATACTGAAACACTGTATGTTGGTCCTCTATCTACCCAGAACACCCTGAAAACTGTAGTAGAATCATTTACATGTCTGTTTCCTAGACCAAAGCTCCTTTAAAACAAATTTTGCATTATTTTCTATTCATATAGTTCCAGTGTCTTAACTGGCACTTGGAACATAAGTGCTCAATAATGGTTGGTTGAAAACAAACATATATGCATGAATAAATGCATGAAAACACGGTTTTGAAAGGAACCATATTGAACCAAGAAAGCCTGAAGCTACAATTTTAGCAATGAGAGTTTCATTTTTCAGTTGACATATAAGGACATAGACAGACTTATCTGGGAAACAGTTGAAATTACCTGAGTTGTAGGTCCTTGAGAAAATGAAATCTAATAGTTATCTTGCCACCACATCAATTTTCAATAGCAACTGAAGGGAACAGCCAAACCTATCATTCTTTGCTTTGGTTCCGAGGTAACTAATATCTTCAAATTTTTACCAACTGACAATTTCTTTTTTCTTTTACTAAGTAGATTTCCTCTTTTCCCCACAATGTGCAAACTGGGAAATAAAATCAACCCACTTAAAAACTAGTGAAATAAGAACCCAAGAAATAGGAAATAAACTTAATAACTCCAAAGCCCCTGTGTTCTAAGAGCATGCCTTCTCTAGATGAATAGAAATTTTCCCATCAAGGGGTAATAGAAGCCATGAGCACATATATATAAAACCTCCAATATAATTTCAAAAAGGAGAGAGACCCATAAGCCTAGCATTGTTGGTATTAGCTAACTTCTAGCAAAATCAGAGCCACTATGTATAATTTGAAAGTATGCAAAATGTGCCCTGGGCAAATATTACACATATACTATACCGATACATTTAACTACACACAGCACAAACATTTAAGGAAAACAAAGCATTTTCCCAAGAATTACGGTTTTGTTTTTACATGGCACATTGTTAGACTGTGCTGTGAGAGCAAGTTTGCAATGGAGAACAACTTTCTCAGCTCGTTTCCAATGGTTGGCCTCAGGGTCACCTGCTTACCCACTTATGAACTCTAGTCTGGTTGCTTTCTCTCAAGTCACCAATTAAAGGAAGCCTCTCATTGGTCTAGGTACAGCTCAAGAAAACAAAGAAGGTTTCCCAGCACTAGTATGCTAAAAGTAAGTGAGATGCAGATGAGCTCTCAGGGGCTCCTTGAATACATCCATAAATAAAGGAGGTCTACCAAGGAACAAGGTAAGAGGAACATTCCAACTTAACCACATTGTTAAGAATTGATCCTTCAAGACTCTAATTTTTTTTTGCTCCCATTTTATATATGTATACATACACGAAAACACATGCCCAGAGCCCAATTTAAACACTTTCAAACCACACATAGTTGCTCTGATTTTGCTAGAAGTTTGCTTACCACCAACAGGAGGCTTAAGGGAATCTCTCTTTTTCTGAAATTCTATTTTGGAGGACCAGTATTATTTCTATACTATTAACTTCAAAATGTTCTTGCCTCTTTTGGAATTCCCTCCATAAATCAAAAATATTTACCCAAATCAGAAATAGGATCACAGCTTCCCATAGAGGCCAATCTGCAAATCTTGAGTTCAGGAAGCGTCCTGTTAGAGAATAATCTCAGGAATACCTGGAACCCATTTTCTAAACTCTTTTTATTGGGCCATTGGAAAAGTCATGATGCATTTTTTCAAAGAAAAACAGAAAAATATGTCATGACTTTTCTGACAACCCAATATATTGATGGTAGCAAATGGGCGCTCAGGCATAATGGCAGGCCACTAAAGGATTAGGAAGCTATGGAGATAATCCAGTATTTTCCATGCATGTAAACCACACCATGCAAAATGTGGTTATCTGTCTCAAAAGTCAGGCAGCTGAGCACTGCAAGCAGCATTACTGATGAGCCTAATGCCCAATCTTTTGTAATTGGTTCTTTTTTATTTCATTCAATAGCTACATCGAAATACGTCCCTTGCTAATAATAATAATAATGATCAATGTTTTTCAGGGCTTTTAAATTGACAGGCACAATTCTAACTTTTATGTATTATTTCATTCCATTTTCTCAAACTGCATGGTACAGGAGCTGTTCTCGCCCTTGTGGGTTTTTTGTTGTGATTGTTTTGTTTTGTTTCTTTAGTTTTCTGCTATAGGGCACATGCACTCCCACCAGAGAAAGACAGAGAAAGAGAAAGTGAGAAACCACCTCCTAAAGAAGATGGTCACGCCATCTTGGGATCTTAGGACCTTGGGCACACAAATGCATGCACCAGGCATGATTTCAAACCACCAGGTCCAGGACTCAAACCACAGTCAGTCAAATGGGATCCAGCTGCCTTAACCTCTGTACCACTTGTTGGCCCTGTGTTTTCTTTCTACATTTTATTTAATCTGTCATTTAGTTGAAAAAAAGTAATATATGCAAATGATAAAATTTCAAATAGATCAAAAAAGAATACAATAAAAAGCTATTCTTCTTACTCAGGTCTATGGTCTCCCAGATGACTTTCATAAAATTCATCGATTGAACATTATAACTAATTTCTTGGTAGTTTTTCCATAATCTATTTAATAAATATTCAAGAAAATATATAATTCATATATGGAAACTATGCACCATCTTCTATAGTTTGTTTTTTATACTTAATTATTTATATTGATTGGGGCTGGCAGGTAGTATGGTGGTTAAGGCCGCTGGACTCCCACATGGCTGACTGTAGTTCAAGTCCTGGACCTGGAGGCTTGCTTTCTCACTTTCTCTCTCTCTCTCACCATTGCTCTGTTCTTCTTTTGATCAAATTAAAATAAAAAATAAAGTTAAATAAAATAATTCTTTAAAAAATTATTCATATTGAACATTCTGCCTTATTGACAGATGAAGCCCTATCAGATCCTTGTCAATGACATCATAGTTAGATGTATCACAATTTATTTCCTCATTTTCTCCTCATAGATGCCCAGCACAGTAATAATACAAAAATAGAAACAACCTATTAAGTGTTTTTTTTTTACTAGCTAGTTTAATTCTCATAATTAACTTAATGAGTCAGATGCTATCACTGGGTCATCAGAAAAGTCATGACGTATTTTTCTATGTTTTTATGTGCAAAACTGCATCATGACTTTCCTGATGACCCAATATTAAATTCATTTTGCAGAAAGAGAAGCAAAGTTTTAAGAGAGATAGGAAATTTGCTCACAACCACAGTGCTAGTGTATACAGTAGAACCTAAGGGCTTAACTGAAGTATCTGCCCACGCTTTATTTTCTCCTTATTTTCTCTCTGTCACTTCTGCCCATCACCCTTCACCATAAATACATACTCCCAGTTGCTTGTTCTTTCTTCTCCCATGTCAAATATACTGACAGAGCCCAGTTCTACTAAGCTATACAACAGTAAATGCTCTACTTCTACTTCATGAATAATTAAATCCAATCATCAAGAGGCTTGTTTTTTGCGTTTTGCTAATTTGCTTCATGTCTGGATTAGTTCGTATTTTTCTGAAAATAGTAAACCTGGTCTGTTCGTTTCTGAAGCCCTCATTCTTCATTACTGCTGTTATGTGGACCCTACCCGACACTAGTCAGTAACTGGTTCTGATGTTTCCAGAATGGTCCTGCCTATACACATTGTAAGATATCTGTGCATCACTTATAAATTATACCTCTGGCTTTCCTGTCCATGACCGATACATCAGTGTCCTCTCACCCTTAATGAGCACATAGTCTGATGAGTCAATAAATAGTCCGAGTAGAAAACTGGAACTGGGACAAAATACAACATTGGCAACAGTAAGAAAGGCTAATAATACTTCAGTGTTTCAGCACAGTAGTTAAGGAAGCTCGATGTCATAGCCATGGTTTCAATCCTGGCACAGGTGGCTTAAAAAACATGATGAGTGTATGTGCCCAAAATCCTGACAGGAAAAAGAAATGGGGGAAAAAGGATTGTGGTATGACCATGCCCTATGAGTGGGAAAGAGAGTGCTTTCTCTCTCTCTCCCTCTTTGTGGTGTGCCCAAATGCCCTCTGGCAATGAAAAAAAATTTTTAAAAGAAAGTTTAATAATGTTGGACACTTACCAAATGCCAGGGTGTTGGTATATAAGTAGTAGTTCTCTAGGAATGCCATGATTAGGTATTACTATGTAGATAAACAACATAAACTTACTGTCTCAGCTGTGGAGGCTAGAAGCCCAAGATCAATGTGTGGGTAGGAGTAGTTCCTTCTGAAGGCTGGTGGGAGAATCTGCCCTGTGACTCTCTCTGAGACTCTGGTAATTTGATGGTAATATTTGGCTCCCTTTGATCTCTGTCTTCATGTTTGTATGATCTTCTTTTAATACCCTTTTTTTGGAAAGGTTTTTGCTATAGGGCATGTGCACTCACCAGAAAGACAGAGAGACAGAAAGACAGAAAGTGAGAAATCACCCCCTAAGGGGAATGGCCATGCTGTAATCTCTTCTCCTCCATTCTCCTCTCGGGATCTTAGGTACGCATGCACACACGCCCGGCGTGAATTTAAGCCACTGGGTCCGGGACTCGAACCATGGTCGACTACATGGGAGTCCAGCAACATAGCCATTACGCTAACTGCTGGTCCCTATATGATCTTATATGCCTATCTCTGTGTCCAAATTTCACCTTTATTTTTGTAAATAATAAAGGTCTTATTTCCAAATATGTTCACTTCCTGGAATGTCACATTGTGAGTGAGCTGAAACTTTACTATATCATTTTTATATTTATTTGTAATTTACTATAGGGCATGTGTGCTTCCTGGAGAGAAAGCACCCCGCAGGAGGAGTGGCCAGTCCACAATCCCATACCCTCCATTCTCCTCAAGGGATTTTGGGTATGCAGGCACAGGCACCTGGCATATTTTTCAAGCTGCCCAGTCCGGCACTTGAACCATGCAGTCAGCCATGTGGAATTTAGCACCTTAACCACCATACCACTTACTTATCTTTTTATATACTGAACTCTCAGTACTGTTGAGAACCACATATATTAGTCACACTTCAAAAAAAAAAAAATGAGCCTAAGAAAAGTTAAATAACTTATCAACCATTAGCTGTAACAGGGCAAGGCTTGCATTTAAACCTACAGTCTCAGAATACATTTCCTGAATCCCCAATCGCCATACAATATCAGCTTTATGAAAAAAAAAAAAAAAAAAAAAGCCTCCTGTAGATTGTAGCTTGACCTTGCTGGTGGGTGGTCTTTATTGCAATACCACTGGCACATGCCATAATGTCTATTCCAAGCACTGAAATTTCCAGCTTAGGTAAACACCACCCACTACACTGTTTCAGAAATGATACTACAGGGACCATCAGCTGGTGTAATGGCTATGTTGCTGGACTCCTATTTAGTCAACAGCAGTTCAAGTCCCAGACCTGGTGGCTTAAATTCATGCCAGGTGTGTATGTGTGTGTGTGCCCAAAATCCCGAGAGGAGAATGGAGAAGGGATTGCAGCATGGCCATCCCCCCAGGGGGTGATTTCTCGTTTTCTGTCTGTCTCTCTCTCTCTGTCTTTCTGGAGAGCACAGGCGCCTGTAGCAAAAAACTCTCAAAACAGAACAAAACAAAGCACTACAAATCATTACTGCCAACCTGGATTAGCTCTTATCTGTCAAAACTTGGGGAGAGCATGATACTTTGTTACCTAAAGGCAAGCTGACATCATGGGAACAGAGTTCCCTCACTCACCTCTGTTGAGCTATAATTGTGTATCATCTCTGACTTGAACATCTAACAAAAGACTTCTAATCCACCTTCCTTTGTTTTCAGGACAAAGTCCAAGGTCCTCAATATGGTATCCAAAGATTGGTTTCTTTATCCAGATTCATGTCTGATACCACCTAATGTGTATAATTGCCATCGTATCATAATATTGCCAGAAATTATTCTCCCCATCCTCTATGACCTCTTTCTTTTCCAGTGTCTTAAGTCATAGATAAAGCTAGCTCATCATTTCAGAATCACATCTGGTTGTTATCTCTCTTCCACATTGTATTTCTTGACCCTCCCTACAACCAAAATGCTAGCACCTAGCAGGTGCCTTCTGCATGCTAAAAACATTCTAAGCATTTTTAACACTGGACTGACCAGACTCAGGTCTCTTAGCTCATCAATACCTTGAGGGTAGGGAGCATGTGCGCACGTCAGGATCAGGAGTTTGTGCTTAGGAAAAAATCGGTGCTAAATATGTTACAACTAGACTGACTTGAGGTTCCTGTTGATTCAAGTATCACTGAATAGCTACCAAGGAACTTATCTTCAAATGGTAAAAAAAAAAAAAAAAGCCAAGGAACTTATCTTCAAATGGTAAAAAAATAAATAGAACCAGCTGTCTATTAAGAGAAATAGGAGATGACTTGGCTCTATGGATTTAGCAAATGTGAATTTGACAACAGAAAAATAAAATTAAGAGAGGAGGACTTTGTGTCATCTAATTTCAAACTTCATTGTGCCTAAAATTCAGATTCTTCATGTAGTAGTTCTGAGGTGGACAAAGAAATCTGTCATTTTAATAGGCATCAGGAATGGTTTAGATGAGCACTAAAGTCTGAGAATAATTGCTAGAGGACTTACAATAGAATCAATTTCAAAAGTATAACAAAACTACCAACTCTTTTCTTTTTTCCCACACCCTTTCAAGACATGATGTTATCATTTAAATACAAGCAGGTTCATTAGTCATGCAATCTACACAGCTTAGTGTCATACTCCTTCACTTTTCTTTGTTCAGAATCTGGTTACACCATTTCTTCCACCTCTAACTCAATATAAAGCATTCCATGAAAACCAGAGTTTCATTATCTAATTATATGTTGTGGGATATGACAGAGAAATTCATTTAATGTCACTTTATTTAGTCTTCTCGAAAATGTTCATAGAGTTTGTGAAAAATCAGGTAATGAATACCAACTAATACCTCTCAGTTCTAAACAACTGTACAAAAGTATCACTCTTGAAGATGACTGTGGTTAAGACATTTTTTTAAAAGGTAAAGTTGCTTTAATTTTTAGTAGAAAATAACCAGAAGCAATGCTATAAGACCATCTATCAACAAAAGAGAGAAAAAGAAAAAGAAAGGAAGAGAGAAAGAAAGAAAGGAAAGAAAGAAAGAGAAAGCAAGAAAATTCGAAAGAAAGAGAAAAAAGAAAGAATAGAGAGGAAAAAAAGAACAAAAAGAAATGTGACCTTGTGTTGGCCAAACTGCTTAAGTTCCCATATCTTACATGCTCTACAAACTCTCTATCATTAAAGGATATGAAAATAATCAAATGTATTGGGTCATCAGAAAAGTCATGATGCATTTTTGTATAGAAAATTACCTCATGACTTTTCCAACAACTCAATATTTTCTGGATAAGAATAAGCCATAATACTAAAGTGCTGGAAGTAATTCCAGGCCCCAGAGTGCTACCTTGTCTCCTGTGGCTTACCAGTTTTATTGTATTAACAAATCACTTGGGACTTATTCCAGATCACTGATACTATCTG
This sequence comes from Tupaia belangeri chinensis, assembly GCF_000334495.1. Lineage (NCBI taxonomy): Eukaryota > Metazoa > Chordata > Mammalia > Scandentia > Tupaiidae > Tupaia > Tupaia belangeri. Next base: position 6,583,328 of record NW_006204113.1, read on the forward strand.
ATTGGAATTTCATATCCAGAGAATTTAAGAGAATTAGGAGCTATACCAACCTCTCTATGTACAAAGTAAATTATGTAAGCTTTCAGGAGCTGAAATTGTCTTTAGTAATGAATATAACACTGATGAAAGATTTAAGTCTATGTAAAGCACATGCTGGCTCCAGAGTTTACAACAACTTCAAGGACTTTTATCAACCTATAGCACAGCAAGCTAGTTCTTACTCTATCGACACAGAATATTTATCTCTTGATATACAGTATCGGAGAGCTCTCCACAGTGGGTTTATGGATTCTAACTCAATTAAGACTGAAATGTTATTAAGATTGTAAAGATGTATGCTGATGATTCGAGTATTTCTAAATAAGTTGATGTTACCTGTGATAGGCAGTTAGTTAGAAATGAGCGGGTAGCCCTAAAAAAAGACAGAAGGACCTCTGTCACACCAGTCTCAACTTATCAGGAGTTGCAACCAGACCTTCCAGGAGAATGCCTTCCTCCCAAGAGCTTTTGGCACCAGGAAGAATGTTATCTTCCCTCCTGCCATCTCAAATACGCACACAGAAATTCACTACCAGGATGAGACTTTAGGTCACCATCTTAATTCTCAATGGGGCAATAAACTCGTAAGAAAGTTCATCCACATATGGATGGTCATACCTTCTAAGTTCACACTGAGCATGCAGGATTAGGTCATTGAATTCCTCACCTGAGAGTGAGAGACAGGCACAGGGAAAAGCCCACAGATTCCAAACAAAAAAGTCACATATTATGACAGACCTTCCCCTGCTAAACATTTATTACTAACTCCTAAAGTAAATGTAGCACCTAACCCCATACTCAATTGTCCTCTGGAAGGTGCCCATCTCCATGTCTTTCTGGCATGAGAGTGTATTTCTTTTCTATTAAAAATATTAACTTCTTTATTAAAACTTCTACTTTCTTATTTTACAAGTGTTTGTGGTTTTTAATTCTGTGACTCAGGACAGCTATGCAATCTTAGATATCTGGACCTAAAGAACCGAGAATGTCACACAATGCAGCTCAACAAAGACCAAAAATATAACAGTAAAAATGTAAGTTAGCTGAGTATAGCAAACAAAGAGACTTCTTAATAATAGATTAAATTAAAAGAATCATTTAATGATACTGAACATTAACTATGGTCCCCAGGCAATGCCCTTTACATATATTACTGTAGCTTACCTGATTCCCATAACTGCCCTAGAAAGTGAACATTTTCATTAGTCACCTTTAAAAAAAAGTAATTGGCACTTTATGATCATGCATATTTGTGGGTTATAATTTGAGGTTTTGATACTTGTATACATTGTATAATGATCAAATCAGGAAAGTTAGCTTATCTATCACTAAATGCATTTCTCATCTTGGCAAAAATGACAAGTATACCCATTGGGGAAAGAACAGACCCTTCAATAAAGGGTGCTATAAAACTGATATTTACATGCAGAGAAATGAATTGGACCCATATCTCTCACTATATATAAAAATCAACTAAAAATGGATCAAAGACTTATATGTAAAAATCTGGAGCTATTATACTATTAGAGGGAAACTCATGGAAAATGCTACATGGCCAAAGTTAGGGTTTTTTATTTTGTTTTGTTTTTAAAATAAGCTCTAAAATGTACAGGCAACAAAAGAAAAAAATTACACAAATTGGATTGCATCAAGCTAAAATACTTTGGCATAGCAAACAAAACCATCAAAGAAGTGAAGAGATAATTTACAGAATGGGAGAATATAATTGCATACTTTACATCTAAAAAGTGGTTAATATTCAGGACATATAAGAAATTTAGACAAATCAACAATCTTCTTTTGCTCCAAGGCCCAAGGGATTGAGCCACCAGTCCAACATCACACTATCAATAGGAACAGAATTCAAATTCCAAACAGGCAACCTGATTTTAAAGCCCAAATGCCTAATTACTTTGTGCAAAACCTCTGCTTACATATGATGGGTGCCTCTTTCTCTCCATGTCCCTCACAGTAAAAACAATAATAAAATCTCAGGCTTGATAAGGATAAAATTTTTTGACAGAAGTTACAAACGGTTTATTCTTTTACCAAAGACCTTGAGTTATAGGTGGGGTGAAGAGAGAATACCGTCTTCTGCCCAAGGTAATGTGAACTATTTTGAGCTTTAAAATCGTCTCACTGTCAAAGTTTTCCCTCATCTCCTCTCTACAGAATAGTATCTATATTTCTGAGTTTTTGACTGAAGCCTGGTGAGCCAAAACCCTATTGAAGCAGCTGTTCATGAACCATCTCTAGATTAACTAGAACTATGAATTTCCACACAGAACCTACTCATAAACAGTGAAAATTGTGTTGTCGTTTAGTCACCAGTGATAATTTGTCAAAATTTACCAGTGTCATACATGTGGATGGTGTGTTTCTAGTCTCTTCACATTTGTTCCCTGGAATTAAAATTCACTACAGCCCCTCCTAAGTCCTTATAACAGCTTGCAAATTGTTTTGTAAGTACAGTACAGAAAAGTACATATTTGTTATCATCACCATGTGAGCCAAAGAGTGCTAACACCTTCTACATTTCAGATCTTTAATGATGGATGAGCTCATTACTTTGTAACTGTTTTCTTTGAAAATGTGGAAACTCTATAGAATTAAAAGTTTTGTTGGCCATTTTCCACATAATCCCTTCTTCTCCACTTTTCTCTCAGAATTTGGGCACACATGCACATGTGCTGGGTGTGTTTTCTGAGTCACCAGGTCTGGGACTTGAACCACAGAGTCAGCCTTGTGGGATCCAGCATCTTAACCACCATGCCTCCTGCTGGCCCAATCATATATATCTTAAGCTCATCTTTAATAATTACATTATTTTCTAACTATTTAAGTAAAAGTAATTAAATGTATTTGTCCATTATAGATTTTGTGAATTCTTTGCTCACTAACATTAAGGTACTATTAAACTTTTGTTCAATTTTCCATTGGCACTGAACATCTCTTCATAGAATAATTAAAACTTGTAGATTTACAGCTTGTCTTGGGAAGCATTTTGGAGAGATTCCAGATTTAAAGGCATATGACCCACTCTTTACCATGTATTTGGGTAGAGTATATATCACAATTTTAAAATTTAAAGAGTTTTTCAGAAATTACTTGTGTAAACAAGAACAGGGCTTTTTTTTTTTTCCTTTCTTTTAGTTCTCTGCAAATGGAGAATATTACATGATTGTTCTAAAATAATTCCACAGCCTAGAATTCTGTTTTCTTCCTATTCTAGATTATTACCTCCTTAAGAATACCCTATTATCAAAAAAAAAAGAATACCCTATTATCATCTATTTTTTTTACCATATAACACTGATTATTATTATCTTTATCAACAGTATATTCTCATGCATTTAAAATTTTTTACAATTGCTTTAATAATTGCAATGCTTGATACAGTTCAAATGAACTAACATTCAGGTTTACAAGAGAGAAAAATAAAATTATCTTTTTATATAATCAGCTAAATTCTTTTCTAAGAGAAAAATGTTAATATTGGGATTTAAAAACCTAAATTTCTGATGGTTTTGTCAGTTCAATCATGTGTATATTACTTAAGCCACAGGACTGCCCATTTGTCTTTCCTGTCAGAGAGCAATTAATCTCTTGAATCACTTTTCCTCATCTTCAGCTTTCTCAATAAACACATTTGGATGGGCCAAAGAATTGTCATCTTGGTACTTGACAGCAGTAGGGATGTTGCTAGGCTCTATTTGTTTTTCATTACTGGGAGGGTCAGCAGCTACTGATCCTGGTCCTGATGCTGAAGCTGCATGTTTCACTTCACTGGGCTCTACTGTCTTTTTGACTTCTTTACTTGACCTGAACAAAAGAAACTACTCTTTTCACTTGTTCTACCAGGTTCTTTCCTTCTCTGTGCTTCTTCTTCATTTCTTTCTTTGGCTTTTAATGCTTCATGAGGTTTTGCAGCAGCTTCAGGAACCAGTTGTAGCCTAGCTTTGGCTTATTGGGCTAGCAGCAGATGTTCTAACCCAGCTTTGATGTTTCCAGATGCCTCACATTTGATGTTATGCAATTCCTTGTCCTTGCCTTTACCCTTCTCCTTTTCTCTTTTCTGTCTTTCTCTGCCTTTACAGCTCTCTATCCCAAAAGTGACTAAGATTTTCCTGTGACTTGATCTCTCACCACTTCAACTATGACGTGAACGAGGTCTCAACCTGGACCTTGTTGTTCTGCTTTTTGATCTAGACCTCTGAGCTCTATAGAATTTCCCTTGACCCCTTGAGCAACTTCGACCTCATTTTCTTCTACAGTTTCATAAATAGAACTACTGCTTGATCAATGCCTGTGTCCTCTATCATAAGAATGTGAACGAGGCTGGAGATTCTGGACCAAGATCTTGACTTCGATATTGATTTCCTTCCCCCTTTTTTTTCATCTGTATGTCCTACTATCTAAAGAACTGCTTGAAGATCGCCATTTGCGGGGTTTATTTCTTCTCTTGTTTCTGGTTTCTTCTTCAGTATCTGATGACTTGGGTCTATAAGCTGGGTCCAGACCTCTGGTCTCACACCTCTTGTTGATATATAAGAGCCATGGACCTGGAAACATTCCTTCAGATCAGGGCACCACCAGCATCCTCTGAACTTGCTTTAGTTTAAGCTCAGTGGCTTCCTGGTTCCCATCCTATAATCGTCTTTAAGAGACTGTGATGGTAATAGGGGCAGAGATGAGGTAGGCTGATAAATAAATCACATTTTAGTTAAATAACATAAGATACAACTCAAAACGCCCTTGATATTAAGGAAAATAACTCCCAAGAAATCCTAAGATTAGGCACCTCCATAGTGGTTTTCATTCATCATCTCAACAATATTAAGGGGCTATTGCATTAATCAGGATTCTCTACTAAAACGGAATCAATATAACATGTATGTAGCTATATAGAAAGAGATTTGTTATACAGAATTGGTCCATGTAATTGTGGAGGCCAGTAAGCCCCATGATCTACAGTCTACAAGCTGGATGCTCAGGAAAGCCAGCTGTGAAAGTTCCAATCTGAGTATCAAGGTCTGAGAATCAGGAGCAACAATGTTTAAGGCCGGATAAGAGAGAGGTCTCTACTCAAGCAGAGAGGTAGGAAATCTGCCCCTTCTCCTCACTGTGGTGTTGTTTGCTTTTGTTTAGTTTATCAGTTTGCTTTGTAGCAAAGAAAAATCAATTGATTTATTGAAAAATAAATTGTTATTGAACACTGAGAAAAAGTGACACATTATAAAATGTCAGGATATGTATCAATGGTTTTGTCTATGTCAGTGTAGATAATTAGAAAATATACCTAATGTGACAGTACAAATTGAATATATAATGTGTATCTTTCAAAGTCTGGCTCCCTTCACTCAACATTAAGTCTTCTATTTTAATTCTTTTGAATCAAATGATAGGATTTCATTCTTTCTTATATCTGTGTAATAGTCTACAGTATATATGTGCCACAGTTTTTCAATCTCATTATCAATTATCAGACACTTAGGTTGATTCCATATATTAGCAATTGTGAATAATGCTATAAAAAACATGAACATGCAAATATTCTTCCAATTGAGGGTTTCTAATCTTTTGGATAAATATCAAGGAGTGGGGATTACTAAGTTATAAGGTAGCTAGCTCTATCTGTAGTTTCCCGAGAAACTTCCATACTGTTTTCCACAGAGGCTGCATCAATTTAAGCTCTCACCAACAGTGAAAGAAGGTTCCCTTTTGGAGGCCAGTAGGTATCATGATGGATAAGGCATTGGACTCCCACATGCCTGACCACAGTTTGAATCCCAGACCTAGCAGCTTGGAAATCACATTGGGGCCACCAGATGGCATAGCAATCACATTGCTGGACTCCCACATGACCAACCATGGTTTGAATCCCGGACCCATGGCTTGAAGATCGCACTAGGCATGTGTGCTTGTGTTCCCAAGATCCCAGGAGGAAAATGGAGGAGAGGTATTTCTCTCTCTTTCTCTCTCTCTGGAAAAAAAAAAAAAATTCTCTAAGGCAAAAACCTCAAAAGAAAGAAAAGAAAAGAAAAGAAAAAAAGGGAAATGAAAATAAAGGGATAAAGAAGAAAAGAAATTACACTTGGTTCATGTTCATGCTTGTCCAAAAATTTCAAGAGGAGAATATAGAAGGGATTGCAGCATGGCTATTCCCCCCGAGGGGGTGATTTCTCACTTGCTCTGTCCCTGTATATCGCTCTGTCTGTCTGACAAGCACATGTGTCCTATGGTTTAAAAAAAAAAAAAAAAAAAGGAAAGAAAGATAGAAAAGAAGAAAGAAAGAAAATAAAGTAACTTTCTACCACAGCCTCACCAGTACTTGTTCTTTATTTTTTGAACCTAGCCATTCTAACTGGGGTTAAATTGTATCTCAAGGTAGTTTTAACTTTGCATTTTCCTACTATAACAGACTGATAATTTTATCAAATACCTCTTGGTTATTCAGAAGTCTTCTTTGAAGAGTTGTCTATTCAGTTCATTTGTCAATTTCTTAATTGGATTTTTTTGGGTTTTTATGAATAAGCTGTTTGAATTCCCTATATATTATGGGTATCAATCCCTTCTTTGAGAAATAATTTGTAAATATTTTCTCCCATTCCTAAGGTTATCTTTAAACTCTAATTATTGTTTTCTTTGCTATGAGGAAACATTTTAGCTTGATATAATCCCACTTGTCTATTTTGGGGACTATTGCCTGTAGTTAGGGGTCTTATTTAAGAAATCTTTGTCTATTCTAATATCTTCAAAATCTCCCCTACATTTTCTACTAGTAGTTTTTTAGTGTAAGGTTTTATGTGTCAGTCTTTTATCCATTTGAGTTTATTCTTGTTAATGGTGAGAGATGGGGTTCCAGTTTCATTTTCCAGCAGGCGATATTCAATTCTTCCAGCAACATTTACTGGAAAGACTTTCTTTTCTCCTCTGCATTGTCTTGTACCCTTTCTCAAAGATCAATTGGCTGTATGATCTGGGGTTTATTTCTGGATTGTCTATTCTGTTCCATTGATCTATGTGTCTATTTTTGTGCCAGTACCATGCTGCTTTGATTATCATCACTTCATAATATATTTTAAAGTCTGGTAGTATAATGCCTCCTATTTTATTCTATTGGTACAGCATTGCTTTGGTGATATGGGTTCTTTTATGACTTCAGATAAATTTTATAATTGTTCTTTCTATTTCAGTGAAGAATATTACAGATATTCAGGTCAGAATTGTATTGAATATGTAAATTATTTTGGCTAGAGCTGACATTTTGATTAAATTGATTCTTCCAATCCAAGAACGCAAGATGTCATTCATTTTCTTGCATCATACTCAATTTCTTTTTACAGATTTTCATAGTTTTCCAAGTAGAGTTCTTTCACCTCATTGGTTTAGTTTATTCCTTGATATCTTATTTGTTTTTTGGCTTTTGTAAATGGAGCTGCTTTCCTCTATTCTATCTCAAGATGTTAATTTATGGTCCATAAAAGTATTTAGATTTTGGTATATTGTATTTGTATATATCTGTATATTGACTTTGTATCCTGCTACTTTACTGAATTCATTATCACTTCCAGAAATTTTTTCATAGATTTCATCAGATGTTCTATGTATATAATCATATCATCTGCAAATAGGGACAGTTTAGCTTCTTTTTCTAACTGAACACCTTTATTTTGCTCTCTTGTATGATTGCATTGACTAGGACTTCCAGCACTATGTAGAAAAGGAGTGTAGAAAGCAGGTGGCCTATCTCATTTCAGTTTTTAATGGGAAGGCTTTCAGCTTATTTCAATTCAGTATCATGCTCTCAAAGGGGCTACTGTATAGGCTTTTATTATATTGAGAAATGTTCCTTCTACCCTTATTTCAATAAAAATTTTGATCATGAGAGGATATTGAATTTTATCAAATGTTTTCTCTGCATCTATAAATATAATATTTTATCTTTCTTCTATTGATGTGGTATATAACATTTATTGTTTTGGATATTACATTTATTGTTTTGTCTATATTGAACCATCCTTGCATGCTTGAAATAAAGAAGCCTACATGGTCATAGTGTATAACTTTTTTTAGAGAGAGAGAGATTTTACTATAGGTTGCATGCACTCACTGGAGAGATAGAAAGAGACAGAGAGACAGTGAGTGATAAATCACCCCCCCCACACCACCACCACCACCGGGGAGATGGTCGTGCCACAATCCCTTCTCCTCCACTCTCCTCTCAGGATTTTAGGCATGCATGCACACATGCCTGACATGAGTTTCAAGTCACCAGGTCTGGGACTTGAACTGGGGTCAGCCATGTGGGAGTCTAGCAAAAACACCATCATACCATCTGCTGGTCCCGCATGCTGCATAATCTTAATAAGCCATTGGATTCAGTTTGCTAGTGTCTTGAAAATTTTTACATCAGTATTCATCAGGGATATTGGTTCATGGTTCTCCTTTTTTGTTATGCCCATGTCTCCATAAGATGATGGAGGCTTCATAAAATGAGTTTGGGAGGGTTCCTTCCTTCTGAATCTTTAGAAATAGTTTGAGAAGAATTGGGGTTAGCTCTTCTTTAAAAGTTTTATACAATTCAGAAATGGAAGTCATCTGGACCTGGGCTTTTCTTAGTTCAGAGACTATCACCAATGTAGAAGGCCACATATTAGATCTTACACATGAGCAACTGTTGGTCCATTTTGTTCCCTTACCCTTACATGGCTGTTTGTTTCTGTAAACCTGTTTGTTCTTCCCATAAGAAAATAGCTTGTGCTAGCCACACGGAAAATCACATCTGGGTGATATCCTATAGCTGTTACTGTCTTTGTTAACTAACCTGAAACCCTTTTGTTTAGTTGTTCCTTAGCAATGTAACTATCAATCGCCAGACCCCTACCCTTAGCCACGGATACCATTAAACAAAGGTCTAGAGAGTGTCCTCAGAAACAATTAACTGGCTTGATTCAGCTTCTGTAACTGCTTGCATGGAAACCTCCTGGTAACTGATCCCTATAAAAAAACTATTCAAACTTTGGTTGGGGCTGCAGTTCTGACTCTTGGCACCCCCTCACCCAACACACACACACACACACACACACACACACACATACACAGGCTCAGATTGTAGTCCCTGGCCAGCTAATAAAGACTCCCTTTAACCTTAATCTGAGTTTGATGGTCATTCATTTGATTGTACTCTACAACATTTGGAGGCCCTAGCAAGATTTTCAGATGTCCAAGGGGAGCCGTAGGGGTCTTGGGCCCCATCAATCCTCAGTTTCAAACACCAGCATGGACTTTGGAGGTCCTGAGCTCAATGTGGAAGACTTTGGTGGTCGTTCACTCAGTTGTACTCTACAACACCGATTCAATGCCATCACATGTTGTTGGTCTATTCAGGCTTTCAATGTCATCCTGATTCAATCTCAGTAACTTGTATATATCTAGAAATTTGTCCATTTCATCTAGTTTTCTAGCTTGTTGGCATATAGTTGCTCATAGCATTCTCTCATAATGTTTTGTATTTCCAGTATATCAGTTATAATATTATCAGCTTTGTTACTGATTTTATCTTTCTGGTTCCTTTCTCTGCTTTTCTTGATTGGTCTAGTTAATTATTTATCAGATTCATTTATCCTCTCAAAAACCCTTTTTTGTTTCATTAATTTTTTATAGTTCTTTTATTCTCTCATTTATTTCAGCTCTAATCTTTATTTTTATTTTTTTTTTACTTTTAGGCATTTTTTGTTGTTTTTCTGGTTCCTCAAGAGATGATTTTAAGTTATTTATTTTCCACCTGTCTATTTTTTTCATGTGAGCACTAATGGCTATAAATTGTCTTTTCTGATTGCTTTCACTGAGTTCCAAAGGTTATGGAGAGTAGCATGTTCATTATTGCTAGTGTCAATGAATCGTGTCATTTCTGCTTTAATTTTCTCAGTAGTTTGAAGGTCATTCAGAAGTAGATTGTTTATTTTCCATGTTGCTGTGTATTTTGAGAGTTCTTTCTGCCCTTGATTTCAAGTCTAATTTCACTGTGCTCAGAGAAGCAGCTGGGTACAGTTTCTATACTCTTAAATTTATAGAGGCCTGTTTCGTGGTCCATGATGTGGTCAATCTTTGAAAATATACCATGTGGATATGAAAAAAAAAATTGTACATTGTAGTTGCTGGATGTAATGCTTCTTATATGTCTGTCAGGTCCATTTCGCTCATGGTACCAACTAGTTCCTGTATCTCTTTGCTTATTTTTTTGTCTAGATGTATGGTGGTGACAGTGGGGTGTTGGAATCTCAAACACTCAGTGTGTTCTACTCTATATCTCCCTTTAGCTCTAGCAGCCTTTCTTTTACACATTTGGGTACCCTAGAATTAGGTGCATAAATATTTATGATTATTATATCTTAATTAATTAATCCTTTTAGAACTATTTAAAGTCCTTCTTTATCTCTTTTTACCCTTAAATCTATTTTATATGATATCAGTATTACAACTCTTGCTTTTTATCATTTCTGTTTCATGAAACAAACTTTTCTAGCCCTTCACTTTTAATCTATGTACATATTTATCAATGAGGGGTTTTTTTTGTAAGTAGCATATAGTGGGTTCCAGTTTTTTCATCCATTGAGCCAATCTGTGTCTTTTAGTTAGAGAATTTAATCCATTAACATTCAAGTTAGTATAGATATGTGTGGACTTAACCCTGTAATTTATTCTTTTTTTTTTCTTTCTTTTTTTTGGAGAGGTTTTTGCTATAGGGCGCATGTGCTTGCCAGACAGACAGAGACAGAGAGACAGAAAGCAAGAAATCACCCCCAGGGGGGATGGTCACGCTGCAATCCCTTCTCCTCCATTCTCCTCTCAGGATCTTGGACATGCACGCACACGTGCCCAGCATGAGTTTAAGCCACCGGGTCCAGGACTTGAACCGCGGTCAACTACGTGGGAGTCCAGTGACATAGCCATTATGCTAACTGCTGGTCCCTATTCTTTTTTTTTTTTAATAGAAACAAGAGAACATTAAACAAATAGGAAAAAGAAGTGTAAATTTTTGCTTGTTTTTAAGCTTTCTGTGTGTACTTGCCAGAGAGAAAAAGAAATGAAAAACCAACCCCCGTGGAGAACAGTCACACTACAATCCCCTGTCCTCCACAAGTCTCTCCTTTCGGGATTTTGGGCAAACATACATATGTGCCTGGTGTGTTTCTCAAGCCACCAGGTGCAAGATTTGAACTGTAGAGACAGTCATGTAGGATCCAGCCTCCTTAACCAGCATGCCACCAGCAGGCCCCCCTTTTCTTATTCAGGCCCTCAACAAATTGCTTAGTGCACACCTACATTGATGAAGGTGGATCTTCTTTATTCAGTCTATTGAATCAAATGCTAGTACTTGAAAACATCTTCACTGACAATCCCTGAAATAATGTTTTATCAGATTTCTGGGCACTCATTAGCTCAATCAAGTGAACACACTAGATTCACCATCACATACATGTATCATCTCTTTCCCCTTAGGAATATGAAGATTTTTAACCTTGTTTTCATGTTCTCAAAATGGCTCCTGCAACTTTTAGAATTAAAATGTTTAACAGAAGAGAGACCATTTCTTTCTTGTATTTTTTTGTTACATTTAGAGCAAACTTTTTAAAACTTTTTCTAACAATTTTCCCCTTGCCCACCTTAGACTAGAATTATATCAAATATGTATTTACAAATCATTCACAGGAAAAAGGGGTTAAATTTTGGGGACTAACCATGCTTAAGAAATTACTCAAACAAAAGCCAAGTTGTATTAGGATTTACTGATCGTCATCTGGATGTCTATCTGTGTATTCCTAGTAAATACACATGGACTAGTAAAGTTGGACTTTGTGATTTTACTACACAGCACAGAAATCATATTTTATCACAAACCCCAGTAAAACACACATACTCACACATGCACACACACCAAACGAACAAGCAGAAAACCATAACCTACAAATAAATCTATCAGCTTTTAACATCTCATAGAACAAATATTTACATTTTAATTAGTAGAAGATCAGGGCAGTCCAAACAGGGTTATGGAAGGTCATTCACTTTAGATCTGTGAAATCTGAATAAAGATGGCCGGAGCCTAGAAGTCTTGAGTAAAAAGCAACAAGCAATTGTTTTTCTCATAATCTAAGGAATACTGCATGTCTTCTTCAAATTAAGCACAGTCCCTAAAATGTTGACTTTTAGGAACTCAATAGCCCTGATAAAATGTGAATAAGAGATCTGAAAACCTAAGTAGTATTAGGCTGAGAAGTTGGACCAGCAGTTAGCGTAATGGCTATGCTGCTGGACTCCCATGTAGTCGACCGTGATTTGAGTCCTGGGCCCGGTGACTTAAACTGACGCCGGGCGCGTGTGCGTGCATGACCAAGATCCCAAGGGGAGAATAGAGGAGAAGGGATTGTGGTGTGGCCATCCCCCCAGGGGGCAATTTCTCAGTTTCTGTTTCTCTGTCTTTCTGGTGAGTGCACATACCCTGTGGCAAAAACCTCTCAAAAAAAAAAAAAAGTCGTTTTACCTTTATCATGCATTTACCTAACATTTTAATGCATCCTGTTTCTATTTTTTAATAAACTTCTATATAATTTTTAATATACTATTGAAATACAAGGAGAAAAAATGTACTTTTACAAATGTTATAGAGTCATGTAAAGAGCATTTTCAGTGTCAGAGTTTATTAGTTTTTCAATAGTACAAAAATTTTATGAAGGTGATAAATTTCAATAAAGCAAAATACAACTATCATCCCGTGAGACCTCTACCAACATCATACCTACATATTACATAGATACCTAATATTCCTCCTAGTTTTCTTAGGGTGTGCATAGGGGTACCGTTAGCCAAAAGATTCTGGAAAAGCAAACCAATGAAAAGATACACTTCTACACTAAAGTAATCTTTTTCTTATAGAACACAGAGAGAAGCAACATCTAATACTTTTTACATAAAGGTAACAGTTTCACAACTTTCACTTCCTTTCAATTCTAATTTAGAGAGAGAATTATTTAGAAGCTTGTGGATTAACTGAACAATTGTGGGTGATTCAAATTCTTTTGAAGATGGACTTTTTTTTCAAGGCATTTGCCAGAGAGCACATGTGCCCCCTGGAGAAAGACAGAGAAAGAAATCAGTCATCTGGCGGATGGCCCATGTTGCCATCCCTCCTCCTCCATTTTCCTGTGATTTTGAGCATGCACACACATGAGCCTGATGAATTTTCAAATCTCCAGGTCCAAGACTTGAACTGCCATTGGCCACGTGAGAACCAAGTGCTTTAACTACCAAGCCACCTCCTAGCCACCCCCACCCCAAAGATGGACTTTTTTTTTTTTAAGAGAGATTTTTGCCATAGGGCAAGTGTGAAAGAGAGAGACAGTGAGAAACAGAGAGATGGAAAGTGAGAAATCACTCCCAAGGGGAGGTGGCCACACTGTAATCCCTTCTCCATTCTTCTCAGAATTTTTGATATGCATACATACGTACCCTGCATGAGTTTTAAGCCACTGGATCCAGGACTCAAGCCACAGTCAACTACGTGGGAGTCCAGAAAAATAACCATTACACCATTTGCTAATCCCAAAATGAACATTTTTAATAATCTATTAGATCATCAGACACGACATATTTTTTTGTTTTTGTATGCAAAAATGTGTCATGACCATCTCAATGACCCAAGAAGTGGTCTTAGTTGGTCATAAGCAAGACCTAGCAATTTAAGAAATCCCTCTAGGGACCAGCAGTTAGCGTAATGGCTATGTCGCTGGACTCCCATGTAGTCTACCACAGTTCGCGTCCCGGACCCAGTGGCTTAAATTCACCCCGGGCACGTGTGCATGCGTGCCCAAGATCCCGAGAAGAGAATGGAGGAGAAGGGATTGCAGCGTGGCCATCCCCCCTTGGGGGTGATTTCTCACTTTCTGTCTCTCTGTCTCTCTCTGCCCATCTGGCAAGCGCCCTATAGCAAAAAATAAAAAAAAAGAAAAAAGAAAACCTCTCCAAAAAAAAAAAAAAGAAATCCCTCTAAAGTTCATGCTAAAGTCTATTTACTCAAATGGGCCCAAAAACCTGTCTAAGGAGCATACTATGCGCTTGACAAAATATTTCCATTTCTATATGTAATTCTCAAGGCAAAGCTCAAACTAGCTCATAACAGCATATTTTTTAGTTTCAGATTTCATTAATAGCCTATTGATTTTCTACTGTCTGCTAAACCAGATATCGTCTATGCTTTTCTAATTGATTTTTAGGGTAGGGGGGAACTGAGGCATAGAGTCCATTTCTCGGTTCTAATAAATCCAGTCCTAAATCTCTCTGAAAGTTAAATTTTCAGTTAAATCCCTACAGCACTGAGTTTCATAACTGTTACAATATTATTACTTAAATAAAGACAGAGTCTTATTTTAGAGATAGAGGCCCCCAAAATCCATAACCAAAAATCAGATAAATGCTGCCAAATGTTAGTCCAATGAGGGATTAATATTGTTGATATACAGGGTGACTTCACTCATTTCAAGAGTTTGGAGTTCTAATATTAGTGTTCAGACAAGGGATCTTGAGTTATTGTTACAGTTGTTTACTTATATGTTACTGTTTATTCATTTCCACCCTTAGCATCAACAGCTGTTGGAATTTAAGTAAATTGCATAACACATAGTAAGTTTCAGTAAGTAATCTCAAAGGCCTCCTCTACCTCTAAAATTGGATGATCATATGATTTAATGACCAACAATAATAATGTCTACTGATCAAATGAATAAAAAATTGGCTTTACAAATGGTAATGAAATAATGGAGAATAATGAGAATGAAAGGAATATCAAACTATATCCTCAGAAAGGCCTCTGTAGTTGACATTCTCTGAGCCCCTGTGGACTATAACCACTGAACATGTCCCACAGGCAGAAAGCGCAATAACTTCAGTTTTATTGCAGTTTTACCAAGTACTTCCACGTCCATTATACTGATGGACTCTCATAATAAGACTGGAGGGTAGATGGTGGTTACCATCCCCAGTTTACAGATAAGTAAATGTGATTCAACTAAAATGAATGACTCAGGTACTGACTCTAGTAAGTCAAAAACAGAGTATAAGATTTTGCTATACCAGCATGTGTAACATCAAGGTTTTCGTTCAATCTCAGAGTGATAGTGGACACTGTATATGGTCCTTTCCCTGAATTGGGTGCTAATGTTTTTCTTAATCGCTTCTGCTTGCTGAATCATTATGCAATTTGGGGGATTTGTCATTTTACAGTATCATTTCCCCATCAAATTAATGTAGCCTGTGTTCCTATTTTGGGTTTTTTGTCCCCTTGTATTTCAGTACAGTTTTATATTTTCCTCCATGTAGGTACAGTCTATGAGTCTATATTTACACTTTTTAAAAAGTATTACAGTGCAGTGGTAACACACTGTGCAGGTGAAGCTGGATTCATGCAGAAGGTCATGGATTCCGTTCTCCAGTGGACCCATGTACTCTGGACTGCGTGCCCATGATCCTGGCTAACTAGAAAGGTTAGGAGGGAGATATTTGACAAATATTAACCTCAAACATGTTTCAAACATTTCACTGACCGTTGACTGTATTTTTTTCCAGGAGAAAAAAGTACTGCCTCTCTCTGGTGGCTGAAAAAATAAACATGCTTTTTTAGGGAAACCTATGTCCCTAATTTTTAGGTATAGGCACCTAAAAATACAAGGAAAAATAAAACTGTTATTTCTGTTTCCTTACAATTTCCTAGAGTATGTAAGTACTTTAGCAGTCAATAGACCTTTGCTTATTATTGTAGGCCATTCTAATGCTAAAAACAGAAAATACCAGAAACTGGGTAATTTATAAGAATATTTACTCAGCATAAAGTTTGGAGAGCCAAGGTCCAGGACCCCCATCGAGTGAGGATCTTCTCTGGCTGAAGGATAACATGGTGGAGGGCAGGAGAACATTCTCCTGTCTCTGGGTATTCTGTTCTGGTCTCATTCCCTCTTTATCAACCCCCCAGAGTCAATCATGGAGAACCCACCTTTTATCACCTCAATCCTAATCTCATCCCAAGAGCCTCAACTGGCAACAGTACAGTCAGACTGAGTTTTCACCCTCTTAATTCAATCACTACAAAATAACACACACATTTGGTTGGGCGGCGGGCATTCAGATCATAGTGTTCATCTTGGCATCTTGTTAGTGGCAAAAATTTAGGAGGTTTTAATGCAAATGGAGGGCACATTAAAATACAAAGAAACCCATGTTTTTCAAATGCTGGGATCATGATATACTTATTTGAGATTTTTCACGATCTGCTCTAGCAAATTGGTTTGTGATCAACTTCTAAGGTTTATCAAACAAATGAAAAAAATCTAATGTTTATGTGGTATGCATCATTGTGTATCATTTACTTCCTAAAAGTCTCTCCAATTTATTTTTGTGGCACTGAAATGTTATATCTCTTTCATGAATTTTACTATTTCTCAGTTTACTTCCCTGGGCATTATTCCTATTTCTATGTATATAGACATTCTTCAAAGTTTTGTTCTCAGCCTCTTATTCTCTTCTTCCACCTCTCCTTGCAGTCTTTCTCTCTGGTCTTAGGTACCCCCAAACTTTGGTCATCTTCACTTTTCCATATCTGCCAGATTTGTACCTCTAGCCCTGATGACCCTATTTCCAATTGCTTGTTGGGAAATTCCTCTCAGAAACCATTCAAATAAACCTGAACCTTCTCATGCATTTTATTTTCTATTTAAATTGATAATACCATCTTCCTAACTACTGATGCTCAAAGGTACAGAAAAGTCTTACTCTACCAACTGCTCCCCTCTCTTCCTTAATTTCCATTCCAGGGGCTTTCAGGTGGCATGGTGGTTAAGGGCGCTGGACTCCCACATGGCTAACCACAGTTCAAGTCCTGGAGCTGGTGGCTTGTTTTCTCACTTTCCCTCTCTCTCTCACTCTGTCCTTCTCAGGTCAAATTTTAAAAAGTAAATTAAATAAATAAATAAAGTGAAATAAAATAATTTTTAATTTCCATTCTAATCACTTAGGGGACCACATCTTTTGGATTTGACCCTAGTAGATTCTCCTATCTGTCTCTACTTGCTATAACTTCCTACAAAAGAAAACAAGATTTTTACTTAAATGATCAGAGACAACAGCAATAACTTGTGAAGGAGAATTTCTGTTTCCTGCAACTTCTTCCAAACAAAATGGGCTGCTGATGTTCTGCAATCGCTTCTCCTGATGTATACTTCTGATTTCACGCACAGGAATCTTTCACTGTTTCTATCACCTTTGCCCTGGCCTATAAAGAATTCCAATGTGAAGCCCTGCTCTATCTGTCCAAGTCTAACTCCACATTCCCTTATGCACTTTCCACATTTTTCCCCCAATAGGACTGACTTCCTTATGCACAGAAGGCAGAACTGTAGTCAGAATTGTAAAGTCTCTGGTTATTCGATCAAACACTAATGGGTACTACTGTGAAAAAAGCTCTGCTGGTGGAATCAAAATCACTGACCAAGTGACTTAAAAATAGCAAGATTATCCTGGATTATCTGGGCGGGTACAATGTGATCACGTGAGCCCATGGTAGCAGAAAGGAAAGCAGTAGAGTCAGTCAGAAAGAAAGAATTGGAAGAGAAAGAAGGAATTATTCAAACCAAGGAGATACTCACCATAGTTGCTGGAGGGATGCCAGATAGATGGTGTGAGAGGAATGCAGGCAGTCACTGAGAACAAAGACTGGTGTCTGACCGATAGCCAGGAACCAGGGGCCCTGGTCCTACAGCTAAAAGGAATGGAGTCTGGCCAGCTATCTGCCTGAGTACATGCAGAAGTGAGTACATGCCCAGAAAGAAACACAGCTACAATAACTACTTACGGCCTTGTAAAGCTCGGAGCAGAACACCAAGCTGACACTACACCCAGGCTTCTGACCTACACCACTGTGAGATGATAAATGAGCATTGTGCTAAGCCACTTAGTTTGCGATAAATGGTCATGGCAACAATAGAAATTAAGTAGACTGTTTGCGTTCATGTACTGCTTTATTTCCCTAGTGTACAAACTTTCTTTTTAAAAAAATCGTTTTTTTTTTTTTTTTAATTTTTAGAGAGATTTTTGTTATAGGGGACATGTGTTTACCAGAGAAACAGAGGTAGACAGAGAAACAGAAAGTGAAAAATCACCTTATCCCCCCAAGGGGGATGGCCACGCCACAATCACTTCTCCTCCTTTCTCCTCTCAGGATCTTGGACACACACATGCATACATGTCTGGCTTGAGTTTCAAGCCTCTGGCTCCAGGACTCGAACCAAGGTCGGCCGTGAGGGAGTCCAGTCACGTAAACATTGCACCATCTGCAGGTTCCAAAAAAGAATTATCTAATTTAATTTTATTTATTATCATTATTATTATTCTTTGTAATAGGGCACATGTGCTCACCAGAGACAGTGAAAGAGAGGGAAAGTGAAAAAGCAAGCCTCCAGGTCTAGGACTTGAACAACGATTGGACAAGTGGGAGTCCAACACTCTAACACAACACCATCTACTGGACCTGTATTCTATTTTCTAAAACTGGAATACCTCTCCATCTTTTCCTTGCCTCTCATCTATTCAAGTTCTGCCTTTACCTTCAAGGTACAACCCTTGCTGTCATATTCATCAAATTTAGAAACATGAAACTTTTCACTTCCTTTGTGTCCCTTGCTACTCAAGATAATTTATATTTCTCTCAAAGCACTAATTCTTCTTCTATTACAGTTTTTTTGAAACTTGGTCCCCAATATAATGGCTTAGGGAGGTGGTGAGCCCTAGTGGCAGAATGGATCATGGTGGCATCAGCCTCATGTATGAACTAATACTGTTTCATGAGAGACTGCATGAGTTCCAGCTCTTGCGAGAAGGGGTTAGTTCTCACAAGAGATTTTTGTTATAGGGCACGTGTGCTCAACAGAGAAACAGAGACAGAAAGCAAAAAAATCACCCCCCCAGGGGAGATACAGGTTTCTCTCTTTGCATGTGTTTAATATCCTCTCTGCTTCTGTCAGCTCTTGTAATACAAGCCAGCCTACTGCCTCCTGTACACCTTTGGACTCTATCTACCAGAATCATGAGCCTAATAAACCTCTGTTGTTATAAATCACCCATTCTTTTTTTTTTGGAGAGGTTTTCGCTATAGGGCGCGTGCACTCGCCAGACAGAATAGAGACAGAAAGCGAGAAATCACCCCCCAGGGGGGATGGTCATGCCACAATCCCTTCTCCTCCATTCTCCTCTCGGGATCTTGGGCACACACGCACACACGCCCAGCGTGAGTTTTAAGTCACCGGGTCTGGGACATGAACCGCGGTTGACTATGTGGGAGTCCAGCAACATAGCCATTATGCTAACTGCTGGTTCCCAAATCACCCATTCTTAAGTACGTCTGTTAGAAATGGAACAGTGGACTAAGACAGAAATAGGAATAGTTGAGCAGGGTTGCCTTGCTGCAAATATCTGAAATTGTGAAAGAGGTTTTGAAAATGGGTAATAGGTAAGGAGAAGCAGTCTAGGAAAAGCCCAGATTCTGGTGACAGCTCAGAAGAACAATTTAGAAAAAACCTGGAACTTTTCAGAGACTGATTAAACAGTGGTAACCAGAATATTGATACAAATATGAATAGTAAGGGCCATTTTGAGGAGGTTTCAGAAGAAAATGAAAAATATATTATTGACCATTGGCTAGACATCTAATTTAAGAGTGATGCCGATTCCTGGGATAAAGCCTAGCTGGTCATGGTATATAATCTGATTGTACTATTGGATTCAGTTTGCTAGTATCTTGTCAAAAATTTTTGCATCGGTATCTATCAGCTAGATCTGAAGTTGGTTGGTTGCTTGCTTGCTTTCTTTCTTTCTTTCTTTCTTTCTCTCTTTCTTTCTTCTTTCTTCTTTCTCCTTTCTTTCTTCCTTCTCTCTTTCTCTTTCTTTCTTTTCCTCCCATTATGTCCTTGTCTGGTTTTGGTACCGAGATGAGGAAGAATTCATAGGAGTTTGGGAGGGCTCCTTCTTTTGAATCTTTAGAAATTGTTTGAAAAGAATTGGGGTTAGCTCTACTTTAAAAGTTTGGTAGAATTCGGAAGTGGAGCCATCTAGACCTGAGCTTTTCTTTGATGGGACATTATTTATTGCTGATTCAGCCTCATCACTTGTTATTGGTCTATTCAGACTTTCTATTTCATCCTGACTCAATCTAAGTAATTTGTAAATGTCTAGAAATGTGTCCATCTCATTTAGATTGTCTAGTTTGTTGGCATATAGTCTCTCATAGCGTTTTCACATAATCTTTTGTATTTCTGGGATAGCAGTTATAATATTACCAGCTTCATACTGACTTTATTTATCTGGTTCATTTCTCTGTTTTTATTGGTCTAGCTAATGGTGTATCAATTTAGTTTATCTTCTCCAAAAAACAGCTTTTTGTTTCATTGAGGGTTTTTTGTATTAATTTTTTATTCTTATTTATTTAAGTTCTAATATTAACTATTTCTTTCCTTCTGTTATTTTTGTTTGATTCTATTTTAGTATCTTGAGATACAATGTTAAGTTATTTATTTGCTGCCATTCTGCTTTTTCTTTATGAGCACTAATGGCTATGAATTTCCCTCTTATGACTGTTTTCACGGTGTCCCAAAGGTTATAAAGAGCTGCATATTCATTTTCAATTGTTTCCATGAATCTTTTGATGTCAGTCTTAATTTCTTCAGTAGTCTGGAAGTAGTTCAAGAGTAGGTTGTTTAGTTTCCATGTATTCGTGTATTTTCAAGGTCACTTTCTGTGGTCGATTTCAAGTTTAATTCCATTGTAGCCAGAGAAGATGCTGGGTATAGTTTCTATATTTTTAATTTGTGAAGGCTTGTTTTGTGGCCTATTACATGATCAATCTTTAATTGTTTTTCCATGTGGAAATGAGGGGGGAAAAGGCGTATTTTTTGTAGTTGTAGGGAGTAATTGTCTATATGTCTCAGTTTCATTTGGCTTATGGTATCATTTAGTTTCTGTGTCTTTTCGTTCATTTTTTTGTTTTTATCTAAATGACCTATCTAGTGGTGACAGTGGGGTGTTGAAATCAACAATTAGTCACAGTCTATGTCTCCCCTTAGCTCTATCCGTCTTTCTTTTACATCTTTGTGTGCCCTGATATTGGGTGCATAAATATTGGGTTGCTAGAAATGTCAGAACATATTTTTTTCCATTTTTCTATGCAAAAATGCATTATGAATTTTCTTTTTTAAATTTTATTTATAATTATAATTTTGTTTATATTACATTGAATCACATATAACTTTACAGTGTGTTACATTTCTTTTTTCCAAAAGGAATGTCATGCATAACAGTAAATACAAAGACAAAATCTCCAACATCCTTCTCAAATTGCTTTTCATTATTTTTTCCAGATTATTATTCCAATTTTTTAAACATTCAATCACTATTTATAATTTTGCTTGTAAAAAGACTTTACCCAACATGAAATACTTCTCAGACCAGTCCAGTTGAGAATACTATACACATCATCAATAGTGAGGGTTTTTTTGTATTAATTTTTTATTCTTATTTATTTAAGTTCTAATATTAACTATTTCTTTCCTTCTGTTATTTTTGTTTGATTCTATTTTAGTATCTTGAGATACAATGTTAAGTTATTTATTTGCTGCCATTCTGCTTTTTCTTTATGAGCACTAATGGCTATGAATTTCCCTCTTATGACTGTTTTCACGGTGTCCCAAAGGTTATAAAGAGCTGCATATTCATTTTCAATTGTTTCCATGAATCTTTTGATGTCAGTCTTAATTTCTTCAGTAGTCTGGAAGTAGTTCAAGAGTAGGTTGTTTAGTTTCCATGTATTCGTGTATTTTCAAGGTCACTTTCTGTGGTCGATTTCAAGTTTAATTCCATTGTAGCCAGAGAAGATGCTGGGTATAGTTTCTATATTTTTAATTTGTGAAGGCTTGTTTTGTGGCCTATTACATGATCAATCTTTAATTGTTTTTCCATGTGGAAATGAGGGGGGAAAAGGCGTATTTTTTGTAGTTGTAGGGAGTAATTGTCTATATGTCTCAGTTTCATTTGGCTTATGGTATCATTTAGTTTCTGTGTCTTTTCGTTCATTTTTTTGTTTTTATCTAAATGACCTATCTAGTGGTGACAGTGGGGTGTTGAAATCAACAATTAGTCACAGTCTATGTCTCCCCTTAGCTCTATCCGTCTTTCTTTTACATCTTTGTGTGCCCTGATATTGGGTGCATAAATATTGGGTTGCTAGAAATGTCAGAACATATTTTTTTCCATTTTTCTATGCAAAAATGCATTATGAATTTTCTTTTTTAAATTTTATTTATAATTATAATTTTGTTTATATTACATTGAATCACATATAACTTTACAGTGTGTTACATTTCTTTTTTCCAAAAGGAATGTCATGCATAACAGTAAATACAAAGACAAAATCTCCAACATCCTTCTCAAATTGCTTTTCATTATTTTTTCCAGATTATTATTCCAATTTTTTAAACATTCAATCACTATTTATAATTTTGCTTGTAAAAAGACTTTACCCAACATGAAATACTTCTCAGACCAGTCCAGTTGAGAATACTATACACGTCATCAATAGGTAATAAACCATCTCTGTGTTCCACCAATGTCATGCCTCTCTATTTTTTCTCTTGCTATCCTCATTGTGACTTTTCTGACAGCCCAATATTGATTGTTATATCTTCTTTTTAAATGAATCCTCTTAGAACTATGTAATGTCCTTGTCTTGTGTTGTCTCTTTTTACCTTTTTTATCCTAAGGTCTATTTTGTTTGAAATCGATATTATGATAACACATGAGATTTCAAAGCAAGATATACAAAAATAACTTAGCCTTTGGCAGCATAAAGTGAAATGAAAGTACAAAAAGAGGCTTAAAGATAGACCTTATAATTAAAAGAGAAGCAGAGCTACTATACATATATATATAGTGTGTGTGTGTGTGTGCACACACACACACACACATATATAAATTTGTAGCTTAACTATATGGTAAAGAATGAAATTTTCTTGTCCAGGACAAAAAGCTAGAGTATAGCTCAGCAGAAATCTACTGAAGAGATTAGCAGGTCTAGAAGAGATCCAGATAACAAGTGTTAAGAAACTAGGAGAAAATCCCCAAGGGTAGTTCCTCTCTCATCACAAGCACAGACATCTAGGAGAACTGAATGGTTTCCAGGGACTTTGAGAAGGCTAATTGCTCTAAACCACCTCAGAACTCTGCTCCCCACATTCCAGCAGAGTTTTATTCAGTCCAGGCTGTATTTCAAGACACCCCAGGTGAAGCTCAATCTGCTCTTGAGGTTGTTGCTCAAGCGTTTGTTTCAGGACATACAAGTGGCAGGTTTAGTGGAAATAATTCTGCAGGCTCACAAAGTTAAGAGCATGGAGACCTCTGCCAAGATTTCAAAAAATGTCTCAGGCATCCTGAGGGTCTAAGCAGAGACTGGCCTCAGTGGTTAAGATGCAAGAGAGAGCCTCCAGTAGAACAAGGCCAAAGGGATATGTGGGGTCAGAGCAGAGGGCGTATAACAGGGCCAGGTCTAGAAGAGCCGCAGGGGTGAGACTGCCCCCGAGAACCAAGACTATGGAGCTACCAGTGTACTATCCCAGTCTGAAGGAACTACAGAATGAGTTTCAACCTGGATAGTCCATGACTCAGCCCACTAGGGCCAGAGGGAGAAGGCTGCTCATCCCCTTCAATGTATCCACAAGATGGCACATAGAGTTTCGGGATCACACCTCTGCCCTCTTGGATTTCAGACTTCCTTTCCTGGAATCTGTTAAGCCTTTTTTCTTATGGAAAGGAAATTTTTACCCTACATATGTTCCACCAATTTATTTTGGTAGTATGTAACTCTTTTGACATCACTAACTCACAGCTGGAAGGAGTTCTCCTACCACAGTCTCTCTACCTGTGCCCACCATCATTTTTCCTTCTGCCAGTCATATTGTACCCAGTCTGATGTTAATTCTATGCTTTTGGACTTTTCAATCACCAGAATTGTGAGTCAAATAAGCCTCTATTTATTTATTTAATTCGTTTGTTTGCTTGTTTGCTGTAGATAGAACATGTGCACTCGCTGGATAGAAACAGAGACAGTGAAAGGGAAAATGAGAAATCACCACCCAGAGGAAATAACCACAATCTCTTCTCCATTTTCCTCCTGAAAATTTGGGCATGCACACAGATGAACCTAATTGATTTTTAAGCTGCTGTGTCTGCAAATTTAACTGTGGTCGGCTATGGGGAAGTTCAGTGTGTAACCAGTATGCCACCGGCTGGCCCTTCTCTATTTATTTATAAAAAGTCAATCTCATGGACTTCTGTTAACATGCAATAGTGGACTAAGATACCCACACTTGTAGTAATATAATTATTTAAATATAAACTGTTTCCACCCCCTCTAGATTAAACATTATGGAGAGAGCAACCTTAATTTTTATATCAACCAGCTTTTTCTGTGTAGCACAAAACTCACATCTCAGGGGCTTATAACAATGAACACGCTTCTCTTTTTCTTATTCTCTAAGTTAAGACAAATTAGCTGGTCTAGTATAAACTCTCTGGGAAACTGTGCTGCAGGATTTTGCTCCAGTTGTGCTTAGATGTAGTCTAAGGATTGGTCCCAGGTCTGCTCCCTGTGTGTGTTTCTCTTGCGGTCTGGGCAGAATGAGAATCACTTATATATATCTATTTAATATGGGAGATCATAAGATAGAAGAGGACAAGTCCAACTACACAAGCATGTCTTAAGCTTCTGCTATTACCGTATCTACTAACCACTCATTTACCAAAGGAAATCTTATGTCCAAGACCGAAGTGAAGGGAGGGTACATCTAACCACCACAAATCATAGCAACTAAGTAGAGATATAATTCTATTATAAAAAGTGAAAAGTTGGAAACTTCTATTAAATTTTCCTAAGCATTGGGGCTGGCAGGTGACCTGGTGGTTAAGGTGCTAGACTCCTACATGGCCTATCATAGTTTGAATCCCAGACCTAATGGCTTGCTTTCTTACTTTCTCTCTCTCTCTCTCTCCGGTCAAATTTAAAAAAAAAAAAAAAAATTTAAAAATGATAATCATAAAAATAAATAAATAAATAATTCTTAAAAATGTTTTCAAAGTATTCCTTATGACCATATCCTTATCCTCCTTTCATCCAATAGAAACAAAATGTTTAAGACCAGCTAGTGTCATGGCAGTTAAAGCAGCTGGATCCAACATGTCTTGTTCCTCCAAGACAGTTGTTTCTTTCCTGATCATTCAAACACTTAATCTGTTATGAATTAATCAAAATTCACTTGTATGGAGCTACCAGTGTACTATCCCAGTCTGAAGGAACTACAGAATGAGTTTCAACCTGGATAGTCCATGACTCAGCCCACTAGGGCCAGAGGGAGAAGGCTGCTCATCCCCTTCAATGTATCCACAAGATGGCACATAGAGTTTCGGGATCACACCTCTGCCCTCTTGGATTTCAGACTTCCTTTCCTGGAATCTGTTAAGCCTTTTTTCTTATGGAAAGGAAATTTTTACCCTACATATGTTCCACCAATTTATTTTGGTAGTATGTAACTCTTTTGACATCACTAACTCACAGCTGGAAGGAGTTCTCCTACCACAGTCTCTCTACCTGTGCCCACCATCATTTTTCCTTCTGCCAGTCATATTGTACCCAGTCTGATGTTAATTCTATGCTTTTGGACTTTTCAATCACCAGAATTGTGAGTCAAATAAGCCTCTATTTATTTATTTAATTCGTTTGTTTGCTTGTTTGCTGTAGATAGAACATGTGCACTCGCTGGATAGAAACAGAGACAGTGAAAGGGAAAATGAGAAATCACCACCCAGAGGAAATAACCACAATCTCTTCTCCATTTTCCTCCTGAAAATTTGGGCATGCACACAGATGAACCTAATTGATTTTTAAGCTGCTGTGTCTGCAAATTTAACTGTGGTCGGCTATGGGGAAGTTCAGTGTGTAACCAGTATGCCACCGGCTGGCCCTTCTCTATTTATTTATAAAAAGTCAATCTCATGGACTTCTGTTAACATGCAATAGTGGACTAAGATACCCACACTTGTAGTAATATAATTATTTAAATATAAACTGTTTCCACCCCCTCTAGATTAAACATTATGGAGAGAGCAACCTTAATTTTTATATCAACCAGCTTTTTCTGTGTAGCACAAAACTCACATCTCAGGGGCTTATAACAATGAACACGCTTCTCTTTTTCTTATTCTCTAAGTTAAGACAAATTAGCTGGTCTAGTATAAACTCTCTGGGAAACTGTGCTGCAGGATTTTGCTCCAGTTGTGCTTAGATGTAGTCTAAGGATTGGTCCCAGGTCTGCTCCCTGTGTGTGTTTCTCTTGCGGTCTGGGCAGAATGAGAATCACTTATATATATCTATTTAATATGGGAGATCATAAGATAGAAGAGGACAAGTCCAACTACACAAGCATGTCTTAAGCTTCTGCTATTACCGTATCTACTAACCACTCATTTACCAAAGGAAATCTTATGTCCAAGACCGAAGTGAAGGGAGGGTACATCTAACCACCACAAATCATAGCAACTAAGTAGAGATATAATTCTATTATAAAAAGTGAAAAGTTGGAAACTTCTATTAAATTTTCCTAAGCATTGGGGCTGGCAGGTGACCTGGTGGTTAAGGTGCTAGACTCCTACATGGCCTATCATAGTTTGAATCCCAGACCTAATGGCTTGCTTTCTTACTTTCTCTCTCTCTCTCTCTCCGGTCAAATTTAAAAAAAAAAAAAAAAATTTAAAAATGATAATCATAAAAATAAATAAATAAATAATTCTTAAAAATGTTTTCAAAGTATTCCTTATGACCATATCCTTATCCTCCTTTCATCCAATAGAAACAAAATGTTTAAGACCAGCTAGTGTCATGGCAGTTAAAGCAGCTGGATCCAACATGTCTTGTTCCTCCAAGACAGTTGTTTCTTTCCTGATCATTCAAACACTTAATCTGTTATGAATTAATCAAAATTCACTTGACTAGGTTCAAATTAGCATTTTGTTCACCTTTTGTTTTTAAAAAGTATTTTCAGCGTATATGTTTTTCCCCTCCCCAGGGAAGTCATAAATTCTTAAAGGATACACTTTGCTTCATTTACTTAGTCTAAGGCTCCTACACAGTGCCTAGCAGAGTGCTGAATAGGGTAAATGCCCAATAAATACCAAATGACTGCTAGTTCCCACTGGAAGTGATGGGTCATCTTCTCTGGGGATTTTCAGACTGTGTTAGCTGTCTTACTATACAGAAAACATCAACAGTGTTCATCTCATTACAAACCTGAGTGCCAGTTTTAGCTGGATTTTATTTAAAGGTGAATAATGACACACAAAAGCTCTCAAAGAGCCTTGAGAAGATGAAGTATGGCATTTCCTGTCAATCTGGGCTTGTTCTGTCAGGGTAACTGACACTGTTCTTGAAATT
>NW_006204113.1:6611108-6625418 GCF_000334495.1 Tupaia belangeri chinensis
TGATAGAGAACACACCTGCACTGTTGGGGGAATTAAAGGAATCCTTCCTTGCTTGTAACAAGTTATTGGTGATAATCTAATGCTATTATTTGTTTGGCTGCTGGACACGGGTGTTGAGTTGTAAGGGAATACAAGACAGCAGAAGGCTTACAGGGTAGGAGGAGTGCTATTGCTGCATTTAATTATATTCTATAGAATAAAACTGAGGGCAGGAATTGCTCTTCAATACTCTCTTTTAACTGCTAGGTAATATTATCTCCTTGACTTCATTATTATTCATAGATATGCCTCTGACAGGTTAATAAACCACTGCAAAAGTCTTTGGCATTGTAGTTCATGCTATTAAGAAGAACCATGACATTAGAAATTAGGCTGAACAAGTTTCTAAAGGATCTCCAGCTGGTCTTATCCTACAGCAGTTACAGGTGACTCTGAGGTATGCTCTGGCTTCATCACAAGATCAGTTGACACCATAACCACTAGCAAAATAATCACTTTGGCATGTATTGAAAAACAAGTGGCTCTCTACAAATTAGAGGAAAGCAAATCATATGAGCTCATTTCTCTCTGTGATACATTAAGGTCTCAGGGTCAAACTGACTGGAGTAAACTCTAACTTGGTAACATTATTATATTGTCTTGCAGCAATAGAAACACAGTGAGAGAACTTGAATGAATATTTACCTGCCAACTGCATGGATTTGGCAGGACTGAAACTCTATAAGCATCTTTATGTTTGGAGGTTCTAGAAATTGTGGTAGAATGTGAACAGCTTTATAGTACATGCATTGCATTTAAGTCATGGCAATACTTTGGGCATGTCAGATAATTTCTCTAGACCTCGATTGTCTCACCCATTAAATGTAACATCATTGTACCTGCCCTATCTACGTCCTATAGTTATAAGAGTTACATGACATCTTATTTTGAAATGGTAAATTAAAAATACTACTATACAGATTGGTGACTAATATTTTTCATTGTATACGAGAGGCAATATGGGTTCAGAGAACCTGACTTTCCCAGAGAAAAGATTGAACGATTGCTATCTGTGAGTACTTATAAATAATGATAACAATAGTAGCAATAAAAATCGCTAGAACTTAGTGGAAATTTACTAGGTGACAGCCATTCTTTCAAGTATCCTATGATATATTGATGTGTGTAATCCTCTCAGAAACAAGTTATAAAGTAGCTACACTTATTATCCACATTTTCAAAGTGAACAATCTCACACAGATTTTAAGGAACTCGTCTGAGGTTATGTGATTAGCGAATGATGGAGCCAGCATCTGAACCATGGAGCCTGGGTTCAGCGTCTATACCTGCAGAACAAATTACAGTAATACTCTTTTCGCAGATATGCCAGATCTGTTTTCAATCAATTTGCAATCATTTACTGAGTCTTTATGATGAATATTAGGGTGATACTTTCCACTTTATAAAAGCCTATGTGAACATTTTCTTTCTCTTTCTTTCTTTCTTCTTTCTTTCTCTCTTTTTCTTTCTTTCTTTTTTTGAGAGAGATTTTAGCTATAGGATGCATGCACTCACCAGAAACAGAGAGACAGAAAAAGTGAGAAATCACCCCCCAAGGAGGAATGGCCACTCTGTAATCCCAATCCCTTTCCCTCTATTTTAGAACCTCTCAGGATCTTGGGCTCACACACACACATGCCCAGAGTGAGTTTTAAGCCTCTGGATCCAGGACTCGAACCACAGTTGACTATGTGGGAGTCCAGCGATCTAACAATTATGCTATCTTCTGGTCTTGTGACTACTTTCTAACCCTGGGCTTGTTCTTTCTTGTCTAGTTCTTCATGCAGAAATTTGATGAGGGTGGTGGTTTGTTTAATTCTGTTGTTTTGTTTTGTTCTAATTTCCTCATGGCTCTACCAGTGTGGTGGGTATTATATCTTGATTCCTTGATCTGTGAATCAGCGCTGAACTGAACTCATGTCTCATGTCATAATACACCTCATAAGTGAACACTCATCCTATTGCTTACATTTCAGTCCTGATTTATTATTGATTTATTGATTTATTTTTATGTTGTTGCCATAGGGCACATTCACTCACTGGAGAGACAGAGACAGACAGAACAGACAGACAGAGGGAAAGTGAGAAATCATCTCCAGGGAGGATGGACAAGCCAGAATCCCTCCTCCTCTATTCTCCTCCTTGGATTTTTGACATACCAGCACACATACCCAGCATATTTCAAGCTACTGGATCCAGGACTTGAACCACAGTCAAACATGGGGGAGTCCAATGCTTTAACCACCATGTATGCTACCTACTGGCTCCCATTTCAGTCCTGACTGTAAGTTACCTACCAGACTTAGCTCAGTAACAGCTCTAGCAACTGCCCTAAGTAAAAATATGTATGTGATTTCTAAGCAATCCTCAGCCAGTGGTGAAAATCACTATTAGCCATTTATGAATGAAAATCTCTCTCTCTCTCTCTCTCTCTCTCTCACACACACACACATACACACACACACACACACAGTCACATAAAGGAAATTCTAAACTATCTTGCATTTGATTAAAATAATTGTGCCTGATCCTACAGACCAAAGCCTAGTTTAGTTATTAAATATTTAAATATTACCATGCTTCTTATTGAAGGAAATGGTCCCGTAATTTATCCCATGACATCACACTGTCAAAGTAAAGGAGAGGAAATATAAAGCCAGAGAAAAACAGTTCTGTGCAGTTGCTTATAAAGCTGAAGATTGTCAGAGAATCATTATAGAACTTATTATCTGTTTTATGCATGCACATGGATTACACATGGATTATGAAGAGTCAACTGCATAGTAATTACTGCCCCTGCCACTGTAGTACAGGCTGGGCTCCTGAGATACATTATATAACTATATAGAGATAATTATGTTATATAAATACAACCATTAATATTTCTTTCTATTCAACCAAGAATGAAAACATGCATATTGAAGTGACACCAAGTGGCTACTTGGAAGATGAGCCACAAAAATCCTTGGCATAGGGACACACGAGTATGAATATTCAGATGTATAACTTCCTGATAGATTTTACTTCAGTTTTGGTAAAAAATCTACATGTGCCAAGCTTCCTAGGTGAGTGGCATAAATTCTTGTTGGCTTTATGTGCCCACTACTTTTTCACACTTTTTCAGAACAGAATCACAGTTTTTACTTGAGGAATCACCTCTCTCCTTTGCTTGTGATATTGGTGTATCCCCTAGTCAGGGTACCTCATATGTTCTCTGGTGACTCAAGTTAGCCCAAGATAACTCTCCATCCCTGGACTTTGACTCTTGAGAGGATAATACAAGAACAAGAAATGTGGAAACTGATCAGTCCCAGCTGGGGAGAACTCAATGGATCTCCATTAGGTCCTTTTATCTCCACTGAGACTTTGTCCTTTCTAGAAAATAGTTGTTCTTAAATACCATATGTTGTATAGCTGCTTTTTTTTTTTTGCTATTTATCTATCATTGCTATGGTCACATAAACAAAAATTCAGGCTTAGTAAGGAGAGGCTTTGTTAAAAAGGTTTATTGCAAGGAGTGAAGCTGGGTTGGGGAGGGAAGGAGAAGGTACTAATACAGTTACGAGTAGGGGTAAACAAAAAACTCTGAGCGTACAATCTGCAAGTATTCTCAATGATTACACAAAAAAGAAGGGGGAGGGACAGCTTCTTTTCTTTTCCTTTTACGAAAAAAAACATATCTGGGAAAGCAGGGTGAAAAGGTACCTTGTGGAAGGAGATGAGAGAGTGTTTCACACTGAGTCCAGCCAGACTTGCAAGATGTTAAGGTTGTTTGCTGCCGCAGGCTGAGAAAATTTCAGGACCTGGAGAAAGGAGAAAAACTGAACCAAAGTTTGGTTAACAAGCACTTTGTCCAGTTAGGTCAGTGGGAAAAAGCAGTTTAGCTCATTTATGAGGCAAAAACTGGAGTGTCTGGGGGCAGTAGATGATGCAGAGGTTGAGGTGATTGGATCCCAAGGCTAACTTCATGGTTCGAGTCCTGGATGAACCCAGTGGCTTGAAAAACATGCCAGGCATGTGGGCATGTGCACCCAAAATCCTGAGAGGAGAACGGAGGAAGGATTGCAGCATGGCTAGCCCTTCTGGGAGGTAATTTCTCATTGCTCATGTCACCCCCCTCACCCTAACAAGCACACACACCCTATACCCAAACTGGAAACAAACAAAAGTAAAAACTGGAGGGTCTATATCTGATCTTGTCATAGGTAAACGGAGATATGAGTCAAATCTAAGTTTTGTGAAGCATGGTTCTCCCCAGGACACAAAATGGAGACATGAGTCAAATATAAGACTTGTGAAGCATGGTTCTCCCCAGGACACAAAAAGTTTGAAGGATTTCTTAAACCTTCCAGTTTTCAAGATCCCAGAGCTTGAGTATAGCTCAACATTGTCAGTTTCTATTGCCTGCAACAATAAAAATACAGGAAATAATGTACTGCCTCAATTCCCAAATGGTTTGATCTGGAGCCATCTTATATAATCTGATCCATGACATACCAATGAAGGAAGGAAGGGAAGCAGGGGAAAGAGGGAGAGAGGAAGGAAGGAATGGAGAAAGACAAGCATGCTAACCCTACCCGTATTTTGAAAGCTGGAGAGATTGACAGGTCCACCCTGGGATCATAAAAGAAAAGAACTGACTGCTCATAATCTAAAAATAAGCAAACCTGCAATGGCAAGCAGCATCCTATATGATCGTTTAGTTTATTTTATCCAGCCTGCAAATTCTGCATATATTTGACTATCTCTCTACTGCATCAGAGACGGCCACTAGAAGTCTGCCCTGCACATTCTTTCTGTTGCAAGAACTACATGATATTATCCTCCAGCAAAATGAGAAAGAATGTGAAGTATGTGATACATTAGTAACAGAAAGAACCTTTGCCCCCCACTTTCTGCTGCCAAGCTTGCACAAGGGTTATTGTAAATTTCTCAGTATCATTCCAAATGCAAGTGCACGCTAGATAATCCCAAAGAATGCCTAACGGGCAACTGCATAATGATGCATAATCATGCTAAGAACAAAGTAAAGAACACATAACGCATTCCTTTCCTTGAAGAAAAATATATCACACACTACAACATCTTCACTAAAAAAAGATAAGAATGTTGAGACCAGCAGTTAGCGTAATGGCTATGTCACTGGACTTCCATGTAGTCGACCGCGATTTGCGTCCCAGATCCGGTGGCTTAAAACTCACACCAGGCATGTGTGTGTGTGTGTGTGCCCAAGATCCCGAGAGGAGTACAGAGGAGAAGGGATTGCAGTGTGGCCATCCCCCCGGGAGGTGATTTCTCACTTTCTATCTCTCTGTCTCTCTCTGTCTGGTGAGCGCACACATCCTATAGCAAAAACCTCTCAAAAAAAAAAAAAAATAGAATGTGCAAGTCTCATCCCCATTCCTCTGACTCTCACTATGCATGTCCTGACTATAGAGTTGTTCAGCAAAGAGAAAACTTGACAAGAATACTCAAAGAACCAGCATAAGGTCTATATTCTTTTCACACACACACACACACACACACACACACACACACACACAACCTATTTGGCTTGAAATATTTCTCAATTCTTCATTAAGATTTCAAAAATAGTGTATAAATTTCCGTTTTTCTACTAGGACATGACTCGGTTTTATGTGGTTTGTAATTGATCATCACCTCTTTATGCTTATTTTATGGAGTTGGTCATGAACAGCAAGCTGGTTCTCTTAATAGCACCTCCTTTACGGAGCACATCGGTTCCATTTACCTGCTCTTGGACTGTGTGTTAAATCCAACTAAATCAATTCTAGCAAGCCCCTTCTTCAATTGTGAAGAGGCAATTAGCACCCAGTGATGTCACCCAAATTCCCGTAATTGTGAGGAAAATGTCTTCTCTTTCCTCATTGGTTTTAAAATTCTGACAACTTGGCATTGTTACTGATGTATTTGCAAATGGACTTTAATTTGTCTTTAAAAAAGGATTCAATTTCCCCTAACTTGTCTGTAAGTTATGTAAGAAGGGGAAATATCCTGACACTCAGAGAAGTATATGTGAAATATCTTAGCTTTTATGATCCCTCTGCCTCAGAGGAATGTTCTATTCACGATGGGGCTCATTCTAAAAGAGTATGGTATCTGGCTGACAAAAATTCTCTACTCCCTTTCTCATATGCTACCCTGACCTGTCTCTGTAGATTCTTTCCACTAGTTTCTTACAGTTTTCTGGTTGCTTAATTCAGGTTTCATTACATTATGCTAATCCCCATTTTGTGAATTTGTTGCCTATTAGACCACATGCAGAAATAATCAAAAATCTTCCTGTGTGTCAGAATCATGGTCTTTTTATCTCCTTCTTTGCAAAATCCCTTCTAGATCATTTCAGATGCAGATCTTCTCAATGACTGAAAGTTTCCCTTTCTATTTCAGCCGACCACAAGGGGACTTCAAAAACTTCATGGAAAATTATTATGAAGAAAATGCATAGATTTCTTCTTCTTTTTTTTTTTTCATAGAAATGACCTTGGATTAATGTATTATCACATGTCTGAGTAGGATCTCATCTGAGTCACTAAGAACTCAAAGAGATCAGTTTGACAAAATCCCCATCAGAGAACATGAATTCTGTTAAAATTGAAGAAAGAACAAACATCAAAAGGATAATGAAGCTTGAGACAACAAGTGGGGAAATCATTGATGCTTTTTAAAGTTTACGTGGCCAATACCCCAAAGAAATCAGCAGTTTACAATGGATAAATTGTTTTAAGAAGGGATGAGACAATGTTGAAGATGATGCCTGCTGTGGCAGACCATCCACATCAATTTGTAAGAAAAAAATTA
The DNA here is from genome assembly GCF_000334495.1 of Tupaia belangeri chinensis. Classification (NCBI taxonomy): domain Eukaryota; kingdom Metazoa; phylum Chordata; class Mammalia; order Scandentia; family Tupaiidae; genus Tupaia; species Tupaia belangeri. The sequence goes on from NW_006204113.1 coordinate 6,617,970, forward strand.
ATCTTGTTTGTGCCCTAATTGAAGAGAACAGATGATTAACAGCAGAAACAATAGAAACACCACAGACATCTCAATTGGCTCAGCTTACATAATTCTAACTGAAAAATTAAACTCGAGTTCAACGGATGCCAAAAGTGCTGTGCCCGGATCAGCTGTACCAAAAACAGACCAACCCATGTAAATTTTAAACAAATGGGATTAAAATCCTGAAGCATTTCTTTAAAGAACTGTAACAATATTGTATGGTTTAAATTCTAGTCTGTACCCTTGGGGTTCATGTGTTGTAATTTAGTTCCTAATCTCATGGCATTCCTAATCTCATGACCTCTAAGTGGTGACCCACCTTCAATGTCAGCAGGCACCTTGCCAGTGAAGATAGACACCTGTCAGTGCACAGAGAGGAAGATTGACGTTCAATGTGTGCAGGAAGCATCCAGCTAGGGAGCATGAGAAGGACAAAGAGAAAAAGTAGAAAAATCTATTCGCTCTCTCTTCTCTCTCTCTCTCTCTCTCTCTCTCTCTCATCTTTCTAACCTCCTGCTTCTCTCAATCATGATCGGACTTAACACTATGGTCTGACTGGCTGGCCAGATATTGGGCTCATGATCCTGGACTTTACAGCTACCAGAAGCATGAGTCAAATAATTTTTTGGCTATTCGGAATTTTTTTTTTTTTTTTAATTTCCAGAGTGTGTTTGTACTTGCCAGAAAGGGGCAGAAAGACAAACAGAAAGAGAACACCCCCCCACACACAGGATGTGGTCACATGATAATCTCTTCTCCATTTCTTTGAGCTGTCAGGATTTAGGGTTCATGCATGCAGGTGACTGGCATGTTTTTCAAGCTACTGGGGCTGGAATTCAGACTGCAGTCATTTGTGTGAGATCTGACTCCCTTAAACACTAGGTCACAGGCCCAGCCCTAAACTTCGTTTTTTAAAAATCACCTAGATGCAGGTATTTCTGATAGGAACGCAATAACTAATAACAGAGGATGATGCGTGACTTCACCAGTATGATCCTCGAGACAGAATGCAATTGAAGCCGTGGTTCTCAAGAGGTAAATGTGGTCCAGCCAAAGCAAAAGCAGACAGGTCAAGAGCAAAGATCTTGGCAATATATATATATTTTTTAATTCTTAGGAGAATTTGCTTGTTGACTTTATAGAGAGCCAACGAATGATAATATCTGCTTATCAAGACAATGTTTTGGGAGAGGTAGCTAGAGCTTTAGCAGAAAATCACTGGAGATAGCTTTACCAGCAAGTATTTCTCCATCAGGAAAGAGATCCTCCTTATTCCCCTCACCAAACAAGGTCAATTTTCCAAGAGTTTTGATGGGAAACTATTAAGCACTCCCTACACAGTCCTTTCTTACTTCATTTTGTCTCCTAATCTTAAAAGAAATACTTTGAAGACATCCATTTTTCTTCAGCTAATAAAGAAAAAATTGTGTTTCACAGTTAAATTCTCAAGACTCAGAATTCTGTAGGATAAATGACTGTCACGCCTTGAAAAGTGTCCAGAACTTGATGAGGCTTATGTTGAGAAATATACTTGATATTTTTTCTTTGTATCTTTGTATTGCATTTTTGCACAAACGTCTTAAAGTTTCCTTGTTTATATAATGTCATGAAAATGACAGCAAGGCCTTTGAAAAAAAGTGATTCATTTGATATTGAAGAAAGATTTGTCTACAAAGTTCTCTTTTTTTGAGAAGAAAGAGGTGATTTCAGTTTGGTAGTGGCATCTAAGTAGTCTCTATTCTACATTCACAGAAGATGGCCCTCTTGTTCCTTCTCCTTATAAACCTACCAGGCGTCTATCATGGGAGTGTCACCCTAATTACCTCTGTCACGAGAACAAATCCACATGTTTCTCTATACTTTTGCTAGATACTTCTCTTTTTTTGCTGTAGATAAATGACAACATACTGTGACTTTTTTCCTACATACAGAAGAAGAAAACAATGCTCTGCTTTCTTTTCTTTAAAAAACAATAATTAAAAATAACCTTTAGGGACCAGCAGTTAGCATAATGGCTATGTCACTGGACTCCCATGTAGTTGACTGTGGTTCAAGTGCCGAACCCAGTGGCTTAAAACTCACGCCGGGCACATGTGCGTGCGTGCCCAAGATCCCGAGAGGAGAATGGAAGAGATGGGATTGTAGCATAGCCATCCCCCATGGGGGGTGGTTCCTCGCTTTCTGTCTCTCTGTCTCTCTGTCTTTCTGGCGAGGGCACACGCCCTATAGCAAAAAACAAACAAACAAACAAACAAATAAAAACCAACAACGTAAATGCTTTGGCCTTTAGCAGAAAAGTAGAGAAAATGTTTTACATATTTAAAGGTTATTAGATATTAGGCATTTATTATCAGGTAGGTAGGGACTGCAAGATCCCTAATACGAGAAAAAGAAAACTAAGAAAAACGTAGAGGTTCTCTGGAAACCTTAGAATTTTAGAAACCCCTTAGAGGAAAGGCAAGGGAAGTATCTTGTAAAAAGTCCCCTGAGCAAGGTGGGTCTATATGGTTACTGGACCTGCAAGCCTTAAAAATATCTTCCATATTATCTGAATTTATATTATCCTTACTTTTCCTCAAATATGAAATTATGTTAACTAAATATACTGTGAGTTACATAACATTTTCTGAAAAGTAGAAGTAGCTTCAAGAATGTTCTTAGTCTACCAGTAGCTCTTAATTTTGTGTAAATTAGTTTTTACATTTCTTTTGTAAGTAGGTAAGACCACAAGCAGCTAATAGAGGGAACAGGAGAGGAGGTATACTCTTGAAGCATACAATATCTTAAGGAGGAAATAGGCAAAAGAGAAGCATTATGGTAGGAGATTTAGGGGTGTATAAAAGCCTGGGGTGACAAGTTGAAGGTGAGAGACAAAGAAAGTTCCCAGGAGTCAGCAAAAAACTTCAATGGGGGAGTTTTGCTCTCTTGGTTTTGTTTTGGTTTTGGTTTTTTTGTTTTTTTTTTTTTTTTTGGAGAGGTTTTTGCTATAGGGCGCGTGCATTCGCCAGAGAGACAGAGAGAGATAGAGAGACAGAAAGCGAGAAATCACACCCCAGGGGGGATGGCCACACCACAATGCAATCCCTTCTCCTCCATTCTCTTCTTGGGATCTTGGGCACGCACACACACATGCCTGGCGTGAGTTTAAGCCACCGGGTATGGGACTCAAACCACGGTTAACTACATGGGAGTCCAGCGACATAGCCTTTATGCCAACTGCTGGTCCCAGTGCTCTCATGTTTTTAAAAACCTCTGTCTCCTTGTTCTTTCTCTTTGTTTTCTTTCCACCTTCCTTCTACCTACAGTTTGCCTCATTGTCTTTATTTCCTCTCTGTTCTCTGCATCTGTTGATTCTTTGATTTAATAACTCAAACACCAAGCCAGTATTATATATATTTAGCTGCATTACAAGTTAAATCAGTGCTGTGGTTTGAATGTGTCCTCAAAAAGCTCATCTGTTGGAATCTAGTCATATTATGATGGTATCAAGAGAAAAGTTAACCCAATTATGGGATTAAAAGGTAGAGCCTTTGGGAGGTAATTAAGGCGAGATTTCCATGATGGACTCCTGGTAAATTTACAAGGAGAGGGAAGGAGACAGACAGAAACACATGGACACAGACGTGGACACCAACTCTGCCCTTATCTTTGTCATGTGGTGCCCAGGCCAACTCAGAACACAACCAGAGGAAGACCCTCACCTGAACTTGGACCTCCAAAACTATGAGCTAACAAACATCTATGATTTTAAAATTACCCAGATACTGATATTTCAGTTACTAATAATAATGCAACAGACTAGCCATCAGTTTCAGTCCCTGCCCTGACAAAATAAATATTCCGAGGAAAATGAATTAAGAATTTGCAGTAATCAAGTTATTGCACACTTTGGAACAAACATGATATGTAAATTGGGTCCCAAATTTTTCAGCATTCTGAGGCGCAGATGATCTATCTTCTGCTTACACCCATCCTGACTGAATATTTTCCCAACCGTAGCCAATTCTAGATGGCAGGGGCTTGATTTTTACCTTGGTCCATGACAAACATTATGGAAATTAGAGAGACACAGAAGATAAAATGCACTTCTGTTGTCCCGAAATTAGCACAGCTTTGACTATGCTTCCGTTGATTATGCCAATTCAGAAGTTATCATGTTAGTATCAACGTATCATAAATATGTCCTTTTTAAAATTTTATTGGATTTGTTGGATATCCATCCAAACACTTTCTATTCTTGATCACTTTATTAAAACCACAGAAGAACACACTCAGGGTTTAAATATTCTATCTTGAGATGTTGTACAAGAATATTATGGCCGGGACCAGCAGTTGACGTAATGGCTATGTTGCTGGACTCCCATGTAGTTGACTGTGGTTCAAGTCCCGGACCCGGTGGCTTAAACTCACACCAGGCACATGTGCATGCATGCCCAAGATCCCAAGAGAATGGAGAAGGGATTGCAGCATGGCCATCCCCTCTGGGGTGGGTGGGTGGGGGGGTGATTTCTCACTTTCTGTCTCTCTCTCTCTCTGGCTTTCTGGCTAGTGCACATGCCCTAAACCAAAAACCTCTGAAAAGAAAAAGAATATTGTGGCCACATAGTCTGGCCAGAGGTAATAGAAATTGTCCTTTCCCTGACAGAGAAGCTAAATTTAGTAGAATATATATTTTTTTTCTGAACATAACATCTCCACATAGTGTTTGTTACTTCATGAATGTGCGGCTGTTCGTGAGTTTGTTACATGAGGTTGGTTAAATCATAACTGTAGACTACATCTAGTTCACCCAAGGTCAAAACCATTCTACTAGACAGTGAGGCATAAAAAGCAGAAAACCCCAGAGCTACATAAATGCTCTCTATACTAATACTTTGATAGATAATCATGGGTGGGGGGTCCCTCTGGTAGCATTAACATCTCTACCCCTGATGCATCCATTCAGCCAAGCCTTAACATTAGTGCCTTGTTTTTTCTCATCCTCATTCAGTCTTTACCCCTGCTGAAGTGTTTTCACCTATGGTTGATTTAAAAGTCCCTATAAAACCATGACTTAATTTGGATCATTTATAATGAACTCTTCTGATTCTCATGAGAAAATGACATTGAGGGGGAAAGCAGGCAAACTAAAGGGGCATTACTTAGGAAAAGGTATTAGAGCACACGAGATGGATAACACTATGTCTGTGACTTATTCGATATGGTAAATTTTAGTAGGGAATTACTATGTGAGTCCAAAACGAATTCACCATCATTGAAGAACAAAATCAGTCTTTACAAAAGCTAGCAGATGACGAAGCTTGGATTTAACTATCTGAGCATCATCTTTTCGGTTCTATGACCTCCATGATACCCCTTTACGTTCCCAAACAAGATGCTTTTGCAAACACTGCTTTAGGAGGCAGCATGAATTAAACCAGCCTGTGGGCCATCTGAGCACAGAATCTGCTTTTATTCTGGCTGCAGAGTTCTAGTTACCATTAATCTCTGACAGTCTACTAGGCTTACCTCTAAACCGAGCCCATAACCTATAACATAGTTCTATCAACTCTTTACATGCAGAAACAGATTTCTCTCTGTCGATTCTACTGTGATGTTCTTTCTCCTGCATTCCCTCTAATTCAGGTCACACAAGTTGTCCCTTACCACACTAGTTCGAATTCTCTCTACAACCAATTCTCAGGACATGTTTTTTTGTTTCCTCCGTAACACCCACACACAACTATAAAATATCTGGTTTATGTAACGGTAAAATGGGCTCAGGGGAGAAATGCTATTAGGCCAGTTTCCAGAATTAGACAACTTTCTTCACAATGCTTCTGAGTTTCCATGGATTGGGCAACCGGTCATGTGGCACTGTCTGACGATTCCGTGGCCAGTATAAAAGTTCCCCAACGGTGTCATCCAGTGGCATTGTGGGTAAGGTGGCTGGTTCTCACTTGGTTAACTGTGCAGTTTGAGTTCAGGACCTGGCGGCTCGAAAAGCATGCCGGTGCATGTGTACGTGCAACCGAAGTCTCAAGAGAAAAGTAGAGAAGGGGATTTCAACATGGCCATTCCTTCTGAGGGTTGCTTTCTCACTTTCTCTTCCTCTCTCTTCCTCTCTCTCTCTTTCTCTTTCCTTCTCCAGTGAATACATGCATCCTCTGGCAAATTACAATTTTGAAAAAGTAAAGGGGATATCCCCATATGCAAATCGCACTGGAGATTCTTTTTTTTTTTTGAGAGGTTTTCGCTATAGGGTGCGTGCGCTCGCCAGACAGACAGAGAGAGACAGAGAGACGGAAAGCGAGAAATCACCCCCAGGGGGGATGGTCACACCGCAATCCCTTCTCCTCCATTCTCCTCTCAGGATCTTGGGCACACACTCACACGTGCCCGGCATGAGTTTTAAGCCACTGGGTCCAGGACGCGAACCACGGTCGACTACATGGGAGTCCAGCAACATAGCCATTATGCTAACTGCTGGTCCCTGCACTGGGGATTCTAAATATGAACACGATTCACTATTTCCTTACCCAAATTCTTATATCACTTGAGACTCCTTGGACAGATGTATTTTGGTGAAGTGTCTTGGTCTCTCCCAAGACTAAGTTTAATTCACAATATATACTCTCTTGAGGGAAGATAATAAATGTATTATCAGATCTGTCACCAAAGGCTGCCAGTTTTGCTCTCTGTCACATAAGATTTTTATCCCCTAGGGACTCATTCATTTATTTGCTTTTATTGCCAGTTTTTAGGAATTTACTGACCGCTAAACAGACATGCTAACCAGCTTGTTCTGGAACAGGGGGTTAAGGAAACATAGGGCCGGGAGACACTGAACTGTAGTGTAGTTCCCACCTTGTTCCTGTCCTGTGTAGCTTTTTCTTGATTATCAGAGACTAATTTGTAGTCTCCATAATCTTCATATTCTTATCTTCTCAATTCCCATTCTGAGGACCTAAATTCTCAGTCAAGTCTTCTAATCCCACTTTTGTATTCAAAATGAATTCATTGTATGGTATCATCATAAAACATTTTTTTTTATTTATTACCCCAAATAATAACCATCAGTTGTGGAACTTTTACTATGGATACAGCAACATTATAATCACTTTATGTGTTCATTCCTTTGATCTTTTTTTTTTTTTTTTTTGAGAGGTTTTTGCTACAGGGTGCATGCGCTCACCGGAAAGACAGAGACAGACAGAAAGTAGGAAATCACCCCCAAGGGAGGATGGCCACACCACAATCCCTTCTTCTCCATTCTCCTCATGGGATCTTGGGCAGACACACACACACACACACACACACACACACACACATACCTGGCTTGAGTTTAAGCCACTGGGTCTAAGACTCCAACCGTAGTCATTTACATGGGAGTCCAGCGACACAGCCATTATGCTAACTGCTGCTCCCAATTCCTTTGATCTTTGT
>NW_006204113.1:6625430-6666193 GCF_000334495.1 Tupaia belangeri chinensis
GCATGCTCCATAAGTGAGGAAATTGAGACATAAGTAGCTGGTAAAATATACATGAGGTTTAAAACCCAAAATATCCAGCTTCAGAAGCCACATTCCTGTCTACACCATTTTAATATAATTCAAGTATTATTGATGGGATTTAATATATGCCAGCTCTATCACAAGACAGTGAATGGCAGAATAGCACATCAAACAAAGGTATAGTTCAAATTATGATTTTTTTTCTTTTTTTTTTTTTTTTTGGAGAGGTTTTTCACTATAGGGCGCAGGCGCTCACCAGACAGACAGAGAGAGACATAGAGACAGAAAGCAAGAAATCATCCCCTAGGGGGGATGGTCACGCCGCAATCCCTTCTCCTCCATTCTCCTCTCGGGATCTTGGGCACGCACGCACACGCGCCCGGCGTGAGTTTTAAGCCACCGGGTCCAGGACATGAATCGCGGTCAACTACGTGGGAGTCCAGTGACATAGCCATTATGCTAACTGCCGGTTCCCCAAATTATGATTTTATATAGAAATCATTTCATCAGAAATTTAAACTCCTGAGGTGCCGGCAGGTTGGTGTGGTGGTTACGGGCACAGGACTCCCACATGGCTGACTGCAGTTCAAGTCTCAGACCTGGTGGCTTGCTTCCTCTCTATCTCTCTCTTCCTGTCTGGTCAAATTAAAAATAAATAGTTAAATAAAATAATTCTTTTAAAAAAAGATTTCTGTTGCAAATAGTTAAGTTATTCCATCATATATATGAAGAAATTTAAACTCCTGAAGCAAAAATTGGGTAAGTATAAATTTTAATAGGAGGTCTTGGTCTCATGCAACAAAGACGTAATTATAGTCACCAATGGTGTGGCACCTGTAAGAGGAAAAACAAAGGTGCATACGGCTATGGATGACTGGCATTGTGGAATGACTATTGAATTAGTTTGGGAAGTATGGGTTTAATCTTGATATCAATTAAACTCCTGAAGCAAAAATTGGGTAAGTATAAATTTTAATAGGAGGTCTTGGTCTCATGCAACAAAGACGTAATTATAGTCACCAATGGTGTGGCACCTGTAAGAGGAAAAACAAAGGTGCATACGGCTATGGATGACTGGCATTGTGGAATGACTATTGAATTAGTTTGGGAAGTATGGGTTTAATCTTGATATCAATGTGACCTTTAAAAACCTACTTTTCTAAGGTCCCATTTTCTCATGTGAAAATGGTGCTGGGAATAATCATTTCACCAAATGTCTACTACATGACAGGCTCCCTACCTATGCTGTATGTGTATTACTTCATTTAGTTGTCAGATCTGTTAAGTGTTTAATATTGTCTCAAATATATAATTTGAGGAGCTGAAGGTCAAGGAGGTTAAGTATTTTGGCCAGAGACAATAGCTATTCAATTGAAAGCTAGAATTTTAGTCTAATTTTGTTCGACTTTTAAATCTCTACGATTTTAGCTGCAGCACACTGGCTTCTAGAGATAATACTCTAGGACCACCTCACAGAATTCTGAGTTTTAAATGCCAAAATGTATCAGAAAAATAACTAATACTATGACTTATAACTGGTAAACATTCAATGTCAGCTAAACAGGGCTATCAACCTGACTTTACAAAATGTTCTCCAAATACTGAACATTGGTTATTTTAAATGGCGACTTAGTATCATAAAAATAATATGTCTATTGGTGACATAAACAGATACCTCTCAGGGGATCTCAACATCAAAACTAGCAAGTTCCTGTTTTAATCAAGGAGTTCTGTCTCACTACACAGTTTATCCAAGTTAAGCTCTCAGTGCAGCCCTATAATAGATTTGTTGGACCCTGCACACATCACATACCCTTTTCTTTAAATTTTATTTATTGGGACCAGCAGTTAGCGTAATGGCTATGTTGCTGGACTCCCATGTGGTCGACCATGGTTCGAATCCTGGACCTGGCAGCTTAAACTCACGCCGGGTGTGTGTGCATGCGTGCATGCCCAAGATCCGGAGAGGGGAATAGAGGAGAAGGGATTATAGTGTGGCCATACCCCCTGGTGGGTGATTTCTTGCTTTCTGTCTCTGTCTCTCTCTGTCTTTCTGGCGAGCGCATACGCTCTATAGCAAAAACCTCTCCAAAAAGAGAAAAAAAATCATTTTATTTATTATTATAATCTTGTTTATATTACATTGAATTACATATATCTTCAGTGTATTATATTTCATTTTCCAGAAGGAATACCATGCATATCAGTCAAGACAAAGACATTACTATCCACATCATCATCAAATAGCTTTTCATCATTTTTTTCCAGATTATTACTATTTTCATTTTTTTATACATTCAATCACTATATATCACTTTGCTCATAAAAATAATTTACCCAACATGACATACTTCTCAGACTAATCCAGTTGAGAATACCATACATGTTATCATTAACAGGTAATAGACTATTTCTGTGTCTCACTAAAGTCATGCCTCTCTATTTATTCTCTTCCTATCCTTCTCTATACTCTTCCTTTCTCCTGCCCCCTTCCACCCTGTCTTCAGCATCCTAACTACTTTCACTGCTTTTATGCCCTCCTATATTTCAATCTCTACCATAAAGTGTGGATAGTTGGCATATATTAAGTGGATACATACCATATCTTTTTCATATACTGACTTGCTTCACTCAGCAATAGATCCTCTATATCCGACCACTTTCTATCAAATGCCAGGGTCTTGTTGCTTTTTATGGCTAAGTAGTATTCCATAGAGTATATGTGCTATACTTTTTCAATCCATTCATCTGTTTGTGGACATTTGGGTTGGTTCTATGTCTCAGTGAATGTGAATAATGCTGCAATAAACATTGATGTGCAAGCACTTTTCCTACTGAGCATCCTCCTGTCCTTTGGGTAGATACCCAGAAGTAGATACCAAAAATACATTTATTACTGCCATTTGCTGGATCAAATGGCAGTTTTATTTGTAGATCTTTGAGGAACCTCCATACATACCCTTTTCCTTACAGTGTATGTGAGCTATAGTTTCAACCGCCAGCACATGAGTATCTTTTCTCTGCATCTCTCTCTAGCCTCCAGAGCATCTGTAGCTTGGATTGTCAAGGAATTAATGCCCTCAAGAATAGCCCCCAAGGGAACCAGCAGTTAGCGTAATGGCTATGTCACTGGACTCCCACGTAGTAGACCACGGTTCACATCCTGGACCCGGTAGCTTATAACTCACACCGGGAGTGTGTGCATGCGTGCCCAAGATCTCGAGAGGAGAATGGAGGAGAAGGGATTGCGGCGTGACCATCCCCCCTGGGGGGTGATTTCTCACTTTCTGTCTCTATGTCTCTCTCGGTCTGTATGGTGAGCGCATGCGCCCTATAGCAAAAACCTCTAAAAATAAAAGAATAGCCCCCAAGAAATGATTGATGGAAGTTCATGTATAAAGAGCCTGTTTTCCTCACCTCTCCACTGAGATCGCTCCAGGGCTAAGTTCTATACTGTTTCTCAGAATTCATCAAATGGAGAAAGCTCCAGCTGATCATGCTGAAACTGGTTTTGGAGGAGATTCTGCAATGAATCTACCAGGTGTGGGCAACTGGACGTGGCAGGCAGTTCCCATTTTCTTCCTTGCTCGGACTCAGAGAAGAGGCTACAGTGTGCACATTCACATTTGTAGACCCAGTACCTTTTGTCCTGTCCGGCACATAATAGGGTCATTATCCCTAGAGTCTGTAATTTGAAAAAGCTTCTTATACCTCAGATTTCTTGTTTGGTTAGTGACTCAAAAACAGCTGAATGTTTTTGTTCAATAAAAGCTAAGACTAAAGTGGCTTCCATTCCAGAAAGGTGGTATATTTGCCCTTAGATGAAATGGCAGGACAACGAAAAACTAACCTGGACCCCTCAAGAGATTCAATGTCATTACAAATGAAAGTGCACATGGAGAATATTTTAAATTGAGAGAGACTTAAAAACTACAACTTCTGAAATTAATGCATAAACCTTGATTAGCTTTGGGAATCTGTGAAAATCAAAGCTTTAAGGAAAATTAGGGATAACGGAAAATTTCATCTGGATTGTATTTGAATGATGTTATTGAATTAATGTTGATCATCTTAGATGAGATAATGATGTAGTGGTTGTATAATGCACTTCATCCTAAGAAATGCATGATAAAGAATTTGGGGATGAAGTTGTCTGCAATCTGCAGCTTCTATGCTATATTTTCCCAAAAGGGAGGGACACATATGTGTTCAGAGAAACCTTGAGTAGGTGAGTCAAAATGTTAACATTGGATATAAACCCCCAAATGTGTTCATTGTTAAGTAGTATGATCAAGTGAATGGTATTATCTGGTGAGTGTGTGTGTGTGTGTGTGTATATAAAATATATACATATATACATATATACATATATATACATATTTGTTTTGCATTTCTATGACCCTGAAATTTTTCAAAAAAAAAAAAATGAAAGCAAAACAAAAGATGTGTGTGTGTATATAAAATATATACATATATACATATATACATATATATACATATTTGTTTTGCATTTCTATGACCCTGAAATTTTTCAAAAAAAAAAAATGAAAGCAAAACAAAAGAAGTTGTTACAAAGGAGTAACCATAAAACTAGAAATACATTTATTACTGATAAATCTGTTTCTTTGAAAAATTAGCTGCCTTTCTGAGTAAGTGGCCATCTCAGCAATGACCTTCAGAACTACACAATTCCTCACAAGGTCTCACGCGCCCTGGCCAGGGTATTTCCCACTCTTCCCTGTTTGGGGCTGACCATATTAGGATATATGGCATGAGAGTAGGAAGGAAATCATGAGTCGTTGGTCTGTTACCCTAATAGAGGGAAGAGAAAGGAGCTGAATTCACATACCAAATGTTCCTTCAACCTCATCAGTCAAATATCTCTCCATTTTCTTTTTTATTTTTCTTTTTTGGAGAGGATTTTGCTATAGGAAGCGTGCGCTTACCAGAAAGACAGAGAGAGACAGAGAGACAGAAAGTGAGAAATCACTCCCCAGGGAGGATAGCCACGCTACAACCCCTTCTCTTTCATTCTCCTCTCGGGATCTTGGGCATGCATGCACACTCACCCGGCATGAGTTTAAGCCACTGAGTCTGGGACTCGAACCGTGGTCAGCTACTTGGGAGTCCAGCGACATAGCCATTACACTAACTGCTGGCCCCCATCTCTCCATTTTCTAAGGGCAGAGTATGTTAAGTGGCAAAGAGAAATGGAAAATATTGATATCAATCTACATGGAAGGAAATATGAAGAGTGGAGAAAACATGTTCATAATATACATATTCAAAATAATTAAATCCAGTTGATATGTAAGACAATATTTTGTACTTTGATATTAAAATGCTTTTTCTTAAAAAATAAAAAAGGATAGGACTTTTAATTTAGTGACATTCATAAAGAATCACTAAGTTCTTGTTTGTTTGTTTGTTTCATAGAAAGATTTTTGCTATAGGGCACATGTGCTTGCTTGAGAGACAGAGACAGAGACAGAAATTGATGGCTACACTGTGATCCCTTTTCCTCCATTCTCCTCTTAGGATTTTGGGCATGTATGCACATGCACCCAGTATGAGTTTCAAGCTTCCTGGTACGAAACTTGAACCATGGTCGGCCATGAAGGAGTCCAGCAACGTAACCATTATGACATCTGCTGGTCCCAAGAATAACTAAGTCTTAAGTATGTTCTAATTGCTTCTCTAGCTAATAATGGAAAATACCTGAAACTAGGTGATTTATAAAAATGGGTTTATTTAGTTACAGTTTGGAGTCCTAAGGTCCAGGGCCTCATGTGGTGAGAATCTTGCAGAGTTTCGGGGCAGCACACCAGGAGGGCAAGAGCAGAGCACAGCGTGTGTATCTGAGTGGTCAACTCACTCCCTTTCCTCATCAGCTCCCCAGGAGTCAGTCATGGTGCTCTCGCATTGACGGTCATTCTAATTTCTTACCAAAGGCCTCACCCTTCAACATCAAAATCAGTTTAAGTTTTCATCTTTTTAATTCCATCTCAACCGAATATTAACATATGGACTTTGTGGCAACATTTAAACTATAGCAAACTATAAACCTTTCATTATTAAACATGCTCATATTCCTTTAACATCATTTTAAAATAGTACTTAAAAACAAAGAACAAGAAACTAGCTGGTTGTGTAGTGGTTGTGGTGCTGGACTCCCACATGGCCCATTGAGGTTCAAGTCCTGGACCTGGAGGCTTGACATGCCAGGTGCATGTGCATGCATCCTCAAAATCCTGAGAGGAAAATGAAGAACAAGGGATTGCAGGGTGACCATACCCCCTGAGGGGTGATTTCTCTTTCTCTCTCTGTCTCTCTCATCTCTCCAGCGAGTACACATGCCCTGTAGCAAAAATCTCTTTAAAAAAGAAAGAACAGTTGTTTGACTATTACCTCCTCTCCTGTCAGCATTAGATTCAACAGACATCAGTTAAACTGAGTTTTATCATTATAGAACAACTTCTAAACTAGTAATGAGTCTCAGTCTTCCTTAAAAAAGTCATAATCAGGGGACCAGCTGTTGACGTAATGGCTATGTCACTGAACTCCCATGTAGTCGAACACGGTTTGAGTCCCAGACCCAGTGGCTTAAACTCATGCCAGGTGTGTGTTCATGCGTGCCTAAGATCCTGAGAGGAGAATGGAGGAGAAGGGATTGCAGCGTGGCCATCCCCCCAGGGGATGATTTCTTACTTCCTGTCTCTCTGTCTCTCTCTGTCTTTCTGGCAAGCACACACACCCTAAAGCAGGGCAAAACATTCCATTTACAGATTATATTGCGATACAAATGCCTAACTAGATCACAAAACTTCAACTACAAAAGAAACACACAATGGTCTATAAAGAGCAGGAGGAGATGCCATGAGCCTGTTTTGAATTTTCAAAATACAAAGTAAAAACCATGAGGGGAAATCCTCTCAGGGAAAGAAAAGCCTAAAATCGCTGCAAGAAACATACAAAAAGGCAACCACATTGCAAAATGGTTTGAATATGTGAAAACCAAGTGTCATTGTGCCATGCACATTTATTAGGACTCTGCTATATGGACACTTGGAATTTCGACAAGATTTTTTAAAAAGGTACTTTTTCTCTGTCTCCATGTATCTCACATTTTTGAGAGAGAAAAATGTCTAAGGAAATAGTAATGTCAACTATAATTATGTGACACTGTAATAAAGGTTACAATCAAAGCACAATTGAGGGCGATGAAAATGCCAGATGGTGATGGATTTGTTCTGCCCAAGGACTGCAAGGGTCTTGTTCACAAAGGAAGTCAAGAAAAGCCATGGGTTAATACATTTCAAAAGCTGGTAGATTATGGAAATTATGTTTTTGTATGTGTCTAGCATTTATTCACCCCATAGACCAATACATACTTTTAAAATGGAGACCTCCCTATTTCTACTTTCATCTGATATTTTGATAAATGCCCCTCGCCAGGCCAATTAGAGGCACTCCATGCAACCCAGTTAAAAATCATTGACTTAGAGATGGGCCTGGGACCCAGGCTGACGAGATGAGGTGCGTGAGTTACAGGCTTTGTTCAGCTAGTGAGATAAAAAAACAGGCCTTGTGTATACCACTATATGGCAGGATACTCTTTAAGAACATAGCCCAAGAAGAAGACAAAAAACATAATACAGGGGGAACCAGCAGTTAGTGTAATGGCTATGTCGCTGGACTGCCACGTAGTCAACCGTGGTTCGCGTCCTGGACCCAGTGGCTTAAAACTCACGCCAGGCGCGTGTGCGTGCGTGTCCAAGATCCTAAGAGGAGAATGGAGGAGAAGGGATTGCGGCATGACCATCCCCCCTGGGGGGTGATTTCTCGCTTTCTGTCTCTATGTCTCTGTCTGTCTGGTGAGCACACGTGCCCTATAGCAAAAACCTCTCCAAAAAAAAAAAAAAAGAAACATAATACAGGGACCAGCAGTTAGTGTAATGGCTGTGTTTCTGGGCTCTCATGTAGTCAATCACATTGTACTTCTCCAGCTATTTTGGATTATAATCATAAATTATAAAACAATATACCAATGGTTTGGATTAATATATGAATTCATTTTGTTAGAGTGAAATTTTATAAATATAAGATGCTCCAAGGTGGCATCCTAGTAACAAGTCATAAGTTTTTTCTGTATCCCATAGCTTTTCCTTAGTAAGATCTAATAATCCATTGGAAGTCATGTAGCTTAATCATTAAGGGGAACATTTAGATAGATGTCAGATAATAGGTAGATAGAAAGATAAATAATTGATCCACACTTATGTTATATGTGGATGTATCTAGGAGTAAAAATACTTATCAGTTATCTGTCACTACGAAGATATTATGTAATAAATTTACGAAGATACTGTGTAATAAATTATCACAAAACTCAATGACTTAAAATAGTGAGCATTTTTCATTGTATCTGAGTCCACATTGGGTTGTAGAAGATATCTTTGGCTGGGACAACTGGGATCTTCTTCATGTGATTTTTTTCATGTCCAGAAGAATTGACCTTGTTCTCGTAGCAGTCATGGATTCCAAAGGAACATGTAAACACATACAAAACCTCTAAAACACCTAAGTGTGGAACAGGACAGTATCAGTTCTGCCAAATTCTATTGGGCAAAAGTAGGTCAAGACCAAGGTTCAGGAAATATAGAAATAGACTCCACCTTTACTGAAAGGCACTTCAAAGTTTCAATGCAATGGGAAAGGACACCAGGAAAAAATTGGGGCCATTTAAACAAATTTTCCAGGCCAGCAGGTGCTCCAGAAGTTAAGGCGGCTGTATAGGCAACTGGATCCTATATGGCTGACAGCATGATTTAAGGCCCAGACCTGGCAGCTTGAAAAGCACATGGGGCATGTGTATATGCCCAATATCCTGAAAGGAGAATAGAGGAAAAGGGATTGCAGGGTGGCCATCCCCCCTCAGGGGGTGAGTGAGGGGGTGATTTCTCTCTCTCTGTCTCTCTCTCTCTCTCTCTACCTCTCTGGTGAGCACACACCCTATAGCAAAAACCTCTCAAAAAAAATAAATAATACATGGAGAGAACTAGACGGATCTGATGATACAAAGGGTCCTCAAGAAGTTCACAAAAGATGTACGTTATGGAAAAACTATGCATGAATTCCAAAAACATTGTACCAAACTAAAGTACTTTAATTCCATTTTCCACAAAGTATTTGAAGGTCCCTCACATTATTTGAAATTCTGAATGTAGCTGCAAATAAAGCAAATTCCAATACTAGGCTGTTTAGTGACAAAACTTTGAGAAGGGGAGGTGAGCAAGAATTATCCTTTAGCTCAAGCCCTTTTGACTTCGACTGCATTGAGCAAGAAGTAGGAAATGCTGAGGGTCTTAAAGAGTTAATGATGAACACCTTAATTTCGATGAGAAGCCCAAATATAAGGAGATACATTAGCCCTGAGTGAACAAAGAATGGCATTTTCTAAGAGAGAACCTATATTTATAAAAAAAAAAAAAACCAAACCACTGTCATCACCACCACCTGGCATGTGGCAGTATATTCTGCTTTTATAATACACCTACAAAAACAAGACCCTCTTTATTCCTACTTCTGTGAGTCAGCATCACTAAACGGATACTGTTTGTGCTGATAAAAACCCTCTTAGGGACCTTGGGTGCTTTATTTGTTTTGTTTCAGATACAAAATGTTTTTTTGGTTTTTTTTCCCCACCTGCGATTTCTCTTATTTTCATCGACATGCCAGCGGTGTTAGAGATGGATTGGTGTGATTCTATTCATTGGTACCTTCTGCAATGAAAGCTGCCACATAATAATTACTGGTGAGAGGCGTCTGGTTGTGGAGCCGCTAGTTGCAGCAAAATAGAGATAGGTTTATTTAATCTCCCTCTTCAGCAGGCTATTGGCCTCATCATAGAATCTGTAAGCTAGTTTTTTATTTTTC
The DNA here is from genome assembly GCF_000334495.1 of Tupaia belangeri chinensis. Classification (NCBI taxonomy): domain Eukaryota; kingdom Metazoa; phylum Chordata; class Mammalia; order Scandentia; family Tupaiidae; genus Tupaia; species Tupaia belangeri. The sequence continues at coordinate 6,635,388 of NW_006204113.1, forward strand.
TTTTTTCTTTTTTTTTAAAGGAATAGGATAAAGACACAGCTAAGTATGAATTTGCATGTTTTGAGTGATAGTATAACGGAAAATTGCCACTGAGCTGGAAAACGACCGGAAATGAACACTACCAGTAAAAGACGAGTGGAGAAGATAATAGAAGGCATTTGTTACAATCACATGAAATGGTTTACTTTAACCTGATAATAAATCCTCCTTGGGAAACAGAGGAGTGTCTAGCTACCAACACAAATCTGGCTGATTCAAATAAACAATGGGTAATTTTTAAAGTAACTAGATCAGCAGCTCTGGTGAAAATGAAACTGGTCCAGGCCATAGTTGTAGTCAGTTGTAGGGACAAACATTTTGACATTATTCATTTTAAGTTCGATTTTTCATACCAGCCAGAAAAAAAAACAGAATTGAGTATAATTGAAGAAATAACACGATTGCACCAGCATCAGCTTCATTCTCACATTTCAGAAATGTACTTACTCTAATGAGGCCTACAAACAAAATTATAACCTGGAAGTCCCAAGTAGCTGAGTTTATTTTAATCAATTGAGTTTATTCTAACAACTAATAACTACTAGCTATATAAAACTGACTGTATTTGTATTCAAGTGCTTTTTTGTAAGTTCTTGCTTTGTTTTGGCGACTGTTTCTTTAGGGAGAGAGGTGGTGGGGCTGAAGCAACAGAACAATTAAGGGTTTGTGGTAGACAACCATGAGCCGGCAGCCCTAAGGGAAAAGCGAAAGGCTCATCTTGCTCCGGGCACCAGGAGGACAAGACAATTTGCCATACTCCTTCTTTGGGGCCTGAGAGAAGCACACGGGGATGATTTATAGATTTTTCTTTTACCAAAATCCCCAAGTAAGCGTGTTGGTCAACGCCCTAATTCCCATTAGGGCAATGGACTGATTGGGCAGTCTAATTTGGGCAGCCTGGCTCTAATTGGATGTGCGCAATTAGGTGATCAAGTTCCTCATTCTTTACCTGTGAGTAAGGTGTGCAGGTGCAGGAAAGAATGTGTGGATTCAAATTCAAAGGAAGGACATAGGCAGCGTAGGGCCTCCCACTAATGAATATTCATGACCTCTAGTAATAAAATGATGTTTGACCGGTTGACCAGTGCTCAGTGCAGTTGTCACCTGGCAATTTGCCCACCCAAGAGCCTTTTGGGTGTACTTCCTTTCTTTCCTTTCCCTTCTTTCCTGTTAAATCTTCGTTTCTACCTACTTCATTTGTGGTTGCGGTTTCATTTTGCACCTAGGGACAGATCTCTAATTTTAGTGATCTGGACCCAAAGAACCAAGGATTTCACAACACAGCTTGACACTTTCCCATCCGTTAACAGGTTTAGTTCAATTACCCTACATATAGTGATCTTAATAAGCAGCATCATCCTACAATTGATTTACCCAAATCTGTTGTTAGCCGCTGTTTATGTGTTTTTTAGATTTGCTGCATATATAGGACAAGCGTACCAAACAAACAAAACAAAACAAAATGCAACTTTCCTTAAAACAACAACAAAAAAAAAACCACCTCAACCAGACAGGAAGGTAAAATATAGGTTGACCCTTGCAGATATTTTGAGAGGGAAGCATTCCAAAGCCTGTATTTTTCTAGAACTACTACAGTAGAATTGATAGACGTATGTTTGGAGAAATTGATAAGCACATTATGGGGAATGAATCCCAAGTTGTTTGAAAAGAAAAATCAAACTGAAAACAAAAATGAAAACACAGGTTTACTCAAACAGTATTAGAAAATGATCTACGCCTTGAATAAAGAGCATACAGTTTTCTAGCAGCTACAACAGAGGCATAGGCTTCTTGAATCTCAGTCTTTGCACAGACACATCCCCTTCCCTCCCCTTTGCAACTTTAAGGTGGTGACCCATCATGTATGTGGGGTTCCTATTGGGGTCTGGCTCACTGTGGAGGCACTGTCTCTTGTAATGATGCTTTCTGGAAGTTGAACTTGGGAAACTTTCTCAAGAGAATAGAGTTTGGAGTCTACTGATAGAGCACATAATTAGTGTGTCAGCAAGACAAAGAATAAAATCGCATCTCCTGCCAGCTTTTCTGAAACATTTAATAGTACCACCATTCCTCGGGTCACTCAGGCTTAAAAAAATATGTCCCGACCTTTGATTCATATTTCTTACTATCCCATTCCTTTCATCTAATCATTTGCTGAGTGTTATCAATTCCACTACTGCAGTGTCTTTCATTCATGTTTCCATTATTCAAAAATTTCACATCCCACCTTGGGAGCTTCTTGTTCACCTCTCTCTTTTTAGTCTTCTACTGTAATATGGTATATATTTACGCAGTTTAAAAGAATCATCTTGTAAAAGTTCTCATCTCTCTCAGAAACTCTCTAGTTAACAAATACCTTAAAAATTACTCCCAGTTCCTTAACTTTCTCTCATATCTGTACTATTTCTTCTGAAATCTTCAGTCAAGACTAAGGGTTGGACTGTATCTCCAATAAGTTTTGTATTGCCTAGGAAAAAATGTAGAGAGCTATTTAGGCTTTTGCACATTTTTTTATTTTAACATTTTTTGATTATTTGACATCTTCCAGTGTTTGGTGTACATTGTCTTTGAGAAAATAATAAAAGTGTATAAATGTATCAACCATGAAATGAGAGAATGGGGAAAAATTAGTTTGCTATGAAACACCGATCTGATCAAAGAAGGTTTGACTAAAACTTCCCTAAGTAGTTACAGGTTGAAAAACAATCTTACCGTAAGAATAGAGTCAGAATAGATTAGTGATGCACTTAAGTGAATTAGGCTTAATGCATGAACAGGTATATCCTCTTTAAAAAAATAATTGTCTATTTAATTTTTTAAATAACTGCCAGGTTGTGTAGTAGTTAAAGCACTGTATTCACACATAGCTGACTGCAGTTTGAGTCCCGGATCTGGTAGCTTAAAAATCACAACAAATAAATAGATAAATAAATAAATGCATGTTAAAAAAAAGCAGAAAGATAATAATAACAAAAATAAGAAAAATGTTGGGTCTCTTGTGAAACAATAATCATTCCTAACAATAACATAGTACTTTCTTTTTGCCAGACACTGCTCTAAGAGTTTTACCTATATTAACTTGTTTAATTATTCTAACTCTATGTAATGAGTATAATAAAGAAAAAAGTAGCAGTTTCCTCACTTTCTAACTTATCCATAACTGTTAGATAATTTTTTCTAAATTATAGCTCAGAGTGAAGCTCTTATTCTAATAACCTTAAATATTTCTTTGTTGATTTATAAATAAGTTCAACTGCATAATATCCAATACAAAGCTCTGCGTGCTCTGGTTCCGATCTAATTTTCCTGCCTTCCACTTTTCTACTCCACTATTACAATGCCATACTCTAAGTCTCAATCCCTAAATAAATCTATGCTTTTCTGTTTTACACTTTTTTCCCCCATACTCTTCCTTCCATTTCTCCTAGATCTGCAAAACTAAATTACACACAGCATTAAGCTACCAATTTTTACCACCAGTTTTTTCAATTAACTTACCTAAATGTGATCTCTCCGTGTTTGGTACCAAACGTGTTGTTGCCAATCTCTTAGAAGTTACCATATCCCCTGTTAAAATATAGCAACTTGTGAATAGATTTTTCTTCACTATGGTAAACGTTTATTTAAGACAAGCGTGTGCCATTCTTATCTTTCTTTTTCAGAGAAGAATAAAATAAATTGATGAACATAAATTGATGAGAACAGTGTCTAGCACTCCTAAATATTCAATATATGTATGGTACTATTAGCTAAAGAAACTACTGAATTTTCATAAGAAATCTAGTAGTACCACCATCCTTTGACTTAAGTATCATTAATCCCATTTTAGAAGAAAAGAAGCTGCATGTTAGATAAGCTAAATAACATTCTCAATTTTTTTTACGATTGTTCTTTTTTTTTTTTTTCTTTTGGTCCCTTTTTTCTTCTTTTCTCCTCCCTTTATTATGCAAGGGAGACAGGGATAGACTTAGTGACAGAGAGACAGACACCTCCAACAGGGTTGACACCATGATCCTCCCTCAGCTTTAGCCAACCATAGATCATGGGCATGCCTATGCCTGGTATACTCAGGGAGGTCTCTGGACAAGAACCGGAAACCTTCCTGTTCATGGCAACTTTATAGAGTGTAACCTTTTACAATTGGGCCATCGTCTAGCCCATAAGAGTCTCATGTTTTTATACCTCAAGTAGAGTGAGTGCAAGCAAGGTTTTCGACGTAGATCTTTTTACTGTAAGCCTAACACTCTCTAGTACTTTGTTGTTTGTCAAAACAGTGGTGCTCATGGATTAAATTAATTACTGGATTAAACACTGACTAAAATCAGTGTTAAAAGTTTGTTCATTCAGATCTTAATGGTCAGGTCATGCCTAGTTGAGCACCTCTGGTTATGAACAAAGATTTGCTGAGACACAGACATACCCATTTGTTCCCGTATTGTCTGTGGTTGCCTTCATGGCAGAGCTGAGTAGTTGCAAAACTCCAAATCTGAAAATATTCCCATCTTGCCGTTTGTAGAAAAAAACAACTCTAACCTGTGATCTATGTCACTGATTCTCAACTTCGGTGAATATTAGAATCACTTACGTTTGGATTCCACTTCTTGAGATTCTTATTAAATTGATCTGGAATGAGAATTTGGGTTTTAAAATCCCCTCAGGTGATGGTAATGTGCAATCAGGCTTAGAATCCCTGGCTAGAAAATGCTTTTATAAACTGATCGTGTTGACAATTGAAGCCACCGGATACAAAATTAGAAAATATGGCCAACTAGCAATTCATATTCTTGTAATATGCCTGGGTGGTAAAATTCTGGCAGTGATTGCATGAAGCTCACAATGTGTAAGTACAAATTTTCTGGCTCTGATAACGAAGCCATTGGAAAGAGGAGAGAGAGGCCTCTTGATAAAGGCTGAGACGAATCTAACACCTACTTCATTTCCCTAAACAAAACTACATTTTATTTTAGAGGATCAGACAAAGGCAGTTAATTAAATCATTTGTGTCTTGATTAGAAGCCTCTGATACTGAAAAATACAGAATGCCACTTATGTTAAACACAATTGAAACGAGTGGAATACAACTTTAGTGCACTTGTGTTGTCAGTTATCTACCTAATTGGCTTATAATTGTAGGCACTATCATCATAATATAGAATGATTCTGGACTGGGTACACACACGCACACACACTCCAGGCCATGTTTCAATAGGAAGGTTTATAAACCATGCAATTCAAGTTTTGGGCTGTGTGTGTGTGCGCACGTGTATATGTGTGTATATATATGCGTGTGATCATGTGCTGGAGACACAGAAAGAGAAAGAAAGAGCTATTTTCATACCACTAAGATTAAACTCTGTAGCTTATCACCATTCTACATTTATAGCAATATGTTGGCCTCTGAGAATTATGGAAAGGGTTCCAAATAATACTCAGGAAAGTACTTCCATCCATTCCTTCATACAAGGTCTGCAGAGACAGACTACTAGAAAGAATAGAAAGAATTTGATACAACTGTAGTTTGATGTTTGCTATCTGATGTCATTAGAATGAAGTAAGGTACCCAGAGAAAACTCACATTAAAGCTACCACTACTGATCCTCTAACTCTGAAAAACATCTGTGAGCCTTCAGAGCCAATTCTCATATGATCCTGACAGGGAGTGGAATCTTATGTCACTGAAAAGAAGGGGTAAATCATAATAATAAAAAAGAAAATGACATTACCAAAATAATTACTTTTCACCCAGTTTTTGTCAACCTGTAATGAGGAACTTCTACTTCTTAAAGATAATGGGGAGAAAAAAAATGTATTATTTCTTAGGTCTCACAGTAACTTTTCTTTGGAGGAAGAATTATTTATCTATTATAATTGGTGAAACTGCCAAAGTATAATAGTCATTGGTTCTTATTTCTCTCTTAGGCAAGACTAATATTTTAAAGGGTCAATGTATCACATTAAGCTTGGAATTCTTGGCCCTTCTGGGCTTTCTAAAGTATGAGGAGGGCCTCTGTCTTCCACGAAGCTGGCTGGGTAAGTGTGAGTTCTACACATCCAGTCTCCCCACCTCAATTTTAGACTTGGAGCAGAAAAGGAGATGATGGGAAGCCTATTATAAGTTCTTATTCCTGCCATGGTCTTTAATCAAATCAAGAAATGAAGCCTTCCATATTTTGATTCAGAATGTGTAGGGGAGATACACGTGGTTAACTCAAAGTTTCAAATGTCAGTAATAATTTCTGGAATGTTTACCATTCTTTGTAGATTCAAAGCACTGGTCCTTCCTAATAGCCCTCTGAGGTCATGGAAGTAGGTGTTTGTTTCCAATCGCATTTGATGATCTCTGACTCTGCCCTTGTACTGCACTCATACAGCTGTAGAAGGCTCTACTGCGATTTATTTATCTTCCTTCCACCACACCACTACCAAATTTTCCTTTTGGCAACACACAGGATTACCCCAAACTTTGGTATTTCCTTCCTAACAAGTTCCACCAAGTAGTCTATCACTACTGAAAAGTTCCGTTCCCTTAACTAAGCATAAGGAGTCACACACCTATTGGTAGGAGCACACCAGAATGTAGAGACTGGAAGGGAGTGGAACTGCCAATTTTCTAATAAAAGTTAACTTTTTACCACATGTCAGGCACTGGAGATTCAAGAGCAGAATATTAGAGGTCTCTACTTTTACAGAGTTTGTGGTCCAAGGCTGAAGTTCCATGGTACCTTACCTTGACCAACCTCTAAATACTGTGCAAACCTACTCTTGGGCTTTTGTTTCCCTGTGTCTGGAGCTGCCACAAGGCTGCACATGGGATGCCATGGAAAGAATGGTGTGCTAAGAGGAGTATAGCTACCGAGGAGAAATGCAAAATCGATGAAAAGCCATTTGTACAAACATCAACAGAAGGTCTATTTCTCATGCCTATTCTTGTGTTTTGTTTGTTTTGTTTTGTTTTGTTTTGTTTGCCATAGGATGAATACCATCACCAGAGAAAGAGGAAAAACGTGAGAAAACACCCCCCAAAAGAGATGACCATGCCACACTCCTTCTCCTCCACTCTCCTCTCAAGATTTTGGGCATGCTTGCACATGGTTCCAGAATGTTTCTCAAGCCACCTCATCCAGGTCTCCAAAGGCACAGTTGGCCATGTGGGACCCAGTCTCTTAACCACCATGCCACCAGCTAGCCCATTTGGCCTTATGTTAAGCAAAGATATAAAAGAGATTTTGTGAAATATAATCCTCTTCTTCCACCAACTACCAGAAAACTACCCATCATATATAACAAAACAGTTAATTCATCTCCATGACAACTAATGATAAAAACAAAATTTATAACTTCAGGAGGGACTAGAGTAGTAGAAATAGATGAGCTTTTAAAAGCAAAAATTATGTTTCCATTCAACTGTCTTATGGAAGAATTATTTCCTCCCCACCCCAAAATGAAAAATAGGAACAAGTCTAGACATAGAAAATAGCCAGAATTATTTCGAAGTATTAGGAGACATTTTTAAAGAGATGGCCCTGAAGCATCAAAGGCTGTTATGATTCAGCCATCAAATAAACACAATTTGCACAACATTCTGCATTATTATTATTTTCAGTTATGAGGAGCATTTCTCAAAGATTGATTCTGCATTAACATACTAGAAAACAGATGGTCATCATAATTTTAAGAACATCATGAGTTAATCTTGACCTCGACTTGCTTAAGACATCACAAATTACACAGCCATAAAATATGCCCATTCAGTGCAAATTATATCCTTTTATGTTCTTTTTCTTTTTTTCTAATAAGCTCCAAAATTGCTTTCTTGAAAGAACTTATCATTCTTTCCTGGAGAAATAGAAGGAAATCTGGAGGACAACTGTTTGGGTTGGGATTGTTTCTTAGATATTTGCCTTGAATATTTCAGTCTTTACTAACTTAGTCACCATCACAAATCTGAGTTTTTAAATGAACTAAAAAGTAAGTATCAGGCCAGCAGATGGTATGGAGGTTAAGGTAGCTGGATCCTACATGTCCGACTGCATGGTTAGTCCAAAACCAACAGTTTGAAAAACACACCAGTCACGTGTGCATACATGCCCAAAATCCCAAACAGGAATTAAAGGAGAAGGGATTGTGGCATGACCATCTCCTAGGGAGAGGTTGCTCTTTCACCTTTCTTCTCTTTCTCTCTGTCTCTGTCTTTAGTAAGTGCACACACCCTATAGAAAAAAAAAAGTAGCTATGAAATGATATAAGTCTACAATATATTGACATGTTAACAATATGGAGTTTTTAAGTTTTTATGTTTGGGGTGGTTATTTCCTATATATATATAAATTTTACCATGACTTCTTGTTATAGTTTATATTTTTTTATTTGTACCACTTCAGGGCATGTGTGCTCACTGGAGAAATAGAGAGAGAGAGAGAGAGAGAGAGAGAGAGAGAGAAAGCGAGAAGTCATGTCCCATCACCCCCAGGGCATGTGTGCTAGAGAGAGAGAGAGAGAGAGAGAGAGAGAGAGAGAGAGAGAAAGCGAGAAGTCATGTCCCATCACCCCCAGGGAGATAGTCACACCTCAATCCCTTTCCTATCTCCTCAGGATTTGGAGCATCAAGCACATGCACCCAGCGTTTTATCAAGGTGCCAGGTCTGAGACTCGAACTGTGCAGTATGTCATGTAGAATCCAGCTGCCTTGACTACCAAGCCACTGGCTGACCCAAGTTTTTAAATTTTTTATGTTGCTTTCACCTCTTCAAACAACTCACATCATCCTAATTTCCTAGCAATAGTTGTCATGACCACTATTTTTTATTACCTTTTTTTCTGATATGTGTATTAGTCCTTACATAGAAAAGATAACTTGGTTAAAAAGTATTGGACCCTGCTAAAATGATAGAAACAAAATTATATTTGGTTCTCTCAGTGAGTTCAGATTTTGGACAGGAGATGTGAGTTTTGGCCCTGGTGTGAGAATGGTTAACAGCTGCCAAGAAACTGCTGCTATGCTCTAAATAGATTACCTTTTGCCTGTGTGAATTATCTCCTCATGTTTGCGGAGAGAACAGTGCTTACCTGAACTGCTGCAGTATCATAAAATCATTCTTCAATAATACATTCTGGTTGAAGAGGGGATATATCAGTCAGACAAGATTCTCAAGCCATAAGGTTTAAGTAATCAAGTCAAGTCATCAATGGGTTTTATAGCACATAATGGGTGAATTCATCTTTCACTTAAATAATCTGAGTAGCTAAAAGCTTTTGATAATTTTCTCATTATGAAATTCTGTTGTTTAAAGACAAACTGTTTTCTAAAATCGACTAAGCAAATTCTGTAAATCACATTTCTGGCACCTCGCTATTACTACTCCATATAAATGCCTTCCATTCTAAAGTAGATTTTGGACTCATAGAATATTCATTTGTGTTCCTGGACACTCTATCAAACAAAAAAAAAATTCTGCATGATTAAACAGAGTATATTATTCTGCCTCCTTTTTGCATAATAAATCAGACTTACACTGTGGGTCATTAAGTGCTAGTTACAGTATCTAATAAGTTGTGCCTTCAACCTCACTCTTAATTTTCAAATGATTTTAAAGGGATACAAGGTTTCTATATTATAAAATTGCAGATGGATCTTCAAGAACATGTATGTAAAACATTGCAGCTACCTGATGCCAAAGCAAATCATTACCAGGTTACAGGGGATAGGGTGTGATTAACTGCAAAATGGCTGATATACAGAGAGATTAAGTAATGTGTTAGGGTGTTATAGACACACTTGTCTGAGAGACTAATAACAAGTAACAGCAATCGTATGTCTCTGCTTATATCACCTATGTTTCCCCCCGTCTTCTTTAGATAAGATATTAATTGCACTGTCCTAAATGGAGTTATATACCAAGATAACTAGAGTCAAGTCATCAAAATGCTCAGTATTAAATTTTTAAAATAGAAATCCAGATTTGATGTCTATGCTGCTCGTAATTAACCATTACATGCATAATAGATGAAAAAAATACTATTCAGGGCCTCTGTGACAATAATGTGATTAAAATTTCTATGTACATATTTATAAACAGTGGAAAAAAATATGTTAAATGTAAAATATATGCACTAGGGGCCAGCAAGTGGCATGGTGGTTAAGGAACTGGACTCCTACATGGTTGAACATAGTTCAAGTTCTGGACCTGGCAGCTTGAAAATCATGCCAGGAAAATACATGCACAAAAACCTGAGAGAATAGAGGAGAACAGATTACAGCATGTCCATCCTCCCTGGGGAGGAGGGTGATTTTAAAACATAATGAATCTAGAAGATGTAACATTAAGCGAAATAAGCTGGGCAATGAAAAACAAGCACAGCGTGTCCCCACTCAACATATACGGTTTGACTATACTCCATGGCAGAAATGGAAAGATTCAAAGACATAGATGAGAGACAATAGGGCCAGCAGGTGGTATAGGGGTTAAGGCACTGGACTTTCCCAAGGCTGACTATGGTTCAAGTCCTGGACTCAGAGGCTTGAAATTGACATCTGGCATTTGTGCGTGCATGCCCAAAATCTTGAGAGGAGAATGGAGGAGGAGGAATTATGGCATGGCCATCCCCCAGGGGATCATTTCTCATTTTCTCTCTGTCTCTCCAGACAATGTTTGTGCCCTATTGAAAAAAAATCTCTCTCTGAAAAAAAAATAATAAATAAAATAATGAAGTGTAGAGAGGACAAGTGTAGATACCAGGGACTGTATGGTAAGGGGGTATATGATACAGGTTGGTGAGAGGGACTTAGCAGAAAAGCATGTAACAGACACAGGAATGTAAGGTTCTTTGTCGAAAACAAAGTATATAGTAATATCCTTGATTTGATGATCACACACTGCATGCCTGCTTTGAAAAACTATACCGTACGTCATAAAGATGTGTGACAATAGAGGCTGGCAGGTGGTGCGGTGGGTGCATTTTTTTGTAATTTTTCCCCTGATTTTATAGCGTATACATAAACAGTGTAGAAAAAGATAGAAAAAGAACAAATTAAAGTTAAATCACTTGTCACCTCATCAAAATCAGGAAGAATTACAGGAAAGTGGAGTTCTTATAGGTGAACACAAGAATAACCCAATAACATTTTGTTATCGCTGTTACTGTTTTCTCACATTTACCTCTGACCAAGACCATCTTGTTGATTCATATGATCACATTGGTATATTATAGATACCCCTATGTGTTGTGACTCATTCCTTTAAAGAGACATTTTCCACTAATTACTAGGAGGCAGCTTTTCCTATCACTTTCTATATTTGCCTAGGCAATGACATCTTTAGAAACATGGAGTCATTAAGCCAACAAAATACCTAGACAACCTGAGATGTATTTTTTTCTTTTCTTAGCTGAGTGTTAATGGCTGTAGTCTTACTTCCTATTTCCTTGAATTCCATCCAATAAATACTATAGCACTGTATCTCCTCCAGGAGAAATCAACACAGTGATTAATATTGACCTTTGTAATACAATTTCATGTCATTAACAGAATGAAATTAATAGCAAAAGTAAAATGATGCATATTTTAAGTTCAGCCCAGCTCCATTTCTGCAATACTTAATATACTATTATATGGAAGGTTTTACATTTCTCAGAAAATGGAATGTTCTAGAATGACACTGGCTCCATTTACTGTGTAGTTTTTACCGACATGTAATAACTATCCATGTTTATAATGTGATTTTTCAGAACAAGAACACGATGTGAATTGATTATATCTGTTTTTTTTTTTTCTGTAACTAACATTCATACGAAGTCATCAGATAGGACCTCCAAAGTCTACCCTGACCTTATAATACAACTGCACAAAGCTTAGTGCCATAGTATTAAAGGCACAATCAATTCTGACATTATAAAAAGAAACATCCTTTATTGAAAAAATTTAGAGATAAGATTAACTAGTGATTTGAGCTGAACATTTTGAGGCAATGCATTTCAGCTCCAGATCCAAAATTAATTTCTGAATATTTATATCTCAACAAACTGCATATTCTTTGACACATGACATATTCAAGAAATGCATGTTGAATATATGAATGAATGAATCCTTTCAGTGTTTAGCATACAATAAAGTTGCAAATATACCTTTCATCAGACATAAAATAGCCTTCGCAGGATTGACTATGGATGGTCTAGTCAGATTTTTGGAAGTTACTATGTCCCTGATCTGGTGCTAATACCAGCTGTAGATTTGTGCAGGTGGTCTTCCTATCCGTTCTGCACCTCTCTGTACAAACCACATGCTTTAATCATTGTCTCCAGAATCTCACTCCTCTGCTCAAACTTCTTCTATTGCAAGGTCTGTGGATTCCAATTTCTTGTCATAACCCTCAAGATGTCCATGTTTTGTGGCCTCTGAACCTTATTCCTTGCAATTTTCTATCTCATACCTCTATTCTTTCCTTGTCTGAGTTCTCATAGCTTCTTAATCCATGAACATTGAACACTCTTTTCCACCTATATGATTTATGTCTTTTTTATACATTCACCAGGGAGAGAGAGAGACAGAGACAGAGAAAGTAAAAAATTCACCTCCCAGAGGGGATGGCCATGCTGCAATCTCTTCTCTTCCATTCTCCTCTCAGAATTTTGGGCAAATACACACTTGTGCCAGGCATGATTTTCAAGCTGCTGTGTCTGGGACTCAAACCATGGTTGACCATGTGGGAGTCTAGTACCTTAACCACCATACCATCTGCTGGCCCCATCCCACTCAGTCTTGAACAGTAGAGACTGGGAAGACTCCGGCTTTCTGTGAAGTCTTTTCAGATTATTGATCTCTATTTGATTTCTTATTCATTCACTGTTAACTCATCATATGGTGAGATACAAAGTTACCAGCTGCTACAGAGGCAAATATTAATATGATACAGACCTAGATGTTAACCATTGCTATATTCCAAAGGTAAAGGTCGACATGTAAATACATAATTACAATGTGGAAGGCAAAGCACAAGCCTGACTGTGTTTGGACTGCTTTTGAAAGTACATTTATAACTCGTATAGTCTATTACATATTTGAGAATGCATTTAAATTTACTGGTTTGTTGTTTTCTGATGCTGTATATATGTTCAATTTGGTTTTCAAGTTGAAAGTAAGTATCTTATGGACAAACACAACATCTAATTGTTTTGTGATTGTGTGTTCTCTCCACTAAGCCTGGTATATTAATTCTTTTTTTTTTTCTTTTTGGAGAGGTTTTTGCTATAGGGATCATGCACTCGCCAGAAAGAGAGAGACAGAGAGGCAGAAAGCAAGAAATCACCCCCCAGGGGGATGGCCATGCTGCAATCCCTTCTTCTCCATTCTCTTCTCGGGATCTTGGACACATATGCACACATGCCCAGCATGAGTTTAAGCCACCCAGTCCAGGACTTGAACTGCTGGACTACATGGGAGTCCAGCGACATAACCATTACGCTAACTGCTGGTCCCTATGCCTAGTATATTAATTCTTATTAGTTGGCTTTTCTTTCCTCCTGTGGATGTCTGTATCTATAGGAAAGAAAATGAAGTGAGTTATTAAAGGTTTTTAGAGATTATTCTTCAATGTATCTTCTTTTAAAATTCTTTGATTTACACAAAGGGAATAGTGGATAATTCATACAAGGAGACTACAATTACAACCTACAAAAGTAGAAAGACATTAATGTGTCCAATTATGAGAATGATGTAAAATAAGTCAACAGGGCATACCATGTTATACAAAATGTATAGGTTTAGAACATTCTGAGCTGTATATTATGTAAGTTACAATATTTTGTTGGTAAATAACAGAAGACCTGGGTAACAGTCACTTAAATAATAAGGTTTACTCATCTCATATAATAAGGCATTGAGAGTTATGCATAGTAATCAGCAATAATGTCAGAAAGTCACTCATTTACTTAGACCACGGTAGATTCATAAGTAAGCAAAGTAATTGCTATTCTCTTAAGCTTTATTTCAGTTCTATTTGGGTTTGAGAATAAGAGAAAAATGCAAAAATACATTAATGAATTTACATAAGTGTATCTCTATATACACATGTGTATGTATATACATATATACACATAAATACACATGTGTGCATGTTAGAGCAGGTGGTGATTATTATGAAAAACAATACAGGAGGCTAAGGTTGATAGCTGAGGGTCTCTATCTTGAGGTAACCCTGGGTGTTTCTGTCTTCCTACTTTGCCATATTAGTTAGCAATGTCTCCATTTGTGTTCACAAGACAGCTACTGCAGTATCACATGCCCGACTAATAGCCTCTGTACAGGAAAGTTAGGAATATAGTGTGGGGACCAGTAGTTAGCGTAATGGCTATGTCGCTGGACTCCCATGTTGTTAACCACGGTTCAAGTCCCGGACCTGGTGGCTTAAACTCATGCTGGGCATGTGTGCATGCATGCCCAAGATCCCAAGAGGAGAATGGAGGAGAAAGGGATTGCAGCATCACCATTCCCTTTCTGTCTCTCTCTCACTCACTGTCGGTGTGGCAAGCGCACGAGCCCTATAGTGAATAGCTCTCCAAACCAAAAAAGAAAGAAAGAAAAAGAAAGGAATATAGTGTGAAAATCATTTTCCTCCTGAAGCTGTTTTTTATTGGGATGGAGAATATTTCCCAGAAATCACTCAGCCAACATACCCCTATTTCTTGTTGGGCAGCACCAGATCACATATTCTCCCTTAAGCCAATGACCAAGCACCAACACTGGGATTGTCATAATTGGATTTAATAAAATATTAGTCCCCTGGAGCTGGACAAGGAGTTTACATCCTCTAAGCACATTGTCCAGCTTGACACATGAACCAAATCAGCTTCCCTTCTGTTAGCAGGGAAAAGAAGATAAAAATGGCTTTAGGGGAAGCCCATCAACATGTCTGTTACAAAGTTAATTTAGAAAGTAAGTTGATTGCCTGATGTCACAGACTGTGAGTTGGTGGAATCCTGATTGCAACTCCAGTCTTCTGAGTCAACCTTTAGGGATTTTTCACTATTGAGCAGACTATAAGCTCCACTCTAGTCTTTTTTTTTCTTCTATTTTTAAAATTGATACACAATAATTATACATATTTATGAGATACAGTGTGATGTTTCAATACGTGTATGCAATATGTAACAACCAAATTAGAGTAATTCGCATATTCCTCACTTCAGACATTAGTATTTCTTTGTGATGAGAACATTCAAGATAATTTCTTATCGCTATTTTGAAATACATACTATATCCCTGTTAGCTATAGTCGACTTACCAAGTATGAGATCATTAGCACTGGTTCCTCCTATCATGTTAGTATCTGGGTTGATTTCATACCCCGGCTATACAAATAGTGCGGTAGTAAACACGGAAGTGAAGATCTCTCTTCTACATACTCATTTCCATTTATTTGGGTATATACCCCTAGTAGGATTGCTGGATTGTATGGAAGTTATATTGATAGTTTTCATTTTTTGAGGAATCTCTATACTGTTTTCCAATAATGACTGTACTAATTTTCATTTCTACCGACACTATTTAGGAATACCTTCTTCCCCACAACCTGTTTTGCAGTATATCCACAACCACACAGAGTTACAGAGTAAATGTGTATAGAAAGAAGGCATGAATGAATAGAATAGACACACTACATTGTTTCTCTAGAATGCTAAGTAGTATTTTTAAAATACATTCGGTTTTTCAACTCCCCTCTTAAATGTGTACACGGAACTGAACATGCTGGTGAATTTCAGTATTTTGATTATAAAATAAAAGGCTAAAACTTATTATTTCAGTGTTCTTTCCCAGCTTTGTGTATCTGCCAACAATAAATGTGTTCTCATTTTACCCACTAGATGAATCCATATTCCACACACACGGTGCTCCAAGGACTTTAATGTTTATGAAAAATGCATCATTTCAGTATTGATATATAATTACTAAATAGCATATTTCTCCAAAAGGTTTGCAATCGCAACAGACACCAATATTGATTTAAAAAGTGAATACACTTGTCCATGGACCTTTTCTGGTTAAATTACTCTCTGTTTACAGCCCTCAGCTTTGGATTTGGCTTTCTCTACATAAAGGAGTGTATACAAGAGTGAATAGACCTTAGGCTCACTGGCCCCAGTGTTAACTCTACTTGACAACTGATCTTGACAAGCCACATAATGATTTAGAACCTCTATTATATCTACTTTGTTGAATTTTGGTAAAGATTGCATGTGATTTTTACATATGATAAATGCACTGGGCCTGACACATAACTATCATTTATTGAGGTAAGGTACTGAATCGCACATGACTGGTTATGTGGTTCCAGTCCCAGAAGGCTTGGAAATCATGCCAGGTGCATGTGAGTGCATGTCCAAATTCCCGGGAGGATACTGGAGAAGGGACGGTCATAGTCATCCCTCCAAAGAGAGAGATGATTTCTCACTTTCCCTCTCTCTTTGTCTGGTAAACACATGTGCCCTAGAGCAAAAACTAAAAACAAAAATGCTATCATTTATTAAGTGAAAACTATAATTTTAATAATACTTTGGACTTTTTTTTCCATCTGTGTATTTCTTAATTTTCTAGTGATCTAGAGAACAGCAGATGGTGTAATGGTTATGTCAAGTGATTCCTATATTTGACCATGGTTCAAGTCCCAGATCCAGAGGCTTGAAACTCATGGTGTGTGTGTGTGTGCGTGCGTGCCCAGGATCTCAAGAAGAAAATGGAGCAAAAGGGACTGCAATGTGGCCAGCCCCCTGAGGGGTGATTTCTCACTTTCTGCTCGTCTGTCTTTCTGGCAAGTGCATGCACCCTATAGAAAAAAAAAACCCTCTCATTAAAAAAAATTATTTCATAATCTAGTTTTGCTTATTACTCATGTATCCCTAAATTTTCTCTAAGAGCTTAGAAGGAAAGAAAAGTAACTTATTTCTTTTTCTTTCCTGTTTTTTTTGAGAGATTTTTGCTACAAGGTGTGTGTGCTTGCCAGAGACACAGAGAGACAGAGAGAGAGAAAGTGAGAAATCACTCCCTGGGGGAGGACCATACCATAACCCTTCTCCTCCACTCTACTCTTGGGATTTTGGGTATGCACACATACATGCCTGGCATGAGTTTCCAGCAGCCATGTCTGGGACTTGAACCACAGTCGAACACATGGGAGTCCAGTGTTGTCACTATACCACCTGCTGACCCCAACAACTGATTTCTTTTTTATTTTACCCTGAAAATTTCTTAATGCACCTTAATTAATTCTAAACCTACACAAAGGTAATCAATAAATGTATAAATAAAAGCAGAGCTTGTGGTAGAGCCTCGTAAAGAAATGAATAAAGGCTCAAAAATCTTCTGAGCTGGTGACCTTAAAACTATGGAGTCTGACTTACTATGAATGTAATTTTTTAAAAAGAATTACTAGTTTTCTTAATTTAACTTTATTTATTTATTTAAATTTTACCAGAGAGGGACAGAGTGAGAGACAGGGGCAGAGAAAGAGAGTAAGAAAGAGAGGGACAATGAGAAAGCAAGCTTCCAAGCCTGGGAATCGAACCACGGTCAGCCATGTGGGAGTTCACGGCTCTTAACCACCATGCCACCTGCTGGCCCTGTAATAAATTAAATTTTGGAGAAAATAATTATTTTTTTCTATTAAAGTTAAAATGGGAATAAATAAGTCAAATAATATGAAGACCAAGGGAATTTGGATGTGGTATGCAAAGGGGTTAACCAGATTAACCCTTCATTAAATTTTGAACTGAAAATTATCAGATTTAGCCAAGGTTTTCGAAATTAAGTTTGATGTGGAACTGGGAGAAAGTACATTAACCTGGTTAAGTCTTTTCCCATTTCATGTTAGAAGAATAAAAATGATTTTCATCAAAAGTACTGTTCCCAGGACTCAGTCATCCTTCCAGAGCAGAAGTTTAGTGCAGAGGCCCAGAGATCTGTATTTCCCATTCAGTTATCTCTAAGGAAGACGTACATAAGAAGTATGTGTTTTTGGGAACCAGCAGTTAGCATAATAGCTATGTCGCTGGACTCCTACGTAGTTGACCGTGGTTCGTGTCCCGGACCCGGTGGCTTAAAACTCACACCGGGCACGTGTACGTGCGTGTCCAAGATCCTGAGAGGAGAATGGAGGACAAGGGATTGCAGCATGACCAGCCTCCCTGGGGGGTGATTTCTCGCTTTCTGTCTCTCTGTCTCTGTCTGTTTGGCGAGCGCACGAGCCCCATAACGAAAAACCTCTCCAAAAAAAAAAAGAAGTATGTGTTTTCATGTGTCTAAACCACCAAACTAAAGGAAAGAAACTAAAGGACACTCTGCTTGTGAGCAATGGGCTTCAGTTTATGCTTTGTTTTAGTGGGCAATAGGCTTTATTCAATCACTGAAGGAAAGTAACTAATTTTCTATTCCTATCCTCAGGGCACACTTGGTTTTAAATGAAAACAACATAATGGCGTGTAGAAATCATTCCATACATCATGAGCAATGCCTTAGCTAGCCTTTAGATCGGCTCTGTTGAGGTAGGCATTCTTATTCTCATTTGCCAGATAATGGAATGGAGTCTTATATATATTAAATATATCTGGCATCAAACAGACCTGGATTTAAATCATGGCTTTGCCACTGTCTAACTCTATGTCTTTGGGTAAAGTCCGTCCTTTTTTCACTGATCCCGTATGCTGATTCTTTCCCCCAACTGTCAAGTTTAATGGAACTTCCTCATATGGTCTGATCTTTGCTCCTGGACTGTACGGGCAGGACACTGATCAGCCCTGAGCTCTCTCAGGTTCACGCCTGCCACATTAGAAGGCTCCCTCGCTCTCACACTGTAAGCACCAAGGGGATTTAGTGTTTATCAATTTGCTTGTGCAAAGCTTACACACGTAAGCCAGGAAAGTGTTCCAACTTTTCCTGAGTGACTTGACTTTTTAATATAAGTTCACCTAATAATTCAGAAAAATATTGAGAGAAAACTATCACTACAGGGCACCTTGGAGAGATCAGAGTCTAATATCACAGAAATTTTTCCCTAGTCTTTCCTAATTGTCAAGCTAAATAATGAATCTGAAGTTTTCTGATGTCTTTTCTGCCATGAAGTTTAAATTAGATGTGATATCCCTTGGGTACCATTCAAAAGAGCTCTAATGACAGAGTAAAAATATTAGAAGAAGCTAAATGAGATTCTTTCATTTAAATATACATAACTAATATATGTACTAACTTCGCTTCATTTCAATGAAAAGGAAAGAGCTAACTTCCCTGTTAGTATCATTCTCTCATTGCTTCACTTTATATATAAATGCCAATAATTCAGAGGTTTTGCAAGATGGATATTTATAATTACTGCAGATTTCATTAGCTAAAAAGCCAGCATTAGAAGGTAAAAATTAGATTTTAATGAACAATTCTTTGGAAGGATGTCATGAATCGGTATCTGGAGGATATAATCATGACTTAAAAATCAAGCAGATTAAATGAGTCCAGAAAAAGACTAGATAAAATAAAGATTAGAATAACTTCAAAGACAGGCTCCTCTTGAGCCACTTGTCCCACCCCCTGGAGAAAAATAAAATAGGAAGAAAAAAATGAGAAAGAATAATAAATGCGTGTTTTAAAAATGTAAGTATTTGTATTTTAATGCCTTGCCGCTGATGGGAAAAGTTGGGGTTGACAATTTTTTACCATCGCGGTTTAACACAGTAAACTCAAGGCTCTGGCAGCAAGTACACAGATTCACAGTGATTGGTGCTGAGAGTCAGTGGCTTTCCACAGGTTTTTTGTCTGAACTCTGCCTTGTCCGATTCAGGAAATTCAGCAGCGTCTCAGGAGAGGTTAAAGACCAAGATAAACTGAGGTTTGGATTTGCTAATGCAGTATGGGGGTAGATCTGCTCCTTCTGATGACAGATGTAATAATAAGTAATGCTGCTATGAGAGCCAAATGCATAGTGCAATTTCCCATGCCGTGCACTATGCTAAGTGTTCCATATACAGAAAGCATGCTTACCTAAAGAGAGCTTTAATAGGGAGACTTAAGGCTTAAACACAGGGAAAGCCATGCCTCACCGTCTTGGGTTTCTTCCCCTTAGGTATTGTGTACTGTGTCATAAGAACTTTACATTGATTCAACCTGAAATTACACTTACATTTTAATTACTACTCAATATTTTATAAATGAGAAAAGGGAAAAGAACAGCCTTTACCTACTTAGCAGTAATAATTAAGAAATGGACCTTTGATTCTAATTCTAGTATCAAACACTTATAAGAAGTTTCCAAAATCCCCAGGACCATCTAATGGTACTAGGCTTGCAATAGATTACACAAAGCCCCTGTTATTCTTGTAGCAGAGCGAGGATTATAATTCAGTCTAGGTAGTGGTCCAGTAACCTTTAGCTCACACTCACAGTCCCCTATAACTCCCTTCCCTTGTGTTAAAATATATCTTTCTTTTTATGGTCCTATTCTGAAATATGTCTGTTTCCTATGATTTTTAGCTTATAAATGAAGCAAAGAACAAGAAATTTTTTTACAGCTCTGTCTTTGTCCACAATTCTGTTGTAGGGTACCAATAGTACATCATTTCAACAATGACCCTGCTGAATTTTTTTGAGATATTTTGGCCTTTCCTAATGCTTCATGCAAGTAGGGTTATTGTTCTTAAAAGAATGAAAGGGCACATGTGGTCCCATTACAGATGGGATAATATGATTAAAATAGAGAGAAACAGAGAACATACAGGCCGGCACATCTCAGCCTTCAGATATCTTTCCAATTTTTCATTCCCTGTTACTCTACAAATCCTAATTATAGAATAACTAGACTCATCCTATATTTGCTCTCCTGCCACTAAATATTTGCTTGCCCTGACCCCTAGGACGTCCTTCTCTGTCTTTGAAAATTAGCCTATATTTTAGAGGTTAGCTAAAATGACATCAAGTTAGTGATGTCATCTACTTTCACACTAATCAAAGTTCTCCCTATAATACCAAAAACTATTAGAACCATCTCATGTCCCATGAAACCCCACGATATATGGTGATACTTTGGTAGTCACACATAGCCTCTCTCTTACTATCTGAAAGAACCTCAAAGATAAGTTCGCTGAGTTATCTGTCTTTATCCTCATCACTGCTCCTTGTTGAGAACACTCCATTTTGAATATATTCAATGAATGTTATTGAATGATGTATATCTGAAATGAAATTTAAGTTCCATAGGGTTTTTTTTCCTTCAAAATCCCATTTAAAAACTGATTCCTGGGATCAGTGGATGGTACCATGATTACCTCTCTGGACTCTCACACAGTCGATTATGGGTCCACTCCCGTACCTGGTGACTTAAAACTTATACCAGACGTGTGTGTGTGTGTGTGTGTGTGCATGCATCCCCAGGATCCTGAGAGAACAGAGAGAAGGGATTGCAACATGGCCATGCCTCCTGGGGGCTGATTTCTTGTTTTCTGTCTCTCTGTCTCTCCAATGAGCGCATGTACTCAATAGCAAAAATCTCTCTCTCTCTTTCTCTCTCTCTCTCTCTCTCAAAAAAAAAAAGATGTTTCCAATAAATAAGAGAAATCAATTGCCTGAGTTTATAAACCATCGAGTTAAATCTAAACACTTTGTAGTCATTACCTCAGTTCAAATTTCATTTCTCTGACTGAGAGATATTGGGCAAATTACTTAACTTCCTTTTTCTAAAAAAAAAGAATTATTTATTGATTTTATTTTATTTATTACTATTATTTTTAAATCTGACCAGAGAGACAGACAGACAGAGAAAGGGCAAGCAGAAAGCAAGCTTCCAGGTCTGGGACTCAAAACATGGTTGGCCATGTGGGAATTCAGCACCTTTAACCACCATGTCACCTGCCAGCCCCCTTACCTTCCTTTTTCTTCAGTTTCCCTATCCGTAAAATGGACTTGATAATAATACTACTAATTATTTTTACCTATCTTTAGGATAATTGGGAGACTTAAATAAATGTATTATAAACATACGTACTTAAAAAGTAACCCACCCAGCAAGTGGTGTTTATCAATGGTCCTCAACCTTACCAGCACCAGGAACTGACCTCATGAAAGACAATCCCTCCACAGACTGGGCACAGTGAGAATTGGGCCTGGAATGGCTCAAGTGTACCAGATCCACAGTGTTCCCCACTTCCACCACTACCACATTGCAGTATACAGTGAAACAATGACACGATAAGGTATGTGCTCCCAAGAGAATCTAGTGCCGCTGCTGATCTGACAGGAGGCAGAGCCCAGGGCAGCGCCATGATGGGGAGCAGCTGCAAACTCAGATGAAGCCTCTCTCGCTGGCCTGCCGTCCAACTTACAGAGCAG
Organism: Tupaia belangeri chinensis; assembly: GCF_000334495.1. Classification (NCBI taxonomy): domain Eukaryota; kingdom Metazoa; phylum Chordata; class Mammalia; order Scandentia; family Tupaiidae; genus Tupaia; species Tupaia belangeri. The sequence continues at coordinate 6,657,781 of NW_006204113.1, forward strand.
CCAACAGGTTGTGGGGGCAACAGGCCATAGACAGGGCTGGCTCCAGTCCATGGCCTGGGGAACTGGAGATCCCTGATGTACACCATGTAAGTAATAATTGTGTTTCTCTATGTTAGATAAATGAGAGATTTCAAATTAGTATCCTTAGGCTAAATGTATTCTTCAATTATATTTGGCCTAACACTGTTGGTATACATAATACTTTATAATTTATTGTGAACATTTAATGGGATTCTTTTGCATTAAATCAGATTTCTATTTTATTAATACCAAATTCTTTGTTTCCCAAAGGGAAAAAATCAGCCAGAAGCAGTGGCACTGCCCCATTTAGATAGGGAATATATTCTCTAGTGTTCTGAACTCCTTATATCAAACTAACATGAGACATTTGTTCAAGTCTCCTAGCTGACACATCTGAGTACTGAATTTAGAAGACTTAAAATTTAAAAAAAAAATGTTATGAATATATGACTGATGATCACCTATAGCAAAATGATGCCACCTGGATGTCAGTGTTGCTATTACAATGACTGTGATCTTGACAGCCATAACTATTACTACAACCAACATTCAGTAAGTGCACATTATTTATTAGACACTATAGTATGTAATTTATATGAATTATCTTTGCTACTTATTAAAAATTGTCAAGTAGTTTTATCATTTACTTTTTTCTTTAGAGAAAGTTTTTTTTGCTATAGAATGCATGCACTCACCAGAGATAGAGAGAAACAGAGAGAGAAGAAGTGGGAAATCCCTCCCTCTTCCCCAGGGAGAAGGAGAAGGCTACATGCAATCCCTTCTCCTCCATTCTCCTCTCAGGATTTTGGCACACAAGCACATGCACGTAGTGTGAGTTTTGGGTCCGGGACTTGAACTGCAGTCAGCCAGTGGGAGTCCAGCACCTTAACCGCTACCCTACCTGTTGGTCCCATCATTTATTTATTTTATAAGTGAGGAAATGGAGGCTCAGTAAAATACAGTCACTTGTCAAAGGTCAGTGATGTTATCACAAAGAAAACCTGCACTAGCTGGCTCTGAACCCACAGCTTTTCTAAAATTGACCTGGCCCCTAGTTAACCTTTCTAGCTTCCCTCACACTACATGAATCCACATACAGAGGTAGACTGAAAAAGGTTGGTTATATATATTCACATGCAGAGATAAGCATTAGTAGACCCCCAAAGAAGAAAATGACATATGAATGACCAGAGTACATATGAAAAATCATTCGATATCCTTATCATAAGGGCAATGCAGATCAAAACCACAATGAGTTACCATTTAACCACAGTCAGAATGGTTATGATCAAAAACATAAAGAACAAATACTGGCGACGGTATGGTGAAAATGGAAGCCTCCTACACTGTTGGTGAGAATGTAAATTGATATAGCCATTGTTCAAAACAACGTGAAATTTCCTCAAAAACCTACAAATAGAACTGCTATATGATCCAGTAATCTCACTTCTTAGTATTTACCCAAAGGATAGGAAAACACACAATAGGAATGATTCTTGTAGTTCCATGTTGTTTTAGCATTATTCGTAATAGCAAAGACATAGAATCAACCTAAGTACCCAAGAACTGAAGACTGGGTTGAAAAATTGTGGCACATATACACTATGGAATACTTTTCAGCCATAAGGAACAATGAGACCCTGCCATTTGATTCAAAATAGATAAATATTAAGGGTGTAATGCTACACCTAGCTCACTTCACTAGTGAGCCACTTTGAAAGAGAAAAATGATATATTCCTACTCAATACATACCAAACGACTGCACTCTGTGGCAGCAATTTAAAACTCTGCAGATATGATAATAGAATAAGTGCAAATGCCAGAGACTGCAAGGGAGGAGAGTGGATGATAGAGGTCGGACAGGAGCAGCAAAGGAAAGGAACACTTAACAGATATAAGAATGAAAGATCTCTATTAAAAATTATGTAAATGACAATTTCATTGATTTGAATTTCATGTAGTGTTTTCATACTTTGGAAAACCATACTGTGAACTATAGAGATGTGCAATGATTGAACATAAATAAGACATCATAAAATATTTAAAATGAGGGAAATAAAAAAAAATTGCAGAGTTAAATAAAGCCCTGCAACATATGCAGATGCTGTTCCAATATTTGAAATATTATGAAACTGGGCCAAAGCCTGGTCTGGTAGTTAAGGATCACACCAGCTGACTGTGCCATTCAAATCCTGGACCAAGTGGCATGAAAAACACAAAATCCTAAAAGGAGGGAGAAGTGGAGAAAAAGGTATTACACCATGACAAGTCTCCATGGGGAGTATTTTTCCTCTTTCTCTATCCCTCTATCTCTCTGTCTCCCTGGCAAGTGCATACATCCTAAGTCAATTAAACAATACAAAAAGAACTATTATGAAATGATAATTCAGAAAAAAAACTCTTATTTCCCTCTGTACTAGAGGCTGCTCTGTTTGGATTCTCTCTAGTGAGATTAGAGCCTTGAAGATATCATTTTTCAATTGCTGACATTCAGCTCTATTTTGGAAAATTTGGAAGTTATAGTTTGACAGCAGAACAACCCCTTTCTAATGAAGCAGAGAAACAGTGTGTGTCCATTCATGTTACAAGCTGGTAAGTGTATTTCGAGCAAGAGAAAACTTACTATATATATATATAAAGTGAACTAAGTATCTATTACTCATTCTCATTAAGATATATTACAAACATTTCTATAATTTTACTAAGAATAATTTTGCAATTGCTTGTTAATTTTTGTTTATAGTTTCATTGAGCTCCTTGGAGCATAGACTACTATTGTTTTGCTGAATCATTTATATTACTAAAAATTATACCATATTATCTCTGGAAGAAGCAGGTTTAATTTTTGCAAATTCTGATTGTATTTTCTGATTCTCCAGGAAGCAAAGTATTCAGGGCGATACTTCAGTTTCAAAATAAATTACTCTGGATACCCTGAAATTCTGTCTTCTTTCTTTCTTTATCTGGAAAAAAAAAAAAAAAAGGAATGAAAGCCATAATTGTTGTAGTAATTGTCAGGTAGTTCTGATAACCAGTATCAAATTATACTTCTGTATGAATCATATTTTTCAAGAGACAATATTAAATATAGATAAGCTGGATACTGCTTAAAAGAAACAAAACAAAAAATTGAAATATCATAGAGAAATAGCTTAGAGACTAATTCTCTCAAGTCCCAGAATTAAACCCAGAGAGTTGCTAAACTCTTACATGTTCATTAGCAATTCCACCAAAGCAGCTCTTATACAGATAGGCTCAGAAAAAAAAAAAAAAATGAGCTCTAGTCTCAGAAAAGGGACAAGATTCACCTCAAAATCTTTTATTTATGTGTTTGTTTTTATTGCTGAAGACATGTGCACTTGCTAGAGACTGGGGCCGGGGGTAGGGGGGGAGAGAAAGTCATCCCTCACTGAGGCATGGCCATGCCGCAATTCTTTTTCCTCTGTCCCTCCTTCCTGTCAGGATTTTGAGCATGTACACATATCCGGCATGTGTTTCAAGCTGCCAGAGATAGGGTTTGAACTGCAGTTAGTCATGCGCAATCAGACTCCATTAACCAGCCCAAAAATCTTTTACATTTGTTCTAATTTTATACTTGCTAGGCACAAAGCAAGCATAAACGTTGAAGGGAGGAGCCTAACAAATAACAAGTGGAAGAATCTCTAGATCTCAATTTAAATGATAAGTATGGACAGCCATAAGCAAAATAAACAAATGGCCCACCTCTAGAATCTATTGGATTTCACTTTACTCTTATTCAGATTTATCAGCTCATTCTTTAGTAAATGAAGATGTCACAAAAATAATGTCTCCCTTACTAGTATGAAGTTAGCAGTTATTGTAAATAAGGAATAATCGAATTCAAGTCCTTTAACAGTAGAGTGTCACTATGCTCGTTTAAATCTATATGTACAAAATAATTAGTAATTTCTAGAGCACCCACTCCTTTGAATATGCCAACACATCGATCACGCTTTCTGTCTCCTGCAAGTCCTCAATCATCTTTACATGAGCCAACAGTCACATTCTACAAGAAGCAAACATCCTAATATATTCATGCTATTATTGTTCCTTGGAAAAGATCCAGAGCCTCAATAAGGCAGTGATTGGAAATGCACAAAGTATTTTAATATCCTAATTATTTTGATTTAACTTCCTCTAATAGTTTAAATTGATACTGAATTTATTTAGAACCCATTAAAAAGTTTTTTTTTTAAAAAAAACAGATCATAAACACAGGCTGAACTTAATCTCAAGACAAAATTAATTATTCATGTTTCGAATTGCCAATACACTTTTCCAAAAACCTGCCACCCCCTTCTACAGTCAGGCTTTTATTTTAATTCCCTTTCCATTTTAGGAAAGTAATTACTGGCATCGTATATGTCATTCTGAAGAGCAGTGAGGCCTTCTACCTACTAATCTGAACAGAGAAGACACTCAGAGATACAGGGAGAAAAGTTGGTTGCTGTCATCAATTCAATATCACTATCACTGGCTACTGTCCCCTCCAAGATGAGCTGACACAATTACCACAATGAAAAAAACAAAAAGTCATAAGGACCATCTCGCCTGCTTTAATAACAGGGGAGCAACCATTAAATTGTGTCACACACTGCAGTAATCTTAAAGCTATATCTGCAGTGAGCACAGTGCACTTGTTTGTAAATTAATGGTCTCCTTTTAGTCATGTTGCTGAGTTCAAGGGGTATTTTCCAAAATCCTGGGTCTTTGACTAAACAGAAACATGATATATTCACCGTTAGTAACCCACTGTGGCAGTACCAGACTTTTTGACTTTTATGTTCCTAAACCTTAGTAGGGTAGATAATAACAGCTACAATTACTGAAGCCCCACTAATGCCACAAATGGAGCTAGGTCTCTCACATACATTCATCTATTTCAAGACTTGGAAGACTTTGTGAGATAAGTACTACTAGTACGAGAAGCTCCAAAAGGATTGTGGAAGGACCGGCTACGTGGCCTAGTGGTTAAAGTAGCCAGCTTTCATATTTGACCATTGGTTCATATCCTGGACCCAGTGACTTGAGAAAGACTGAGGAACTATGTTCATGGGTGCCCAAAATTTAAAAGGAAATTCAACACGTGCAGTAGAACACCCTTGCATAGGGTTTGGGTGTGTGCTGGAGGATATGAAAAATATAAGATGGTTAAGATATGGTCTCAATACTCAAGAAGCTCAATACTCAAGAAATTAATGTATGAGGGTAGAGACACTTAACAAATATATTTTTCAAAGATAAGACATGATAGTGGCACTTTGAAGACAATTTATTCCTTCTTCCAGTAAGAGATACCCAAGAATGTGAATGGAAGAAATAATTAGTAAGGACGTATTCTACCTAAGTGGACCAGGCTGAGTCTAAAGGGCTCATAGTCCAGCTTAGTTCTGTCACTGACGTTAGCATTGCCTTGGTAAAAAATCTTTAACTCTCTTGCCCCAGATTTCCCATCTGTACAGAAAGAGGTAAATGACCAGATCAAATATAAAACTAGAACACACCAAAACCACTTTGAAAAGTAATAAGGCATTATTTAAATGTAAGATGATGTTATCTCTACTTTCCACTATGTAGCTCGTTTTATCTCTATTGTATAATATAAGAATGACTTTTAAAAGAAGCAAAGCTGGTTTGCCTTTGCATTCTAGTTTTCCAGGAAGAGCACCTTTATTGAAGGAAAGGTCTAACTTTTTTCCTTGGTCCTTTTCTTCTTCCCTGGCTGGTTTTCCTTAGGTGAAAAGGATCTGGCTAGTATATTACACAGAGTCTAAGGAAGAGGAAATTATGAAATAGACAAGAGGATGATTCGAAGGTTTTTTTGTTCTTTTGTTTTGGTTGAAGTGTCAAACAGAGAGTAGTTCCATAAGTCATCAGTCCCAAAATGGGATATAGTTTATTTCTTTCTGTCTAAGCCACAGTATTTCAAACAACTACCTGCTGGGCCCTGCCAACACGCCAATTATGTGATCTCAATAGATAGGATTTGGCATGAATTACAAGCTTCCTAACCATCCCTGCCTCTTCTCCTTATTCCTTCCAGTGATTTGCCCTTCTCTTTAATCCTCATCTACCAAAACTGTAAACAATCTTTGGCATATTGCCATGCCTCCTATAAAGAGCCTCCTTGATGAAAGTTTGGCTGCTTAATTAAATCTCTGAAATTGACTCTTGGCTCCAATACTTCAAAGCTGTGTGAATTTGGACTAGTTACTTAAATAAACCAAGGTTTGGACCATCGTGAGAATTTAAATAGGCAAATACATGGAAAGCATTTAGCACAGAGTTTGGCATACAATAAATGAATGAGAAATGTCAACTAGTGCTGCAATTTGTAATGCCCAAAGCTGGAATAAGCTTTCTCTTTGTAGTTTTATAGTTTTTGACTATGCTTGTTATTATTTGACTGTTAGTATACATTTTTTCTATTTTTTTTTAAGAAAAATTTTTGTCATAGAGCATATGTGCTTGCCAGAGAAACAGAAAGTAAGAAATCACCCCCCAGGAAGGATGGCCACTCTGCAATCCCTTCTCCTACATTCTCCTTTGGGGATTTTGGGCACCCATATACAAGCACACGTCGTGAGTTTTAAGCTGTCATGTACAGGACTCGAACTGCAGTCGACTACATGGGAGTACAATGACATAACTGCTGCACCGTCTGCTGTGCCCAGATTTTTCTATTTCTGACAGCTCCTCTTTTAGAACTTTTTCAGGTGTGATTTTCTGACTCAATGTTGGGGATAAGAATACGTGAGTTATTTGTTTCTGCATTTCCCATAGCACCTAGCAGAATCCATTTATATCATGGGTACTCAATAATGTTTAATGCATGAATAAATGAAGGTGTGGCCTCTGGCTGTGAGTGCTTCACTTGTTTGTCCCTCCACCCTCACAGAAGTCTGATGTTCGCATTATCTCCCAGCCTGTGCATAGCTCCTTCTCTTTCCATACTCTACAGCGTGCTCTAGGTAGGCAGCATGCAGCCCTAGACACCACTGTGACCCATTAAGGAAGGATAAAACTAACACCGGCAGTGCTGAAGGCAGTTAGACTCCAGGGCACACAGCAGAACTGGAAAGTGGGCATTGGGTTGATTGACAGAAAACACACTAAAAATGCAAGAGTGGCTTTGAGGCCAAGTGGGAAAAAAAAACGCACTCACCAAATTTTCAAGACATGAGAGAACAAAGCCCCAACACCTGCTCGATGAGGCAGGAGTGTCCCAGTAAATGTGTGGTCCTGAGACTGAAAGCAGAAAGAGCCAGGCTCCTATGATTGGCTCCTTCTGCTGATTTAGGTAAGCAACTTGTCCATGGACCTCAGTTTCCCTAGGGCAAAAAAGAGAGAACGTCTTCTCAGACTCTCTCAAAATGTATTGCCATATGAATATAAAATTTGTAATACATAGAAAAATATTTAGCATAATAAACCTGACCAGTATGAAGAGGGAATTAATTAAAAATATGAAGAATGCTCTGAGTTCACTTTAGGAAAATAAAATTCTCATTTTAATGGCTCAGCACATACAATGCAGACAAGATTTGACATTCTGAAATGTAATACTTGATTTGGAGTCAGAGTGTGGAGAATTAAGGAAAGGAAGTTCGCTCCCATGTGACACAACTCAGAGCCCATGTCAGAACAGAGCTCAATGTAAACAAAAAGCAAACGTTAATGTATTTCATTTTTTTAAAAAGAATTTGTCTTAAAATACATGTTGTTATTAGAGAAATGGAGGAAGTGCACATTGTATTCACATAATTTCATCATTTGAAGGCCAAACAATGGTACAGTGATAAAACGTGACACTCTACAAAGCTGACCACCCTGAGAAGGTTCTGAGTTCACAGAGACCTCCCTGAGTACCCTGGGCATGCATGTGACTATGATCCAGGGTTGCTGGCTGGTGTGGACTGAGGCATTCATACTCCATTTGCAGTGCTGTCTCTCTCTCCAATGAAATAAATAAACTTTTAAAAAATTATAAATTCTTCTTATAAGGAGTGTGACCCAAGTGGGAAAAAAAACTATACATTGTGCCCTTACAGATTCTTAGAGAAAATGAGTTATTAAAAACAACCTATAGTTTTTCATCTTTTCTGTCCTGTAGACTATGAATTCAACTATAGAGTCTGAATTTGAGGAATTTTTTTTGTTCAGCATCTAGGGACTGAAAAGTCCTTCATAAGAAATGTAGATTAGGGACCAGGAGTTAGTGTAATGGCTGTGTCACTAAACTCCCATGTAGTCAACCATGGTTTGAATCCTGCACCTGGTGACTTAAACTCATGCCGGGCACATGTGCATGTGTGCCCAAGATCCCGAGAGGAGAATGGAGGAGAAGGGATTGCAGCGTGGCCATCCCCC
>NW_006204113.1:6666521-6681063 GCF_000334495.1 Tupaia belangeri chinensis
TCACAGCCTCCCTACCCCCCCCTGCCTCTTCTCCTTATTCCTTCCAGTGATTTGCCCTTCTCTTTAATCCTCATCTACCAAAACTGTAAACAATCTTTGGCATATTGCCATGCCTCCTATAAAGAGCCTCCTTGATGCAAGTCCCATATACAAGCACACGTCGTGAGTTTTAAGCCGTCATGTACAGGACTCGAACTGCATTCGACTACATGGGAGTACAATGACATAACTGCTGCACCGTCTGCTGTGCCCAGATTTTTCTATTTCTGACAGCTCCTCTTTTAGAACTTTTTCAGGTGTGATTTTCTGACTCAATGTTGGGGATAAGAATACGTGAGTTATTTGTTTCTGCATTTCCCATAGCACCTAGCAGAATGTCATGTACAGGACTCGAACTGCAGTCGACTACATGGGAGTACAATGACATAACTGCTGCACCGTCTGCTGTGCCCAGATTTTTCTATTTCTGACAGCTCCTCTTTTAGAACTTTTTCAGGTGTGATTTTCTGACTCAATGTTGGGGATAAGAATACGTGAGTTATTTGTTTCTGCATTTCCCATAGCACCTAGCAGAATCCATTTATATCATGGGTACTCAATAATGTTTAATGCATGAATAAATGAAGGTGTGGCCTCTGGCTGTGAGTGCTTCACTTGTTTGTCCCTCCACCCTCACAGAAGTCTGATGTTCGCATTATCTCCCAGCCTGTGCATAGCTCCTTCTCTTTCCATACTCTACAGCGTGCTCTAGGTAGGCAGCATGCAGCCCTAGACACCACTGTGACCCATTAAGGAAGGATAAAACTAACACCGGCAGTGCTGAAGGCAGTTAGACTCCAGGGCACACAGCAGAACTGGAAAGTGGGCATTGGGTTGATTGACAGAAAACACACTAAAAATGCAAGAGTGGCTTTGAGGCCAAGTGGGAAAAAAAAACGCACTCACCAAATTTTCAAGACATGAGAGAACAAAGCCCCAACACCTGCTCGATGAGGCAGGAGTGTCCCAGTAAATGTGTGGTCCTGAGACTGAAAGCAGAAAGAGCCAGGCTCCTATGATTGGCTCCTTCTGCTGATTTAGGTAAGCAACTTGTCCATGGACCTCAGTTTCCCTAGGGCAAAAAAGAGAGAACGTCTTCTCAGACTCTCTCAAAATGTATTGCCATATGAATATAAAATTTGTAATACATAGAAAAATATTTAGCATAATAAACCTGACCAGTATGAAGAGGGAATTAATTAAAAATATGAAGAATGCTCTGAGTTCACTTTAGGAAAATAAAATTCTCATTTTAATGGCTCAGCACATACAATGCAGACAAGATTTGACATTCTGAAATGTAATACTTGATTTGGAGTCAGAGTGTGGAGAATTAAGGAAAGGAAGTTCGCTCCCATGTGACACAACTCAGAGCCCATGTCAGAACAGAGCTCAATGTAAACAAAAAGCAAACGTTAATGTATTTCATTTTTTTAAAAAGAATTTGTCTTAAAATACATGTTGTTATTAGAGAAATGGAGGAAGTGCACATTGTATTCACATAATTTCATCATTTGAAGGCCAAACAATGGTACAGTGATAAAATGTGACACTCTACAAAGCTGACCACCCTGAGAAGGTTCTGAGTTCACAGAGACCTCCCTGAGTACCCTGGGCATGCATGTGACTATGATCCAGGGTTGCTGGCTGGTGTGGACTGAGGCATTCATACTCCATTTGCAGTGCTGTCTCTCTCTCCAATGAAATAAATAAACTTTTAAAAAATTATAAATTCTTCTTATAAGGAGTGTGACCCAAGTGGGAAAAAAAACTATACATTGTGCCCTTACAGATTCTTAGAGAAAATGAGTTATTAAAAACAACCTATAGTTTTTCATCTTTTCTGTCCTGTAGACTATGAATTCAACTATAGAGTCTGAATTTGAGGAATTTTTTTTGTTCAGCATCTAGGGACTGAAAAGTCCTTCATAAGAAATGTAGATTAGGGACCAGGAGTTAGTGTAATGGCTGGGGCACTAAACTCCCATGTAGTCAACCATGGTTTGAATCCTGCACCTGGTGACTTAAACTCATGCCGGGCACATGTGCATGTGTGCCCAAGATCCCGAGAGGAGAATGGAGGAGAAGGGATTGCAGCGTGGCCATCCCCCTAGGGGTGATTTCTCGCTTTCTGTCTGTCTCTGTTTTTCTGGTGAGCGCCCGGGCCCTATAGAAAAAGACCTCTCAAAAAAAAAAGAAAAAAAAGAAAGAAAGAAAAGAAGAATAAATGTAGACTAGAAATAATCTAAAAATGTCCTTCTATCATCCCAGGTTCCTCTGATATCTACACACTCACATTCCCTCTCTCTCTCTCTCTCACACACACACACACACACACTATCAGAGTCCTCCACAGAGCACTATGAGGAGAGCGGAAGAAGGAGAGGAAGTTGCCGGAGGAAACTCCATGCCATTTGTAACTATTTCCCAACAACCCACAAACCCTCCAAGTTGCTTGGCAGCGTAGTACACATAAAATTAAATCTCAAGTGCTAATTTGGCACCATTTTTTATTCCTATCAATTCTAACATTAATTTTGACATTTTTAAAAACGATTTCCAACTGGAACTGAAGAATTACTTGACATAGTATTTGCAGAGAACTGTGATCTATCCCTGCTTCTGACTACAGGAGATCGGTATGTCTTGCCCCTCCTGGGTACATAGGAGCTATTTCCTTGCTGGGCCTTGTGGTCAGTTTAAACTCTAACTCTGTGCCACTGACTGCAGAGAGCTGATAAATGGCACTTATTTCCTACTTATGACCTCGTTTGTAAGCTCATAAATCACAGCAAACTCCCTGAAGCCCATTTGTTTCAGCCTCTTCTTGATAAACCATGGAGTTAGGTACCTACCAGAGGTCAGGGGGTCTGCTCAGAGATCGGAGCTCTCCTCCTGCTCTGTTATCTAGTCCATTAGAATCTTAAGTCGTTCAGTCACTAAAACACTATTATCAGAAATGCATCTGTGCACTGCCTGCATTCCGACCCAGGAAGAGGGGAGGTGTTTGTGCCTGCAGCAGGGAAAGAAGAATGGAGACGTGGAAGGGTGGCAATGTAACCTAACAAGGAAAATCAGAGTGCTTAAGTTTAAGGAATAAATCTTCCAAACATGGGTCTTAAAGTTGTTTCCTCCACTGACAAAATTGCCTTTACAATTTTTTTTGCCACATCCATGTGCCCCATATCATGTTAATTACAATGTTCTTTCTCTCATTTTAACTCAATATCTACCTTAAGCCTTGTCTTTAAAGATATCAGTAAAATGGAGTTTGAAATCTTATGTATTTTATGATGCATTCTGAAAAAAATATACAGACCTATTAAAAGGTTGTTTTTTTTTTTAAATAAATCTCTGTGTAGCGTGCTTTTATTTTATCATCAGTAATTATGTAACACACCCAGCGAACTGCCCTATAAGATTCACCATCAGCGGGACCAGCAGTTAGTGTAATGGCTATGTCACTGGACTCCCACGTAGTCGACTGCAGTTCGAGCCCCGGACCTGGCGGCTTAAAACTCATGCCAGGCACATGTGTGTGCATGCCCAAGATCCCGAGAGGAGAATGGAGGAGAAGGGATTGCTGCGTGGCCATCCCCCCTGGGGGGGGAGGGGGGATTTATCACTTTCTGTCTCTCTGTCTCTCTCTGTCTGTCTGGCGAGTGCACGCACCCTATGGCAAAAAAACTCTCCAAAAAAAAAAGATTCACCACCAGGAATGTTAAAGGTCAGTGCACCAGTGGGACACAAAGCCAATTCCTTGATGAAAATGTTTTGCCTGTCATTCTTCTCGGACTGAAACAAGCACTACTGGGATGCATTGCAGAATTCTGACTTCAAAAGGACCTCTTGGAACTTAAAAGTCCAGTTAAGAAAAAAATATATCATATATATGAGACAACTAGAGTACATTAATTCAAAATTAAAGTGTTTTCTGATTAGAAAGGTAATATACTAACATAGAACAATGCTGTCAATTAATGGTTTTATTCTCTTTTTTTTGGAGAGGTTTTTGCTATAGGGCACGTTCGCTCACCAGAAAGACAGTGAGACAGAGAGACAGAAAGCGAGAAATCACCCCCCAGGGGGATGGCCATACCGCAATCCCTTCTCCATTTTCCTCTCGGGATCTTGGGCATGCACGCACATGTGCCCAGTGCGAGTTTAAGAGGCCGAGTCCGGGACTCAAATTGCGGTCGACTACATGGGAGTCCAGTAACATAGCTATTACGCCAACTGCTGGTCCCAATTAATGGTTTGAAAAGGCTAGCCAGAGAACTGAGTTCAACCAAAATAATGCTCACTTTGGGAAACAGAGAGACCAAAAGTTTACAATAATACTTCAAACAACTTTTGAACTAAAATTGGGTTGTCAAGGATTTTCTGGTAAACCATATGTATTCGTCAGGGCTCTCTAGGGAGACAGATTTAATAGGCTGTGGAGAGATTTATAAGAGGGGATTTGGGGGAATCAGCTCATGCAATGTTGGTAGCTGAGATCCAAGAGCCCTGGGGGCAGGAAGGGGAGGGGCACTGGTGTAAATCTTGGAATGTGAAAGGCAGATGAGTTTTGATGTTTGACATAACAGAAGTCTGTTTGATTCTGTCTCACAAAGACCAAGGACTCTTTTGTATTTATTCTCTCCTGAGCCTCTTGATTGGATTGTGTGCACCCACACTGAATGTGGATCTTCCACTCTAGCCTACTCAGACTTCAATGTTAATCTCTTCTGGAAATCCTCATAGACACACCCAGAGTAGTGCTTTATCACAGTCAAACTGATATCCAAAACTAAGCATCACACCATACTCTAAAGCATACATTTGGTGTTAGCTGGTGGTGTGGTAGTTAAGGCAGCTGGATCCCACATGGCCAACTGTGCAGTTTTAGTCCCCGACCCAGTCACACTGGGTCTGTGTGCATGCAAGCCTAAAATTCCAAGAGGAGAAAGGAGGAGAAGGGATGGTAGTGTGGCCATCCCCCCCGCCCCCATGGTGATTTCTCACTTTCTCTTTCTCTCTGGCAAGTGCATGTGCCCTATGGAAAAATAAAACAAAACAAAACAAAAACAAAAACAAAAACAAAACAAATAAACAATTTCCATTTAATTAATTCTAAAACTTGTCACTTAGATGTCTCATGGTGGAACAGCCTCGGGGTTTCAGCACAGAACTTTCACAGAGTTAAAGGAACAACAGAAGGGAACAGGTCCTAACTTCAACTTGGGTGTCAGGAAAATATACTGAGTACCGTGGTTCTCTAAGTATGTAGGAGTTCCTCTAGCAATTTACCCTACTAACTATACTGGGCTCAGAGGGAAATAGAATTCCAGGCAAGCAGGCAGTTTGGTCATGCTCTGTGGGCCCATATCATAACCAACCCCATGGACATGGAAATTCTTTGCTATAAGCAAAGAGTGAAAAGTAGATGGCTCATACCAACTTTAGCTTTAATCCTGGAAAAGTCAGAACTATTGCTCTTGGATAAGAGAGAAAAGAGAAGAATTCACTCCCGAAAGACATAGACGCTGGTGCGCCACACAACAAGTTTTTACTGGATGGACTTTGGTGACATGAAAAGCAGACTATCTTTGTCCATAATTTCTTCTTTTCCTTTTTTTAACTAGACTTTTTTTTTAATAACTTTAAACATTTTTATTTTTGTTTTTTTTTTTTCGTATTTTTTGTTTTTTATTTACCAGTGGGCACATGTTCTTGCCACAGACAGACAGAGAGAGAGAAAGAAGGAAAAAGCACCTCCCATAAGGGCATGGTCACATCGTAATCTCCTCTGTGTCTCCCTCATGTCAAGATTTTGGGTAGGCATGCATATATGCCTGGAGTGTTTTTCAAGTCACCAGGTCCACACAGATGGCCATGTGGGATCTGACTGCTTTAACCACCAAGCCATGGAGCTGGTCCCCAGTTTATTTTTACATTTAATTAATTTCTGTAAACTCACAGATAGAATTGTATATATTTACTATGTTCAATGTGATATTTTCAAGTGTATATACATTGTGAAATATCTACATTTAGAAAACGAATACACATGTAATTACCTCACATAGTTACTTTTGTGGGGAGAACACATCAGATTCACACTCTTAGCCTTTTTCAAGAATATAATGTGTCAATATTATTCACCATGTTGTACAAAATATCTTGAGTTATTCTTCTTGTCTAACCAAACTTTTGAATCCTTTGATCAGCATCACCCCTAAATCTTCACCACCACCACCATCTTAGACCCTGGTTAGCAACATTCTCTTACTGCTCCTATGAGATCAACTTTTTAAGATTCCACAGATTCATGAGGTCATGTTTTATTGTGCTGGCTTATTTCATTTAATAGCCTGGTATTATCCAGGTTCACTCACATTGTCATGAATAACAGTATTTCCTTCCTTTGTAAAGCTGAATAGTATTCCATTGTGTATACATACATTGTCATTCTCCCTTCATCAGCTGATTGACATTTATGTTGAGTCCACCATATCGTAGCTACTATAAATAGTGCTGTGATGATATGGCAGTACAGATATCCCTTCAAAACACTGCTTTCATTTCCTTGGATACATATCCAGTAGTAGGACTACTGAGTCATATGAATGCTATTTTTAATTTTTTGAGGAACTTCCAGACTTTTTCTCAGAATGGCTATACTAATTTATACCCCCATCAACAGTATACCAGTGTTCCCATTTCTCCTCATCCTTGCCAACCTGTGTTATCTTTTTTTCTTTTTGATAATAGTCATTTTAACAGGCATGGTATTTCTTTGTGGCATTTTCCCAATGATTAGTGATGTTGAGCATGTTTTCATATACATATTGACTTCTTTTGAGAATTGGCCTTTGTTTGTTCTTGATCGAGCTGTTTCTTTTTTTTATATATATATAAGTTTTTGCTATAGGGTGTGTACGCTTGCCAGACAGAGAGAGAGAGACAGAGAGATAGAAAGCAAGAAATCACCCACCGGGGGGATGGCCATGCCGCAATCCCTTCTCCTCCATTCTCCTCTCAGGATCTTGGGCACGCATGCACACAAAAAAAAAATAAACCCACCAGGTCGGGGATGCGAACCGTGGTCGACTACATGGGAGTCCAGCACCAGCCATTACGCTAACTGCTGGTCCCTTGATTCAGTTGTTTCTTAGTAGTGAGTTATTAGAGTTTCTTATATATTTTGGATATTAATTCCTTAGCAGATGTATACTTTGCAAATATTTTCTCCCATTCTGTAAGTTGTCTCTTCACTGTTGGTTTTTAAAGAATTATTTGATTTTTGGGAACCAGCAGTTAGCGGAATGGCTATGTCGCTGGACTCCCATGTAGTCGACCGCGGTTTGCGTCCCGGACCCGGTGGCTTAAAACTCACACCGGGAGCGTGTGCGTCCATGCCCCAGATCCTGAGAGGAGAATGGAGAAGGGATTGCGGCGTGACCATCCCCCCTGGGAGATGATTTCTCGCTTTCTGTCTCTATGCCTCTCTCTGTCTGTCTGGCAAGCGCACGCGCCCTATAGCGAAAACCTATTAAAAAAAAAAAAAAAGAATTATTTGATTTTTTATTATTTTTTAAATTTGCTATAAACATGTTTGCTCACAGAAACAGAGAGAAAGTGAGAAAATAAGATCTAGGACCCTGACTCGAACTGTGGCTGGCAATGTGCGAATCCAGTACCTCAACCAACCACCATGTCACCTGCTGACCCCTGTTGATTATTTATGTTGCTGTGCCATAAACTTTTTAGTTTTATAAAAAGCTATTTGTCTACTTTTTATTCTTGTTGCCTGTGCTGTTGGGGTCACTTCAAAAACAAAATTATCCAGCCCAATGTCACAGAGTCTTTTTTATGTTTTGTCTATTAGTACCATAGACTCTGGTCTTACTTTTAAGTCTTTAATCCTTTTTCTTTAATGCAAGAGGGTCCATGGGCATACATGAGAGAGAGAGAGAGAGAGAGAGTGAACCCCTCAACAGGGCAGTCACACCACAATCCTTTTTACTTCCATTTCTACTCCCTGTCAAGATTCCGAGCATGCATTTATGTACCTAGCAGTTTTCCAAGTAGCTGAAGCAAGGATTCAAACCAGTTGGTCATGTGGGGTCTGGCTTCCTCTACACACCACTTAACTGCTGTGAGATGGGTCCAACCTGTCTTTAATCCATTTTGGGTTGATTTTTTATATACTGTAAGATAAGGGTTTAATTTCCTTCTTCTGCATGTGGACATCTAATTTTTCCAATATCACATCTAATTTTTCCAATATCACTTTAATATTATTGTCCTACAACCAGGTATTGTGATGTCTCACAGCTCTTATGAAAGTATTTTTGTATGTAGATGGTTATTGAAATTAATGTTTCTACTGCAGATAATTGCAGGAGTGTCCTAACTCATCATCTTCCACTACCTTTTCTTCAAAATCAGCTTATTTAAAAGTAATTAAAATATCCTATATATTACAATTTTAAAAATATATAAAATACAAATTACATGTATAAAATGAACCTACTCAAGTGTATAATTGGTGTAGTCAGTTACACACTAGTGTAACCAAGATTATAATCAATATCAAGAATATTTTCATCACACCAATAGTTCATCTACGTGTTAAAACCATATCCCTCTCCAAGCCCCAGAAAATTAAACTGTTTTTGCTTCTACAGAGTGTATTTGACTTTTTAAGAGTTTTTTAAAGAAACTAATAGATGGAGTAATGATTATGTCACTGAACTCCCATTTAGTCAACCGTGGTTCGAGTCCTGGACCTGGCGACTTAAAACTCATGCCAGGCACGTGTGCATGCATGCCCAAAATTCCAAAAGGAGAATGGAGGAGAAGGAACTGCAGCATGGCCATCCCTCCTAGAGGGTGATTTCTCACTTTCTGTCTCTCAGTCTCTCTCTGTTTCTCTGGCGAGCACATGCATCCTATAGCAAAATCCTCTCCCTTAAAAAAAATCGTTTACAATGGTATTATACAATATGCACTCTTATCTATGACTTCTTACATTTAGTATAATATTTTTAAGATCCAGCCATAACACTGTTACTTAATTCATATAGATCTCTGTGTAGGATTCTCTTGAATGAATACATCCCATTTTGTTTATTCATTCACCTGTTAATCATCAAGAATTTAATTTTCAAAAATTCTACACATCTGACTTGCTTCCAAAGCAGAGATGAACCAATCTATGCAGAACGATGCAAGAGTACAATTCTAAAGTCCCCCAGGTGTATTTTAGACCAAATATAGCATTCCCAATCCTCTGATTATTTCTTATAAGACATGACTTGGTCTGTCCTAGTCATTTTGGTTGCTCTTCTAGACACGCCTGTGAAAGTTATCAATGTCTCCTTTTGTTTAAATGACATGTATTCAATAGATTACTCACAGTCAAAAAAAAAATGTCTCTAGGGACCAGCAGTTAGCATAATGACTATGTCACTGGATTCCCATGTAGTAGACCGCAGTTTGAGTCCCAGACCTGGTGGCTTAAACTCATGCCAGGCGCATGTGCATGCATGCCCAAGATTATGAGAGGAGAATAGAGGAGAAGAGATTGCAGTATGGCCATCCCCCCTGCCGGGGGCTGATTTCTCGCTTTCTGTCTCTGTCTCTCTCTTTTTTTCTGGTGAGCACATGTGTCCTATAGCAAAAAAAGTCCTCTTAAAAAACAAAAAAAAAAGTCTATAGATAGGCCTTAGGAAATCCAAAGCAGGCATTTCCTTTCCTTATGGCCAGGTCGAGTCTGTGGTTTATCACTCTCCCGGGTCAGGATGTATGTAGAGCTCATCTCTGTTTGCTTCACAAAATAATGGGTATGGGCTAAATCCCCTTCCCATTCCCAAGACTCTGAATCTTGAACATTGAAATGGAAGGGGAGAGGGAGCTTACTCACGGTGTAGGAATTCAGTGGAAGCCTTGCAGAGTCCAGGTTACAGATGGGAATTGTTGCTTTTCTTTTTCTGGTAGAGGTTTTTGCTTTAGAGAGTATGTGCTCAACAGAGAGAGAAAGAAAGAGACAGAGACAGGAAGAAAAGTGAGATATCATCCCCCAGGCGGGATGCCCATGCCACAATTCCCTCATCTCCATTCTTCTGCCCAGATCTTGGGCACTCCCAGAGTGAGTTTCAAGCCAGCAGGTCTGGGACTTGAACAGGGGTCGGGGAGGTTAATGTCAAGCAATGTAGCCGTCATGCCATCTGCTGGTTGAAGGGTGGTTAATTAGTGACATGGAAACTAACGTGCATGAGTAACCTTTACTGGATCCCTATATGCTTCTTAAAGCAGATGGTACAAGTTGATAATCCATCTAGAGACAACGTGGTCTGTTACTACATCAACACCCAGGCTGTGATGACATGTGTGTGAATAAAGCAGTCATGGATGTTGACTTTGCTCTGGTCTGTGTGTTCTCCAGAGACTCTATATTCAAGCAAGCAAAGCCTTAGCTACTGCTGCCCTTTTTACATTTGTTTTACTCCCTCTGTCTCTAACATTCTCCAAATCCAAAGCATATGTTTAGGTTCAGAGTCCTGTAGTTTTTCTTTCAATTATACTGTATCAAAAGATCTCTTTTCTATGCTAAATTCTTCTGATTCTCTTAAGAATTCTTTCTTTTCTTTAGAGGGTTTCTGCCATAGGGCATGTGCATTCACTGAAGAGAGAGACAGAGACAGTGAGAAGAAAAGTGAAAAATCACCCCCAATGGGGGATGGCCACACCACAATCACTTTTTCTCTGTTCTCCTCCAAGGATCTTGGGCATGCACACATATATGCCTGCCATGATTCTGAAGCCACTGTGTCCAGGACTTGAACCATAGTTGGCCATGTGGGAGTCCAATGATGTAACCACTATGCTATCTGTTGGTCCTCTGTTTTTATTTCTACTCTGACATCTTTTCCTTTTGCTTTCTTTCTTTCTCTCTCTTTTAACATTTTTATTTACATTTTTAAATTTTGCCAGAGGGTCCAAGCACTCACTAGAGAGAGAGACAGAGAGATATGAAAAATGAGAAGGTGTTCCCTCATACAGGGAATGGCTACACTGAAATCTCTTGCCCTGCATTTTTCCTGCCTTTCAGGATTTGAGGCATGCAAGAATACACACCCAGCATGTTTTACAAGCCACCAGGTGCAGGTCTGAAACTATACAGTTGGCCATGTAAGATCCAGTCACCTTAACCCCCACACCATGGGCTGGATCTGCTTTGCCTTTTTTCAGTAGTATGCAATGAGAAGTTGGTTGTGGAGAAAAGTAAAAAGAAGAATCAAGTGTCATGTTCTCAATCAAAAAATAAAGTGGACTCACCATAAGCATATGAAAAATAATGCTCAATATCACCATCAGGGAAATGCAAATGAAAAAAATATATAATATCACTTCACACACATTAGGATGACTACTATCAAAAATCAGAAAAATAATGTGTTCACAAGGATATAAAGAATTTGAAAGGCTTGTGTGCTGGGAAGTAAAATGATACATCTGCTATGAAAAACATACAGAGGTTTCTCAAAACTTAACACTAGAATTAGCATATGATCCATCAATCCTACTTTTGATTTAACATAGAAAAACAAAACTGAAAACAGGACCAAGAAGAGATATGTGTACTCATTGACATGGATTGAATTGTGTCCTG
Source organism: Tupaia belangeri chinensis (assembly GCF_000334495.1). Lineage (NCBI taxonomy): Eukaryota > Metazoa > Chordata > Mammalia > Scandentia > Tupaiidae > Tupaia > Tupaia belangeri. Next base: position 6,678,223 of record NW_006204113.1, read on the forward strand.
CCAAAATTTGGCATGACAAAATTCATATGTTGAAGTCCTAAATACCAATGTAAATACCTGAACATCGGGCCTTTGGGAGATAAGGAGTTTTTGATGAGGTCATGAGAGTGGGGTTCTCATTATGGGATTAGCATTCTCCTAAGAAAACCTAACAGAGCTCTCTCTCTCTGTGTCTCCCTCTCTCTCTCTTTCCTTCTCTGCTCTTGAGTATGTGGCAAGAAGGCAGCTGTCTGTAAGAAAGGGAGACAGGTTTCATCAGGATATAACCATTCTGGCGCCCTGATCTTAGGCCATCTTCATGTTGAACAGTGAGAAAGTGTGTTTTTTGTTAGAGGTACCCAGATTATGGTATTTTGTTGAGACAGCCCAAGGTGACACCTGTGTTCACTACAGCATTATTGTCATAGTCTATATGTAGAAGCAAACTATATATACAATAATGGATAAATAAAATGTGATCTATACATAGAAGAAAAGATTGCTTAGCCTTTTAAAAAGGAAATCTTGTCATTGGTTTCAGTACACATGAAACTTAAGGACATTATGCTAAGTGAAATAAGCCAGTCACAAAAAGATAAATTCTTACATGATTCCATCTATACAGGGAATCTTAAGTCAAACTTGTTGAAACAGGAAGTTCCATGATGGTTGGCAGGGTTGGAGCAAGGAGAAAAGAAGACTAGTTGTTAAACAGACACAGATGGTCAGGTTTTTTAAAATTGTTTTATTTAACTTTATTATTTAATTAATTAATTTTTTAAAGAATTATTTATTTATTTCACATGAGTTTTGACAGAGAGAGAAAGAAAGCAAACCGCCAGGTCCAGGACTTGAACAGCGGTCGGCCAAGTGGGAATTCCAGCGCCTTAAACACCATACCATCTGCTGGCCCAATTAATTATTTTTTTAATTTGACCATAGAACAACAGAGTGAGAGAGAGAGAGAGAGAAAGTGATAAAGCAAGCTACCAGGTCTGGGACTCAAACCACAGTCAGCCATGTGGGAATCCAGCGCCCCCAACCACCATGCCACTTGCTGGCCAGATGGTCAAATTTTTGTTTTATTTATTTATTTATTTATTTATTTATTTTTGGGGGGAGAAGTTTTTGCTATAGGGCACATTAGCTCATCAGAAAGACAGAAACAGAGAGACAGAAAGTGAGAAAACACCCCCTGGGGGTATGGTCACGTCTCAATCCCTTTTCCTCCATTCTTTTCTTGGGATCTTGGGCACACTTATACATGCGCCTGGTGTGAGTTTAAGCCACTGGGTCTGGAACTCAAACTGCAGTCAACTACATAGGAGTCCAGTGTCATAGCCATTATGCTATCTGCTGGTCCCCAGATGGTCAGTTTTAACAAAAAAAATAAAATAATTCCAAGCATGTGCTACATAACAAAGTACTGGGATGTAATGTCAACATCAATGTACTATACTGTATATTTGGAAAGAGCTAAGATGGTATTCTGTCTTTTACAACAGAAAGTAATCTGAAAATAATACTATACCAAGCTATCAGTATATAATTCAACATATAATTTTATAAACATATAAATGTATATTATATATATTATATAATTTTCCCTCATGACGTATATCTATGACTCAATCCTGACATGATTTGCAAGTCCCTTGAGTGCCCTCAGAAGGACTTGATTTTCTTTATTTATCATGAAAACACATTATCCCTGGAGCATAAGAGGTGCTCCATAAATAACTGGTGACTAAATCCTAGCTTGTTTGCATTATTCAAGTCCAAGGTTCTAAGTGAAGTACATACTCATGTGGATGTTTATGTGGTTTATTGTTTATTTCCTTCCTAATGAAAGTGAAGATCTGAGTGTGTGTTTTTAGAAAGCTGTATTAAGTTTTTTCTTGTATTTACCAGCTTCCTTCCCCCAAAACACACACACATACACACAATATTTTCAGACATCTCTGTGTCTCAATACACTCTTTTTCTACCAAAAACCTTGGGTCTCATGTTCCAGACCTTCTATTGCAGACATGACCTGAGCACTGTCTTCTATGTCAAAGTATTTGAAGAATCCTGACATGAATGAGTCAAGTCTGATAATCTTTAAACGTGCTGTTTCCATTCCATGCTCTGAATATTTAAAATGAGCATCGTTCTATTTCCTGAATATCTGGTAATAAGGAGGATGTGTAAATTGGTATTTTACAGTCCCAAGGAAAGAAGGCCATGAGCATGTAGATTGTTCAGGACACATGAGTTTACCTTTGGATTCAATAGTTTTTTTCTCACAGATTTTATGCTGGACAAAAGAAAGACATGACCATTGTTTTAGGCAGTAAAGTAACTTAAGCAATATTACAGGTGTGAAGGTAGGAGTGGGGAATATGTCTGGACATACTCTAGTTCCATGGTGTGATTAAGATCGTTTAACTGTGGGTCCAGTAGACGGGGTAGTCGTTAAGGCACTGGACTCCCACATACTGAACTTGGGTTCAGATCTGGACCTGGCAACTTGAAAGTCACCCCAAGCATGTGTGTATGCATCCCCAAAATCCTGAGTTAAAAAAAATGGAATTAAAATATGAGTTAATTTTTTTAAGGAGTGTTTAATTGCAAGTTGCTGGGGCTTAATTCATCTCCATTAGCAGTATGATCCGGGTGAGCTACGTCACCTCCCTGTGACTAAGTTTTCTTTTATGTACAATGGAGTCATAATAGAATTTATTTCATCAGGTGATAGTGAAGATCAAGTGATCCACTATGTAAAATATTTAAAACAGTGTACAGAATTGGTTCTCAATAAATGCCAGCTTTACATTATGGAGAAATCGAAGAATTAGCAAGGACTCTTCATAGGGAAAG
>NW_006204113.1:6683509-6685390 GCF_000334495.1 Tupaia belangeri chinensis
GCAAGCTACCAGGTCTGGGACTCAAACCACAGTCAGCCATGTGGGAATCCAGCGCCCCCAACCACCATGCCACTTGCTGGCCAGATGGTCAAATTTTTGTTTTATTTATTTATTTATTTATTTATTTATTTTTGGGGGGAGAAGTTTTTGCTATAGGGCACATTAGCTCATCAGAAAGACAGAAACAGAGAGACAGAAAGTGAGAAAACACCCCCTGGGGGTATGGTCACGTCTCAATCCCTTTTCCTCCATTCTTTTCTTGGGATCTTGGGCACACTTATACATGCGCCTGGTGTGAGTTTAAGCCACTGGGTCTGGAACTCAAACTGCAGTCAACTACATAGGAGTCCAGTGTCATAGCCATTATGCTATCTGCTGGTCCCCAGATGGTCAGTTTTAACAAAAAAAATAAAATAATTCCAAGCATGTGCTACATAACAAAGTACTGGGATGTAATGTCAACATCAATGTACTATACTGTATATTTGGAAAGAGCTAAGATGGTATTCTGTCTTTTACAACAGAAAGTAATCTGAAAATAATACTATACCAAGCTATCAGTATATAATTCAACATATAATTTTATAAACATATAAATGTATATTATATATATTATATAATTTTCCCTCATGACGTATATCTATGACTCAATCCTGACATGATTTGCAAGTCCCTTGAGTGCCCTCAGAAGGACTTGATTTTCTTTATTTATCATGAAAACACATTATCCCTGGAGCATAAGAGGTGCTCCATAAATAACTGGTGACTAAATCCTAGCTTGTTTGCATTATTCAAGTCCAAGGTTCTAAGTGAAGTACATACTCATGTGGATGTTTATGTGGTTTATTGTTTATTTCCTTCCTAATGAAAGTGAAGATCTGAGTGTGTGTTTTTAGAAAGCTGTATTAAGTTTTTTCTTGTATTTACCAGCTTCCTTCCCCCAAAACACACACACATACACACAATATTTTCAGACATCTCTGTGTCTCAATACACTCTTTTTCTACCAAAAACCTTGGGTCTCATGTTCCAGACCTTCTATTGCAGACATGACCTGAGCACTGTCTTCTATGTCAAAGTATTTGAAGAATCCTGACATGAATGAGTCAAGTCTGATAATCTTTAAACGTGCTGTTTCCATTCCATGCTCTGAATATTTAAAATGAGCATCGTTCTATTTCCTGAATATCTGGTAATAAGGAGGATGTGTAAATTGGTATTTTACAGTCCCAAGGAAAGAAGGCCATGAGCATGTAGATTGTTCAGGACACATGAGTTTACCTTTGGATTCAATAGTTTTTTTCTCACAGATTTTATGCTGGACAAAAGAAAGACATGACCATTGTTTTAGGCAGTAAAGTAACTTAAGCAATATTACAGGTGTGAAGGTAGGAGTGGGGAATATGTCTGGACATACTCTAGTTCCATGGTGTGATTAAGATCGTTTAACTGTGGGTCCAGTAGACGGGGTAGTCGTTAAGGCACTGGACTCCCACATACTGAACTTGGGTTCAGATCTGGACCTGGCAACTTGAAAGTCACCCCAAGCATGTGTGTATGCATCCCCAAAATCCTGAGTTAAAAAAAATGGAATTAAAATATGAGTTAATTTTTTTAAGGAGTGTTTAATTGCAAGTTGCTGGGGCTTAATTCATCTCCATTAGCAGTATGATCCGGGTGAGCTACGTCACCTCCCTGTGACTAAGTTTTCTTTTATGTACAATGGAGTCATAATAGAATTTATTTCATCAGGTGATAGTGAAGATCAAGTGATCCACTATGTAAAATATTTAAAACAGTGTACAGAATTGGTTCTCAATAAATGCCAGCTTTACATTATGGAGAAATCGAAGAATTAGCAAGGACTCTTCATAGGGAAAG
>NW_006204113.1:6685421-6692445 GCF_000334495.1 Tupaia belangeri chinensis
CCTAAGACAATAGATGGATAAAACAAAAGAAAGCAACAGACAACATTTTCATTTCTTCCAGAGTGTTTTTCCTGCCTTTCTCTCACACGCTGGATCGAAGCAGAGCAGTTCTGAAGATGCATGAACAAGAGATGAGCCTCTGTGGGTAACTTCCACACACCTCTTTCCTGGTTTCTAAGAACGCTCGTAGCAGTGCCCCAGGTTGGGGAATATCACTTATGTCTGTATTGGTGGGTCATGTTTACTTTTCTCTGCCGAATATTTAAAAGAATGGTAGAAATCATTTATTGTATAAACTGTATGTATCTTTCCTTTTGCTCTATTTACTCACTGATTCTTTTCGTTTAATTCTAGTCCCAGTAACTCATGGGACAGGTAGGAAAATAGGCAGCCCATTTAGGCAGGATAATTGCCCTGTCAGTGCCAGCTCTCTGCTGCCAGACGACTGGGAAACAGCCTGCACTCTGGAGCCTCACTTGGCTCGATCTTGGGCACTGATTGATAATCGATGGAAGTGAAGCTTTGCTGCTAGAACTCATCCTCTTGCCAGCTCACCACAAAGGAATCAATCTTTGTTCTTTCCCAGACTGATGCCATCTGCATCACCAACTCTTTTCTTTTGTCCTCCAAATTGTCTTTTTCTCTTTTCTGTCCTGCTACTTTGTTTTAAAGTCAGTGCCTACATTTCCATTTCTCCACTTCTCCTTTCTCTGAATGGGGAGTAGCTATATAAAAAAAATGAAGAACAGCGGCCAGCAGGTGCCTGGTAGTGGTTAAGGTGCTGGAATCCCATGAGATAGACTTCAGTTTGAATCCTGGCCCAGTGGCTTGAATCTAACACTGGGTGCATGTGCCCAAAATCCCAAGAGGAGAATGGAGAAGGGATTATGGCATGGTCATCACCCTGGGGGATGATTTCTCACTTTCTGTTGTTCTGGGTAGTACATGCACCTAATTACAAAAATGTCTAAATAAATAAAGAACAACATACTTTTTTATTTTTCTAGAAGAAAATATATAGTAAAGCTGTAGTATTCCATGAAGCTAAAATAGGGCCACCGTTTTTTATTTTTTTAAGGGTGAGAATGTTGAGGCTGGCAAGTGACATGGTGGTTAAGGGTGCTGGACTCCCACATGGCTGACCACAGCTCGAGTCCTGGACCTGGTGGATTACTTTCTCACTTTTTCTCTCTCTCTCACTCACTCACTCACTCTGTCTCTGGTCCAATTGAAATAGATGAATAAATAAAGTTAAAATAATTCTTTTTTTAAAAAAAAAGGAATGATAATGTCTGCCAAGTCTATGAGAAAACATCTTGTATCTTAATATGAGAAATATAGATTGGAAGGAAAAAATGGGGGACACAGGAGTTACACAGTTCAAATGATAGCTCTACTTAGGACTTGACAAACAGTTCTGGGAGATTGACAGCTTCCTTGCACCTCAAACTCCTTATGTGTAAAGTGAGAATTTAACGAGGTCCACCTGAGAGGACCGTTGTGGTAACTAAATCAGTTAACATATGAAGGACCTACAACTTGCTAGGCAAGCAACAATTTTCTTTCCTTTCCTCCCTCCTCATCTATTTTCTCATTAGAAAAAAAAAAAGTAATTTATCTAAGAATAAATTCAATTCACTTCCTATTTTGTATTCAATCCTAGAAGTCTCCTAAACTCCTAAATATGTTTTCAATTTGCATGCATTAAGGGTCACTTTTCATGTGATGAAGTTCAATGAGTATTGAAAAAAGCATAATGTTATATATTCACCATTATAGCACTGCAGAATAGTTTCGCTGCCCTATTCAACCTTCCTTCCCCTCCCCCAAAACTCTTTGCAACAAATTTTTGGTGACCGTAAAATAAACTACTATAAACAGATTTCAATTCATGATGGAAATACCTAAGAGTGCAATCTTTGGAGATCTTGGAAGGCTACATCGAGCTTCGTAGGAAACTGAAAATCTATCTCCAAATGACTGTGCTACCTAGTGTACCCTCCAAGGATTCTATGATTCTTTTTTTGGAGAGATTTTATCTATAGGGCGCGTGTGCTCGCCAGACAGACAGAGACAGACAGAGAGACAGAAAGTGAGAAATCACCCCCCAGGGGGGATGGCCACGCCTCAGTCCCTTCTCCTCCATTCTCCTCTCGGGATCTTGGGCACGCACACACACACACGCCCGGGTTCAGGACTCAACCTGCAGTCGACTCCATGGAAGTTCAGCAACAGAGCCATTACGTTAACTGCTGGTCCCAAGGATTCTATGATTCTGTAGGAGTCTGAACCTTTAACGGACTTTGGTAATATGGCAGACAGACTCTAAGGACCCCAATGGTCCACACCTCTAGTATTAACACCTCAAGGGGATGGTTTGTCATTTCCATAGTTACTTTCTGTTTTGTAAGTCTGTCTTGCTAGAAAACTTGCTCTAGAGGCTTCCCCTGATAACTTGATAAAGTAACTGACCATATTATTGAAACCCAGATGCTGGTAGGTAGTGTGATGGTTAAGGGCTCTGGACTCCCATATGGCCAACTGCAGTTTGAGTCCTGGACCTGGTGGCTGGCTTTCTCACTTTCTCTCTCTCTCTCAAATAAAATAATAATAATAAAGTTAAATAAAAATAATTTTTTGGAACTATGAGTGATCCCTAGAAGCCAAGGATAGCCTCTAGGTGACAGATGGCAAGAAGTCAAGATGCTTCCTGCATAACTACAGAAAAAGACTTCTGCCAATAATCTGCACTGCGAAGTGTGGATTCTTCTCCAGCTGCTACCCCAGAGCAGAACCTAGCTCTAGCCAACACTTTTACTGCCACCTGGTGACGCTAAACAGAAGACTCAATTAAGCTGTATCCAGACTCCTGACCCACGGAAACTCTAAGTGCAATTTTCATTAAAATATGTCTCAACATCTTAGTGGTTTACTCATTAATTAATGAGTTAAATAAATATTTGACACTTGTTAATTTGATGTTGTATTAGTCAGCAGTTCTCCAAAGACATAGAACCAATAAGATACGTGTAAACCTAAGAGTTTTACTACAAGGAAAATGCTTACACAATGTGGGAGGATTTTTTTGGTTTTTTGGTTATTTTTTTGGAGAGGTTTTTGCCGTAGGGCACGTGCGCTCGCCAGACAGACAGAGACAGAGAAACAGAAAGCGAAAAATCACCCCTCAGGGGAGATGGCCACGCCGCAATCCCTTCTCCTCCATTCTCCTCTCTTCGACATGGACACGCACGCGCCCAGCATGAGTTTTAAGCCACCGGGTCAGGAACTTGAACTGCGGTCGACTACATGGGAGTCCGGCAACATAGCCATTATGGTAACTGCTGGTCCCAATGTGGGAGGTTTTAAAATTCAGAATCTGCAGTGTGGGCCAGCTGCTGGAAGCCTCGGAGAGCTGATTGCCACTCCTATTCAAAGGCAGTCTGCTGGAGAATTCCCTCTTGGTCAGGGAGACTGGTCTTTTTATTCATTTCAGGCCCTCTATGGATTGGAAGAGGCTTGCCCACATTTGGGAGGACAATCTGTTTACTCAAAGTTCACTGACTTAAATGATATTTTTAGCCAAAACACTTTCTCAGTTGGCATACAAAATTAACCATCACAGATGTTTATGTTTGACTTAGGACTCTTTATATATATATATAAATTATGTCTTAACAAAAGGGATAGAAAGTGCTAGCAGCTATGAAGTATGATTTCAAAAGACACCACTGAGATACAAGTGAGAGGGAAAGCCCTATGGAAAACTAGAACATTCCATGAAAAGGTACCAGTGAGTGCAGAGGTCTGGGGTAGGAGAGCCTTTCTCTAAGCCACATGGAGAAGGGCAGTGTGTCTGGCACAGCAAGAATATAAGAGGGGGAAAGAGGAGTGAGGACAGAGCAGTAATGGGGGGGAAGACAATAGAACACTTAAAGGACATTGAGTTCTTTTGTTGTTGTTGTTTTGTTTTAAAGAGGTTTTTACCTTAGGGCACTTGCTGAGTGAGAAAGAGACAGTGAGAAGGAAAGTGAGAAATCGTTGCCTGGTGGGATGGCCACACCATAATCCCCTTCTCCATTTACCTCCCAGGATCTTGGGCACACATTCACATGCACTCGGCATGATTTTTAAACCACTGGGTCCAGGACTCAAACCACAGTTGACCATGTGGGAATTCAACAATGTAACTGCTATGTCATCTGCTGGCCCCAGGATTTTGGGTTTTAATCTGAGTGAAATGGTAAGCCATTCCATAGAAAGAGTAGAGAAATGGTATGAGTTAAATTCACAATATACTCTATTCATATTATTTCAATTAAAATAGGTCTAAATAACACAGTCAGAAACTATTTTGGACATTATGAAATATCATTTAAACTGAAGTTCAGAGCATTTAAATGAATCATCAAAGGTCACAAAGCTAGCCACTGAAGGAGCCAGATCTGGTTTTCTTTTCCCTCACATGACATGCTTTTATTTACCGCCACTGAGCTCCTTCCGATTACTGATAGGGTGTCCAGGGCAATATTTGGAGGTTCAGAGTCATGATTACTAGGGCCATAAGTCTGAATTCTCAGCAAGAAGAGTCAAATTAGTCTGCATAGGATATAGGAAAAGATTCAACTCCTCTTTCCTTTCTGGTGAGTTCTGGACTGGGATTCATATGCAGTCATATGATGAAAGCCACTTCTACCTCTGACTAATGCTCTTTGGCTTAAAATGTCAGCTTGTTCATTCTCTCAGATTTCAATATACTCAGTGATATAAAGAAACATGGTTTCCCCCCTTTCCAATCAGGAGGGTGAAAAATATTTTCCCAGATGATGCTATCACAATATTCAACAGCAGCTCCCTGAGGAGAAAGGATAATTCAAAACCTTAAATAAGATATTCAATTTGAGATTAGTTAAGTAGTTATTTGGCTGAAAGGGATTTGACAAATAAGAAGCACTTCTATAACTTCAGGTAAAGGAAATATTCCTTTGGATTTAATTAGCAGTGGGATTTTTCTGCCACCTCTCCATTATGAACCTTCAAGCATTCAAAGGATAATTAAAATTTCTGCAGGTTAATAATCACAATAAAGTTTCATTTATTAAAAAAAAATAAGAAGAAGAACATTCTAAGCTCAAGTGCTTAGCAATACTGGTGTGTGATTCCCAAGGGTATTTCCTCAGAGATCAGAGTTAAAATACAGACTGTAGTCATGCATTTTATTAACAGTTCTGGTCTTGATCAATTTGCTTTAAAAAATCACACAGCTTTCAATTCTGGTAATTTTAGGCTTGGAAGAACATACATCATGAACAAATGTTGGCACTGAGTTTCTTTAAAACTCCCCAGTAAGCACATTATCCTCTGGCACAGAAGAAATTCTTACAGGTTAGAAGATACTCCTGTCTTTAGCTTGTCTTTGTAAGGATCTCTTTTGGGAGGAGCAAGCCCACGATCAAGGATACTACTGAGCAAAATGACAATACTGTGAGAAATATTGGGTTCTCAGAAAAGTCAGGACGCATTTTTGCATAGAAAAAATACGTCATGACGTTTCTGACACCCCAGTACAAGTATTCTAACAGTAGGAGGTAGTGGGTAGCTAGTGTATCATTATTATTACGGACTCCCATTTACAGATACTAAGTGTAGAAAGATGTAATTCTCTTCCCCCTCTGTCTTATTATTCCTCACTGTTCTTATCCCAGTGTAAGAGGGCTTTCAGTATGACTTATCAAAATTCTGCTATGAGAAATGGTGAATATTAGAAAGTAAGAGGTTTGCTTATTTTTGAAGTACCTGATCCATGAAGAATGTGAACGTTTAATGCAAAAGGCTCATACTCGAAAAATGTAGGTGCTGTGAGGTGAAGTCATCCGTAAGGGAAGAGTGATAAAAAGGGAACGAATGAGAAACTAGGGGGAACATGAACTTCGGGTGGCCACGTGAACAGCTGGTGACCACGTACACGGGTGGGAGTAGGCACAGAGGGCGAGACCAAAGACCTCTCTGTCCTTTGGAAATTATAAGGATTCCTGAAAGCTTTCTGAGACGATGTCATGTCTTTTCCACATTTATAGGACAAATATGTAAGTTAATACAAGCGGACTTCAAAAAGTGTATGGAAAAATGGAATTAAAGTACAAGCTTATTTTGGTGCCAAAAAGATTTTGGAATCCAAACATAAGGGATTTTTTAAAAAATAATTATTTATTTTTAATTTTATTTATTCATTTACTTCTTTTAATTTGACCAGAGTAAGACAAAGAAAGGGAGGGGGAGAAGAAAGTGAGAAAGCAAGCCACCAACTCTGGGACTCGAACCGTGGTCATCCACGAGGGAATGTCCAGCACCTTAATCACCATGCCACCTGGTGGTCGCCCATACATAAGGGTTTTTTTATAATATACATGTTCTATGACCTTTTTGTAGATCCTCTTATATGTTTATTTATGAAAAAATTTTAAAAGAATGTTTTAAAGTCTTATATATTTATACAGTGTATCTATGTTTATCATATATATATATACTCTTTTTTTTTTTTTTTTTCCAAAAAACTTGGGACACAGTTAAGCTACTGGTAGGTAGCTTAGAGCTGGTCATTATGCAACTCTTTACTCCATGTAATCTTGTAAACACTACAAATCAAGGTTTCCACCCACTTACGAGTAAGAAGAGCCAGCAGTGAAGTCCTTTTTACGATGCCAGTGAAGTTTTCCACTTGCTGCTCAACTCCATACCATGTGATTCTTTCCCTTCACTTTCCATCCCTCTTATAACCCTCTCTGACATGTAACAGACAGCATAATTTCCAACTGCATTTATCCCCATGTAGTCCACGTCCTTTCTGACTCCTCATAGCAGACGGCCCTGTATACTGACCCTCGATGTTCTTTCCACTTGCAATACTGTTACTTCTTCAGTCTCTTGCAATTCTGAACTCCTTGTTTTTCAAAAATTATGTTCTTCTTGCCTTCCCTTAAATGTGACCATGACTTAAGACTAAATTGCTTTTCTCTCACTCTTCCGC
>NW_006204113.1:6692476-6775989 GCF_000334495.1 Tupaia belangeri chinensis
ACTCATTCATTGCCTGGTTTTTATTATTGCTCAACCTGCTTTCCAGACTCATGGTTTAGGTCCAGGTTTGTATGCCATACCTTACCAGGTATGTAGAATGGTAGATCCACGGATATTACAAAGTCAACCTTTCCAAAACCAAACATGTTATCTCCCTATCTCTTATCAGCTTATCCTCTGACTTCTTTATTTTTGCCAATGATTAACATCATCTGACTAGTTCCACTTACCATCTGGTCATGGATGATTTGTAAGAAAATTTTGAACAACCCTTTATATCTAGTTTACTGAGAGTCTTGTTAAAATCTATCCATAATGTATCTCATACATGCTACCTCTGACGTCCCTCTGGTTGCCACACTGCCTTAGCTAAGTCCTACTTGCTTGATCTCCTTGACCATTGCACTCGATGTCTAATTTGTTTTCCTGTCCCAAATACCTATTGGAATGGGAGGCTGCCATTTCTACCAAATGTAAGTCAGAAAATCCCTAGGGCATATTTTAATGCTGGTTTTAAGTCATTTCCTTAAATGTTTTGCTCTCACACTTTCCAAGAAGTGGAGTCCAATTACTATCCTCTGCTGAGCATAGGCTGGACTTGGTGACCCACTTCTAGGGAATAGAAAAGAGCAGAAGGGACGGTTTGCAACTTTAGAGACTGAATCATTAAAAGCACCAGGCTTTTTTCTCACGCACTTTCTCTTGGAACACTCTAGAGGAAGCTGGCCTCTGTGTCATAAAGACGTTTCAGCAGCCTATACATACGCTCATGTGGTGAAGAACTAAGGCTATCTATAAAAGTCATGAGACTGAGGTAACTTGGAGGATTCTCCAGCTCACTCAAGTCCTCATATGACAGGAGTCATGGCCAATAGCTTGATAATGCCTCATAAATAATCTTGAGTCATAACTACCTTGATAACTCACTCCTAGGGCCCTACCTCTCAAAAACTGTAGGAGACAAGGGTGGTGGTTAAAGTATGGTGGTTAAAGTACTGGACATCCACATGGCTGACTGTGGTTTGAGTCTGGACCTGGTGGCTTGCTTTCTCACCATCTCTGTCAATTTCTCTCTGATGAATGCAAGTGTCCTGTAGCAAATTTTAAAATAATAATAATAAATAAAATTAAATAATTATTAAAAAAAAAACTGTAGGAGATAACGAATGTTTGTTTTAAGCTACAAATTTGGGCTAATGTCTTAAGCAACAATAAATAACTAGTACACCATATATCTTACACTCTGTTCTAAAGTAAATTTGAAAAGCAGAGTTCTGAATATGACACTCCAATGCTAAAATTTCTACAGGATTTGAAACTGAATTTTTTTTTTTTGAGAGGTTTTTCACTATAGGGCGCATGCACTCGCCAGACAGAGAGAGACAGAGACAGAAAGCGAGAAATCACCCCCTAGGGGGGATGGCCATGCCACAATCCCTTCTCCTCCATTCTCCTCTCAGGATCTTGGGCACGTACGCACACGTGCCCTGCATGAGTTTAAGCCACTGGGTCCGGGACGCGAACCGCAGTCGACTACATAGGAGTTCAGCGACATAGCCATTACGATAACTGCTGGTCCCTGTAATTGAATTTCATGCTCAATAAAGATCTATCGTTTTAGTCTTATATTCAAGGAACTACGATATATCACCAAGCCATCTCTTCAGTTTCATATCCCAGAATACAATACAGTAGTCAATATTTTAGCCAATCTGGAAGATGATCTATTCTCTGTGTGGTACACTCTATATTTCCTATCTTATTTCTGTTTTCAAAGAGAAACATGATAAGCTTTCTCACAAGGATCACAGATTCTTAGTTTACCACGATTACAAAGCCATGTCCTTAAGGAAATGAAGGAATTAATGCTTTTCGTAAATATAACAGAAAGACCTTTGAATAAAAGTGAAGCAAAGAATAAACTTTAGTCCCTCTGGTATTTCTGCAGATGAAGACACTAGAATAATTGTTTTGGTTGGGCAGCAGTGAGACTCTGTCCTCTTTTTCTGTTTTTTCTCCTGTTGACTTTGGTCTTCAGAGTTGTTTCTGGAGCACACCATCAGACTGCCTGCTCTCCTGACTCTTGCTTGGCCATGATTCCTTGTATCAGGACTGAACACAATTTATATGACTTTCCATGAACATCACTTTTATGGCCATATACTTTCGTTCACAGAGACATTTTCCAAAACTGATGTATTTAAGACTCTATTTTCTTTCTTTCTCTTTTCTTTCTTTTCTTTCTTCTTTCTTCTTTCTCTTCCTTTCCTTTTTCTTTTGATTTACTTTTTGTTTGTTTTATAAGAAAGATTGAAAGAGGGATATCCTTAATAGAGTCCACACCACAGTTCTCCACCTCACTCTACCCCCGGATCCAGCCAGGCAGGATCACAGGCATCCATGTGTAACTGACATGTATAAGCTGACCTGAGAACCAAGCCCCGGTCTTCCATATGGCCTCCAGTATTGCAGAATGGGTGCTACCTCTACAGTGGCTGGGTGAAGACTTTTCTTTTTTCCCTGCTTTAAGGAACCCTGGATATCTGAGATTTTCTATGCTTGTCAGCTTCCTCTAACACATTGATTTCCTTACATTACTTCAGGATATGTCTCACTTCTGCTGTCAGTGGTCCTTACTTCCTCTCCTGTGTAGTGTACCTAAATCGGAAATCATTATTTTGCCAAGATCCTCTTTTCAGGGGCCAGATGGTGGTGCAGTGGCAAAACATGACATTTCTTGAGGCTGACACATATAGAAAGTTCCAAGCTTGTCTCCAGAGACCTCCCTGAGTAAACCTTGAATGAGTGTGCCGGTAATTTGGGCTGCCTGAGGCTGGGAGTAGATTGTAGTGTCAAGATCATTTTAGGGATGCTGTCTCTCTTTCTGTCTCTGTATCTCTCACTTAAAACAAAATGATCAAATAGTAATAGTATTATTCAGATTCGAAGCATCACATTACTTTTTAACTCCTTTGTTTCTCATTTCTCATGTTTAACATATTGTCAAGTTCTATTAATTCTTATGTGACTTATTAATGCACATAATTGTCAGACAAGATTTACTGAGGTATGAGCATTCCTCTGCCTTCTTTTCATCATCCTGTCTAAAATATTTTTTTAATGTAGCATCAGGTGAATGAGTAGAGATTTGATCAGAGATTTGATATGAGTAGCAATCAAAGTTGTTTTACACAAAAATCTTGGGAGGCACTGGTATAGGCGGGAGTAAGAATAAGAAAAGAGCTGGGGAGAATGCAGGTTTGGCTGGGAGGCACCAAAGCAGCAGTGAGGATAAAATTGGGATGGGAAAAAAATGCCTTAGAAAAGTGTTGTGTGAGTTATGAATCCCATCTTCAGTAATATTCCTCAAAAGATCCAAGTAAAGGTTAGAATGTGTTGTCTAAAAAATCACTGATGACTAGACCGCTTCTTTAAAAGTTACACAGTTCAGAGGCTGTCTTGTGATTTAGTGGTTATTGGGGTTGTGTTTGTTGGAAGAGCAAATAAATTGATAAAAACAAATGTTTTCTTTTCCCTTGAGTGGCATTCTGCAGAGCACCCACTATGACAGTTACCTTTCTCACTGGTCCCGGATCCTTTCTGCTCATTCCAAGGGTCTTGGCCTTGTTCTGCATAGGTGAGGATGGGGGGAAATATCACATAATAAAAAGAACTAAACCAGGCATTGTGGTGTAGAAAGGAGGATTTAATCTGGATGTGAGAGTCTTTGCCACCAGCATGCTATGTGCCATGAGAAAATGGCTATACCTCAGTCGGATGACATAACCGGCAACGTCGATGGTCTAGTGTGATAGATGGTACACAATCAGTGCTCAAGAAATATGTGAAGAATTACTTCTGATTTCCCTGAGTGTTCTAGGAGTCCATGAGGCTATAATTCTAACAAAACAGTTTGGGTAGACTTGGTTCTTAATAGGGATAGCCCCTGAGCTCCAAAAATTTGAATTCTTGCTGAGTTACTTCCTGCCTCTGCTTCCCAGGAGTGGATGGCAATCCCATTTGTAATGCCTCTGAAATTATGCAGAGTAGGTCACTTCAATATGCTTAATAAACCATCTTAGTGCTGTTTTTGTTGTTCTTAGAAACTGCCTACTACATATTCTAACGGAAAAAAAAAAAAAGCGCATCTGCACATAGAGTACACCAACTTGCTGTTTCACTGGAAAGTTTTGCCTGCAAAAGAGTTCAAGGTGAGTTGGTTTCATGTTTGCTGGCTTTATGTGTTGTCCCCTAAGATTACGCAGAGCTAGGAACCAATTCAAAGTTGATAATAAAGAAGACGAAGAGTATGGGGGAACACAGGAGGAGAGTACATCAATATCTATTATTTTTAAGAATATCTATTTAATGTTATTTCTTCTTATTATTATTTCTTTTAATGTGTTATAGGGCATGTGGGCTCACCAGAGAGAGAGAGAAAAGGTGAGAAAGTAATCCACCACCAGGTCCAGGACTTGAACCATGATTGGTCATGTGGGAGTCCAGCACCTTAAGCACTCTACCACTTGCTGGCAGTCAGCAAAATCTATTTGAATCTGATCACTAATGGGAAGCTAGTCTTATTTATTCTTCATGTAAGTTTTTTTTTTTCTTGTGGAGGGGTTTTTGCTATAGAGAGCGTGCACTCGCCAGAAAGAGACAGGGAGACAGAAAGCAAGAAATCAACCCCCAGGGGGGATGGCCATGCCACAATCCCTTCTCCTCCATTCTCCTCTTGGGATCTTGGGCACACACGCACACATGCCTGGCATGAGTTTTAGCCACTGGGTCTGGGGCTCAAACCACGGTTGACAACATGGGAGTTCAGCGACATAGCCATTATGCTAACTGCTGGTCCCGTCTTCACGTAATTTTCTGAGGGACTGTCAAAGAGGCTCTGAAATTACCAGACAATCCATCCCCACAGGATTTGGGGTAAGTGTAATCCACACAGTTTCAAAACCAATACAACCAAAGATGAATGGAATATTGGACATTGCCAGCTTACTTCTTCAGTCTGGAGGAAGTTGGAATGCTTTTTGATGTGGCTCTGGTGAGCCTGGGATTAGCTCTAGAAACTTAGGTTTTTACCAAGTCCCAGCTATTTCCTTGTCTCCACCACACAGTTCAGACTTGGGGAATAGGCCTTTGCCTCAGTTTTTGCTCTGACTCCAGATCCTGGCTCTGTTCTTACAATGGCCCATTTGAACCCAGATGCCCTGATTTGTTTCTCACATCCCCTGTCCTGGAGATCAGCCTTTGCCATCCTCTCATCCCCAGGCCTGCAATAGGGTTTTCTTCATACAGACTGATTATTGTGGACACCAAAGGACCATCCGGATTAAGGTACCAACCTCACTTCTCATAGAATGACTGACTGGAATCTTGAGGTAACATTTTCCACCTATGGCACCAGGCCTAGCCTAATCTAAGGTTTTGTTGCCTTTGTAAAAGCTACATTAAATTGAAAAAGCAGTCACTCTTTTGGATCAGTCCTTTCTAGTCTTGCTTTCTTCTTTCCCACTTAGTTCTCAGCATGTGTCATTACAACAGGACATCCCAAATTTGTTCTCTCTTATTTACAATAATGCTGTGGACTCTAATCGGTTAAAACAAACAAATGAACAAAAACAGAACAAAACCAAAAAAATAGAAAATGTTTCATCAAATGTGTTTATTCATAATGGACCCACACAACTTCATTCCGAATTATTACAAGAAGTTTTCCACTTCATGGGCCAAAGGAGAGAAACAGAATCTTATCCTTCAGTGAAGCCACTAAAGAGAAACCTCATGCATGAGCATGAGAGTTACACAGAGGGATCCAGTCTCCAGCAGGTTAAGCCATGTCAGTGTTTGTGGTATAGATGTCACAGTCTGGGTGGTGTGAGCTGCTGGGTTTCAGATTACAGGGAGGTGGTATTTGAAAAACACATCCATCCTCTATATCCACTTGTTTACCAAAGTTGGTAGCAAATATCAGTTCTTTCCTCCAGGAGAGCCTAAGCAGCCCACTTCCCCTGCGTACCACATAGAGTAAGGTCAAAAGGAGTAAGTCTTTATTTGTGTAACTCAACATCAAAGGCTGACACAGGATTTAGTGTCTACTTTCACAAGAATGACAACTACTTTCCTTGTGTAAACTCTTTAAAAAAAAAAAAAAAAAGATTTTTTGCTATTAGGACCCATGCACTCATTGGAGAGACAGACAGAAAAATAGAAAGAAAGATACCACCCTCCTCAGGGCAATGGCCATGCCACAATCCTTTGTCCTCCATTCTCCTCTTGAGATTTACGGTACGCACACACACATGCCCAGTGTGGGTTTAAAGCCAGCAGGTCTGGGACTCAAACCCAGATGAAGACATGTAAGTCCAGTGCCTTAACCACTATGCAACCTGTTGGCCCCTCCCAGTGTAAACTTTCTCTAACAACCATATGTGGAGGAGAGAGCTGGGTGATTTCTTGTTTTGAACCTTCCTCTTATTTGTTGCTTACTTGTCAAGAAGAACAGAAAGAAGGGTGGTTAGAGTGGAAGGCGTGGTATACACTCATTAAGAATCTGGGTAGTTTCTGATTTAACTGACTAGGTGACCTTGGAGAAATGGTTTAAACTTCTCACACTGAGGTTTTCACATGAAGTGGACATACCTACCTTAAGTGTTTGTAGGTTTTAAATGACTTATTCCTTTATTCCTTATAACCAGCACTGTACCACGCATCATTACTTTCATCTCTTCTTTTCTGCAGCTCATGGTCCTTGGCTTACATCAAACTCTCCCTGTAACACTATCTTGTCTCATAGTCCCCACACCCTTTGGACCATGTTTTCATAAGCTGAAGAGGCTAAATGGAAGAAAGAATATTCGTAGCACACTTGAAAGTGTATCTAGAAGTTATGAATGATGCACTCGATAAACCAAATAACTTTCTGATTTGTCTGCTATATGAACAACGAACAACTAAATTACCAAACAAACAAACAAAAACAATTATTTGTCCTTTTAGATTTTCTGGGAGCATGTCAGATTATTTTTATGGGAACAATCCCATCTCATGCTAATTATTTCCCTTGTCCTTGTTAGTTGAGCACTTTGTTCAGAGAGGGAGGGATAGAGAGGTATGGGAGAGAGAGAAAGCCATTTCACCAATTTATGTCCACCCTCCCTCTCTGGTTGCACAGAAGATTTGATTCGATAAATCTCCAGGGACATCTATTAAATCCCAACCAGGAGAGAATCTCTGGAGAGCAAGAAGGAAGAATTGAATCTTTCCCGGGCATTCTTCCAGACAGAAACTTGGCCAAGCATATCACTGAGGTTAACTGTGTCTGCCTTGCTTTGGAGCCATCTGAAATGTAGCACACTGAAGAATTCGAAAAACAGTCCACGTTGTATTGAGAAGCTTTCCCTATTTAATCTAGCACACCAGTAGGTTTGGGTATGGAACAGATCCAGTGGGGTTTCTAAGCTTCCCAAGCCCCACAACTGTCTAGTTTTCTTGTCTGTTTGTTTTGTTTGGAGTTTTTTGTGGGGAGGGGAGAAGAAAGAGAGGGGATGGCTATGTCACAATCCTTCCTCCTTCGTTCTCCTTCTGGGATTTTGGTCATGCACACACACATGCCCAGAGTGATTTTCAAGCCTCCAGGTTCAGGACTCAAACTGCAGTCAGTCTTAACCACTATACCATCTGCTGGGCTCCAGCTGTCTAGTTTTGAGTCTTCTTGACCCACATTTTGAGTCAATTCAACCTGTTAATTAACCATTGTACCTACAAACCATAAAGATGAATCTGAAACACTATTCATCTTTCAAGAAGATATTTTGCACTGAAAGAAAAGCAAATGTTTTTGTGTCATATAGACCTGCTAGTCTATGATCACGATTGAGTCTTTTCAGTTTTCTGAACTCTTGTTTTCAATAAGAAGAAAACTATGTCTACTTCTGGAACATGTATGGATTAAGTGAGATAACAGGTGTACAGCTGAAAAATGGTGCCCCCAAATGGTAGCTGCTTTACATTCATTATCATTAGTATATATTTTGTCACTTCCTCATTACACATTTTCACTTCACTTACATCTTCAATTTTCATGTAACCCTTAACGTTTAGCTTGAAAATGAAAATCTTGGTAACCTGTGGCCCTTTAGACTTGGTTGTCATATGCTCACACCATGGTTGGATCATCTGGAGTTTCCACTGGTAATTCAGTGTGTTTACACTTTGACTATTAGCCCTAACCTCATCCAGTGGAGAACCACCTGACCCGGTTATTCATCAAATGGTTGTCTAGACCAATCCCAGCCATTGGTTGTGTGTGCATTTGTGTGTGGTATTATATGTTGGTGCTATTGCTAAGGAAGTTTGGGATCCTTCTTGTGGCTAAAAGGTGATAGGGAAAGTGAGCAGCTGCTTGTTGGGCAATGGACAAGCCACTAAACAAGTGAAAGCCAGGAGTGTTCTCCAAGGTCTTTCACATCTTCTCCCTGAAACAAAGTTCCTCTGCCTACACCTCCCCTCCATACCCTAGTCTGGTACTGATTGTGATTACCAAAGAATAATGAAATATTTAGACAGTAGTGACTTGGGATACTCGATATATAAACTAAGCCCTGTATTTAGACCCATTACATTAGCACATGTCTCTCTCTGTTTATGGCCCATAACTAACTACTCTTACCGCATCGTTTGTGTATTTGTTTGTGTGAGTGTACTTCTAGGTGAATGTGCATACCCAAACAATGTGTAATATGTATGTAGATGTGTTTACCTTTGTACTTATAAACTTTTATTAATCATACACATGTGTATGTGTATATATACATAAAATACATATGCATGAATAGCGAAGTGGCACAGCTTAAAATTTTTAAACAGCTGAAACTTCATGAATTTAATTATTATTATAATAGTGAAATAATGTTTTTGTCTCAATATAAACTTGAGTGGACAATAATGAGATAAAAATTGGGCCAGCAGGTGGCATGGAGGTTAAGGTGGCTGGATCCCTCATAGCTGACTCTGTGGTTGGACTCAGTGACTTAAAAATTATGCCAGGAGCATGTTTATGTGTGCCCCAAATCTCAAGAGGAGAAAGGAGGAGAAGGGATTGTGGTGTGGCCAACCCTCCTGGGGAGTGATTTCTCACTTTCCTTCTCTATCTCTCTGTCTCTCTCTGGCAAGCACACAGACCTTATAGCAAAATCAAAAACAAGAAATAAGATAAAAATTGTGTTTGTGGAGAGGGGAGAGACAGGCGATGCAATTGGACCCACATGGGAAAGGTTCTGAGTGCTCATCCTGGGACCTCTCTAGCCATGCCTGGTGCGTGCACATGTACCTGTGGTCTAAGCCAGCTGGAACTAGGGTTGGATTACTGCATGAAGACCTTTCCTCTCTCTCAGAAGAAATGAGTAAATAAATGTAATACAATTATCTTTTGATCTCGAGAAGCTATTTCTAATTTTTGAAAGGAATGTAAGCATATTTTGTCAATAATTTTTAATTTTTTGTTAACTATATATTAAATATTATTTATAATAATTAAATATTATTTATAATAATTCCATGCTTATTTTAGAAAGCAAATATAATACTTAGATTTGCGTGCGTGTGCGTGTGTGCCCAAGATCCCGAGAGGAGAATGGAGGAGAAGGGATTATGATGTGACCATCCCCCCTGGGGGGTGATTTCTCACTTTCTGTCTCTATGTCTCTCTCTGTCTGTCTGGCGAGCACACGCACCCTATAGCAAAAACCTCTCAAAAAAAAATAGTTTTTAAATGTTATTTAAAATAGAAATTTTCCTGACCATCTAAGTAATATATACTCATTTAATAAAAACAGAAAAATATATACAAACTGGATGACAGAGGGTCAGCCAGTGGTGTGCTGGCTAAGGCAGCTGGATCCCACACGGCTGACTGTGCAGTTTGAACCTGGACCAGGCAGCTTGAAAAAAAAACCCACACTGAGTGTGTGTGCAATGGTGCCCTAAAATCTCAAGTAGAATAAAAGAGAAGGGACTGTAATTTCCTCTGGGGTGTAATTTCTCAATTTTTCTCTTTCTGTCTCTCTCCATCGAGCACACATGCTGTATGGCAAACAAACAAACAAAATACCAGATTTATAGCAGCTAATAATTTCATAAGTAATTGGAGAAATAGCTGGTGCTGGGACCAACTCATGCCGGGCGCGTGTGCGTGCGTGCCCAAGATCCTGAGAGGAGAATGGAGGAGAAGGGTATTTCAGCATGGCCATCTCCCCGGGGGGTGATTCTCGCTTTCTGTCTCTCTGTCTCTCTCTGTCTTTCTGGCGAGCACACACGCCCTATAGGAAAAAAAAAAAAAAAAAGGAAAAAAAAAACAAAGAAAAAGAAATAGCCAGTGTTACCTAGTGGACCATGGTTTAAGTACTGGACCTGGTGGCTTGAATTTCACACTGGGCACATGCACGTGCGTGCCCAACATCCTGAGAGGAGAATGGAAGAAAGGGGATTGTGGCATGGCTACCCCCCCACATACAGGGGTGGGCGGGGGTGATTTCTTGCTTTCTGTCTATTTCTCTCTCTCTGTCTTTCTGGTGAGTGCTTGTGCGTATAGTAAAAATTTCTCCAAAAAAATAAAAAATAACAAAAGCCATTGTTACTCTTTTTCAGTCTGTCCCTATATATTTTCTATATAAATAGCTTTTATACCAAGTCTTAAGTTCTCCTTTTGTTTAAAAAACACATGATCATTTCCTTTTTCCATTAGTCTTTAGAAAAAGAGTTTTAATGAAAGCATTCTATTTTATTATATATATATATATATATCATGGTGTTTTGCTAACTAATCAGTTTATACTGTTTGCTAAATTTTTCTTCTGCATCTACAAGCTGTTATTAATATTTACGCAAGCACGGAAGGTTATGAATAAACATATACATACACATACTAAAATATTTTATTTAGTATTGTTCATAAAGTGTTTTTTTATTATCTAGAAAACATAAACTTACCTTTAAACATTTCAGACATTTCTTTACCTATTTTACTTTTAAATGGATTTACCTCATAAATGTACTTTTCATAACATCTTGTTTAACAAGGAGTTCTGGGCTAAAGTTCCATTTCTAAGTATTAATTATTGGGGCAGGCGGGAGTCATACCATGTTATGAGGTCTGTGAGAGGGGATAGAGCTGCTGGTCCCCAAGCCAAAAAGTCTAGGCTGAGAACATGACGAGTAAAATGAGGAGCAGCAGCACTATGATCTTATCTTTTCCCTCTACTGTCAGGTCGGATTTCTTCCTCTTAACAATATATCCAAATTACTGTTTTTTTAGGTTTTTGCCATAGGGCATGTTCACTCACCGGAGAGAGACAGAGAGAGGTAAAATGAGAAATCACCCCCCATCCCCCAGAGAGGATGGTCATGTCACAATCCTTTCTCCTCTTTTCTCCTCTCGGGATTTGGGGCACAGAGGTACACACCCAGCATGACTTTCAATCTGCTGGGCCCTGGACTCAAACCAAGTTTGGCCATGTGAGAGTCAGCACCTCAGCCACCAGGCCACCTGCCGGTCCCTCCAATTACTTTTATAAAAGCGTATTTATGGTGTCAGCAGGTGGAGTGGTGCTTAAGATGCTGGACTCCCACACGGCCGACTGCGATTCGAGTACCAGACCTGATGGTTTGTTTTCTCACTTTCCCTTTCTCTCTCTCTCTCTGTTCTGCACATGTGCCCTGTAGCAAATGAAAAAGAAAATAATAATAAATGAGTTAATAATTATTTTTTATAAAAGTGTATGTACCTATTTCTCCTATGAGAGAAAGACACAGAGCCAGCAGTCCTAGCAGGTGCAATAGGAACTTCATGAGACAGTCCATCCCAGCCTTCAGTTAGTCCTGGAACATGGATACAGGAGCTGAGGTCTCTGGCCTTAAACCTGGACCCTTCCCATGTAGAACTGCCTTGCAGAGCATCGTGCTTTACCACCAAGCCACAATTTGGTCCCCAAATGACTCGAGAGAGAGAGAAAGTGAGAAATCCCCCCCAACCCCTAGGATGAGGGAGATTGACAAACACCACAATCCCTTTTATCCTTTCTTCTCTCTTCTTGGTTTTTGGGCACTCATGCACATGCACCCAGCATGTTTTTCAAGCTGTGGAATTCAGGACTCCAACCGTAGAGTCAGCCATGTGGGATCTAGCACCTTAACCACAAAGCTACCTTCTGGCTCCTCCAAAGTGCTTTTTAACTACCATCTGAATCACAGTTAATTGTGCTTTAAAACATTTTTTTTTTTTAAATAAGAACTTGTCCTAAAGGGACTGATATGTTAGGGAAGAATTTGTATTGTGTTTTCTTACGTATAAGTTTTGCCAATGAGAAACTGTAGATGAGCACAGAAAATGGCACCCATTCCCTAAACGAGCTGTGTAAATTGACAGAATAAACACACACTCCCACACCTCAAACATCTCTGTTACTCCCATCCACCTTGTGTTACGAAACACACCATTCATGCTTGGTGTTACAAATTTCTGTCTCGTAGATAACTTTCCTTCTACCATTTTTCAAGATCTCGCAAGCTGTAAACTTTCCGAAACACTCACTCACATGTAAACTTCAGGCCTTTCTCTCTCTCCCTCTGCAACTCCCATGCTTAGTTATTTAAATATCTTCAGGGACAGAGAAGAAGAGAGACAGAGAGGAAAGAGAGATAGCTCCTTAAGGGTCTTCATGCAATAATCCACCACCAGCCCCAGGCAGCTAGGGTAAGTGGCACATGTGTTCACATCTGGCATATTCAGGGAGACCTCCAGATGTGGACCTAGAACCTTCTCATGTGGGGCCAACACTGCAGGTCTCTGTATTTCTACTCTACCACTGTTGCCAGCCCAAGGTCTTTTTCAAGGTTTTGGCATGGTTCTCAAACTCCCCTCTTTTGCCCTGAGTCTTTTGGTTTTTATTGTCATTTTGCATACTGAGGTGATTTTTCAGAAAACATGTATCACATAATAATACAATGGATGGTGTATGTAATTCCCTGGAAGAAAACCCTGTGTAATATAAGCACTATTTTACCTTAAACTCAGACGCATTTAGGCCCACCGTTGTTCACGTTCTGGGTAAGGATGCTCCGAGATTGACTCTGAACACAATGCATGTGTCTTGAAATGGCTGCCTACTTTTCAGCCTTCGGGCTCTAGACAGCTTTTCCTTTAGCATCTACCCATTTTTGCTCCTAGGTTCTAACTTCTCTCATCTCTCTCCACAGCCATTCTGTTCACTCTTGTGCCTATTATATTATGTCTAAATTTCTGTATCTTGAAATTATGTATATGTAGGACATCATTGTATATGTTATAGTAAATTATGTTTGTTTATGGCTCATATTACAATATATGTTTCATGAAGGCAAACAACCTGTCTTGTTCATGTAACACAGTGTCTACCATATATGGATTAATAAATTATCTTTTTTTTTCCAGAGCATGCACATGCTCACTAGAGAGAGTGAGAGAGAAGGAAAGCAACAATGCACTTGCCCTTGGGGAATGGTCATGCTGCAATCCCTTCGCTAGATCTCCCTTCTTTTGGGATTTTGGGTATGCGTGCACCTGTGCGTGGTGTGTTTTTCAAGCTGCTGGACCCGAGATTCACACTGCACAGTCAAACGTGGGGTCCAGCTACCTTAACTCCCAGGCCAGGGGCTGATTCATAAATAGCTGTATTCTGAAAATCATAAATTCCTTTTCATGCGTTGCACATAAAAAGATTAAAACCGTCATTCTTGGTGTATTATTCTGGGATTATTTGGGATTTCTCCTACTAAACCAGTATAAGCTGAACATGTACTTTCAAAATATGAAGAAGCAGTTTCCAAAAGTGGTCATGGAAACTATGCATGTGAAAAAAAAAAATCACAAAAACAAACCAAAAAAAACCCACAAACCTATGGATGAATTTCAGTTTTTTGCACTACAAGAAACTCATCTTTTATTCCATTTTCCATGAACTTTTCAAAGTCCTCTCACACTATGGACTCCTTAGGAGGTAGGTAAACAAATTTTATAATGATTCAGAAACCAAATTTAGGCCTTTGTATTTTTTTACACTACTTTTTATTTGGTTCTTTTTTCCTCATCTCTTTTCTAAACTGCAATTATTTCACTTAATGTCTAAGAATAGCTCCCTGACTGCAACAGTTTGAGTGGTAACAGAGCAGGGCAGGGATGTGTTGATTCTTGACAAACACCAATGGAACATGCAATTAGCGGGGCTAGCTGGGTTAGGCGAGTTGGACCCGTGAAGCCACCTCAGAGATCATTGCTAAATAAAATGGACGTGTTGACAACACTAAGCTGAAAATCAAAGGTTGAGTTTCACAAACATTTATCTAGTGCCCCCTAATGGCAACATCTAGTGCTAGATGCTGAAGGGAAGAAAAGAAAGATAAAACCAAGATTCTCTCACAGATGGATGTAAAATTAAATAAGAAAGGCATAAGTGCCAAACCTAAACATAATGACAGCCCTAAATATGTGTTATTTAGAGAAAAATATGTGAAAAAGTCACAGAGAAATGAGCACTATCTGTTTAATAAGTGCCTTTTGGGGAAGTTTGCCATATTCGACAGGGATCAAGCACTTCCTTTTTTTAGAATTATTTTATTTAACTTTATTCATTCATTTATTTAATTTGACTAGAGAGGGACAGAGAGAGAGAGAGAGAAATGCCAGGTCCGGGACTTGAACCATAGTCATCCATGTGGGAGTCCAGCATCCTTAACCACCATGCCACCTGCTAGCCCCATCAAGTACCTCTTCAAAAGGGTGCTGTGTAAGTGCCTTTTGGGGAAGTTTGCCATATTCGACAGGGATCAAGCACTTCCTTTTTTTAGAATTATTTTATTTAACTTTATTCATTCATTTATTTAATTTGACTAGAGAGGGACAGAGAGAGAGAGAGAGAAAGCTGCCAGGTCCGGGACTTGAACCATAGTCATCCATGTGGGAGTCCAGCATCCTTAACCACCATGCCACCTGCTAGCCCCATCAAGTACCTCTTCAAAAGGGTGCTGTGCTAGTTGTCTGCCCACGTTCTCTCAGATTCACTTCCCACTCCTCTGCTCTGCTGCATATTTCAATAAAGGGCATTTCCTAGAATACACTGCCCACTGACTCATAGTTGGGTTTGGGCAGTTGGAACTATCAGCAGGAGATGAGAGATCAGAGCAAAGGAGAAAGCAAGATAAACCTCCCTGTCCTCTACTTGGGTAGAATCACTGGCCGTGATCAGGTCCCCTTCATGACTCCAGCTCCTGCCAGACATGTCTTCATGACTTGAGCTTCAACCTGTTGATCCCGGCTCTGGGGTTCTGGGGCTCTGGTAACACCTGTACCCCACTAGTTTTGAGTGTTGAGGTCTCATTTGTTCCTACTGGCATTGCAGCTCTTCCATTTCCTTGAGCAAAAAATTCCCTTACATTAAATGCCCTCTGTTTGAAATATCTAGAGAGGCTTTCTGTTTGTCTGGCTGAACCCCACCTAACAGGAGATAAATTGCTCCTGACTGGGAAGCACTACACAGGCTTTGGCCTGGAAAGGATAGAAGAATGTGAAAAGGAAAGGTTAAAAGCAACCTAACAACAACTGGAATTCTCAGGCATGCTGAGACGATGCTACTGAAGCAACCATATTCTGAGCCTGGCAGGAACTTGAGAAGGCTAAGGAGGGTTTTGTTCTTGCACTGATGTTTCAGCCACATAAAGGATCAAAAGGAGCTCAAGGAGAAATGTCACTTATGTATGTGAGTCACATGACTGAGAAGACTTGGGTTGGGTTAACCTGTTTATTCCGCAAATGTAAATCAAGTCTGAGATTGTTGGGAATAACTCACTCAGGATATGAAAGCTGAAAGGAGTCTTCCATCTCCAAATCATTTTCATGAAGACACTAAACCTTTACATGTCGAAACTATTTGCTCAAGGTCATTCAGTTGACATTGGCAGATGGACAACTCCCCCCTCCAGATTACAGGTCCAATGGTCATTTTACTCTGTTATGTGAGCCCCAATTTACCACCCCCCAAGTTTCAGTGCATTCCATGTAGTTTGGTCTTTGATAACCATAACCAAGGTTATGAGTACATTTAAACAGATTTGTTCCTCATTATAAATATCTCATTTTAAACTAATAATAATGAGAATGTTACTCATTCCAAGGTAATCAGTTTGGAGTGATTTTTAAATTAAATAATGTAACTTAATAAAGCAACAGGCATTGTATAGTCAATTGAGATGTAGTAAAATTCAAGTAGTATAATATATTCTACTTTGTTATTAAAAACCTTGAGCCTGTGGTGTTTACTATATTCTCATGCAATTAGCCTTTATGAAATCTTGTAAATGCATCACTTTTATATCTAGACTCAACACCAAGTTTTAGACTAAAATAGACACCAAGAGGCAAAGGGCTTAGAGACATTATCTGTTTAATAAATATGATTGTAAAAGCAATAAACAAGAGCAATTATACATTACACTACATAGTATTTAACAAAAAATACATCAAAAAAGTCATTTTAAAATTAGAAGTAGTTCCAATACTATAAGAAAACTTTCATTTTTTTTTTTTTAAATTGGCTTCCTATAAAAATAAGTTGGCAAATGAGGGGTTTCAATGCTCAGTTGGAATCCTGGAAAGCACAGAACAGCTGCCAAGCACCCCACTGCTCTCAAAGTTGCTGTTTGGAACTTCTGAAAAAAAGCAAAGCAAAACCTCTGCGTTTTGGACAGTGAATCCAATTAGGAATAAGGCAAGGGAGAAAATAGTGGTTGGGTATTTCGGGGTAGAGCATGCAGTTTGCCTTCCAGGATTTTGGAAAATGTTGCAGTATCAGAATTTTAGCTTGCCCTGTATCTTACCTCCATGTTCATCCCTCCCCACATACTCCTCTGGCCTTAGGCCCACCACACTCCTCATTGTGTTCACACCAGCTATTGTGAGTAGGTAGGCACTTGAGTCCCTCCCATTCCTTTACTACCTTTTCAAAAGCAGATTACTGGGCTTACTCGGCAACAGAGAATACTACTGTTTATCCCCTAGAATTTCGATTTAGTAGGTCTAAAGTATGTACCTAGAATTTGCCTCACAAGTCCAGGGTGATATACTACTGCTAGTGTGGGTACCACACTTTGGGAACCACTACCAAGGTCAGAAGAACAAGGAGGTTCCCTCTACGCAGTACCTTGCTTTGCTAATCTCTTACAAGTGGGAGGGTGCTTTGAGGAGAGGCACGTAAGGACACTGGAGATGCTGAATACATAGCTGGCCATCTCTGGTCACTTTCCAAAATGCCAGGCATCTCATGTCCACCTCTATTTTAAATGAGGACTTACAGTCCCATGTCTTATTTTCCCCACATCTTTTCAGTTATTTCTTTCTTCAACAAATAATTTTCATACTACTACTCTAGGCAAGGCACTGTGCTAGATTAAGAATGTTGTTCTCTTTTTCATCATTGTTACATTAAAAATGAATTGAACTGCAACTCTGAGGACTCCCTGTGTTGGTCTGAGTGACCCTCTTTGAGTTTCTAAATACTTAGTCTTCCAGATTAAACTTCGGAGGGTCCAACTGAAGAGGATTGATGAAGATGTTTCCTATGAGATAGGAAGCCTGGCAGGTTAGGGACCAATTAGATTGTACAAATAGGTGGCTGCCCCAGGCAGAATCTGTTTCCCAGATTCATATGGGGTGTCCTCAACCATAAACACTTCTGCTGGATTAACTTCTGATAGCAGTTCTGCTGTTCTTCTCTGTCTGGACCATGCAAGGGCAGGGATCCTTAGGCTCTTTTGGACACTCCCATTGTCATCACGGCCTGTTATACCCTGTTGTTGGCTTGGGGACACAGTGAAGGAGGCTGTGCTCTCTGAACAGTTTTTCAGAACTACTTTTCCTGGACTTTAGCATGGGCTTTGCCTAGTCTGTAAGACTGCCACGGTGTCTGCTCATCAGGCTTTTGCTTCTTTCATTCTTTGGCCCGTTAATGATCACCCTGGGAAAAGTAGAATTTCTTCATGCTTTGAGCCAATTTGCTTTGCTGTGGTCAGCTAAGTCTCCCCTTTCACATGACTGATTTTTCCTTTACAGATACTGTGCTACTCAGAGACTGGAGGGCATGCATGTGAAATCACTGGGATTATCTAAACAACCAAAATCTCATCCTAACATAAGACAAGACCTTTGCACATTCCCTTAGAATTTTCACATTCTTAAGCATGAAGTCCATTAACCTGCTTCTCCTCTGGTTAAAAATCAGTTTTATTTCACACATATTTGTATCCTACTCTGAGAGAGAACATTATCGGATAACAACCACCATCAATGGAGGAAATTGCCTTGCAACATAATCACGTGTTCAAAACATTTCTCACAAAAATCCCCTGGCATCTGACTGCGTGAGATTTTTGTTAAGGTGTGAGAACACCACCACGCATCTGTATGCATTCTTTTCCAAAGTACATGGCTACGTTTGAACTGCTTTGCATATATCGACTCTTTCACATACATCCTATGTTTCCAGGTGGGAAAAGGCAGGGATATTGGAAAAGATAGGTTGCAGGGAAGAGACAAAGAACATATAAAACTGAACCCTCTGGGCAGGATGCAGCTTGGTCAGTGTGCGCGGAAGCTGGCATGCTTAGGAGTGTATAAAACTGAGAGACCAGAAATTTGCCAATACTGGGGGCGGGGGTGGCAGAGGCTAGGCCAGTATTTGGAAATGTTAGGTTAATGTCCAGAATCGAGCAACATATTTGAGAATAAAAATGGGGCGCAGTTGGAGAATAACTTGGGGATCAGAAGGAAGCTATTTAAAGACATAAACAGATCATGGCCACATGTGGATGGCAAACAAATGAAAAGGCAAGGCCCTGGATAAAAAAGGGATTCCATTTTCTAAATTGGAGCAGGAGTAGGGACAGCTGCAAAAGGAAGCAGTCGTGTTGGGAACAGTATGACAGAAAACAAAGGTCCATTTCTGACATGTTCTGCCTCCCTGCCTCCCTTCCACCCTTATCTACCTGCATATATGGGTCTTCGACTTGCATCTTTGTCCCTGTGGCCACAGAGAATGAAGACAGCAGCCTTGTGGCCACTGCTGACCAACAAAGGTACCAAAACTAACTTCTAAGGGGAAATGACCATAAGGAAAGTGGACGAGAGAACAGCTCAGGGTTTCAAACTCCTGTGCATGTCTTCATGTCTTATGAAAAGGGCTGGGATGGCTAATCCACCCATCAACCCGTAGTGCTAAAATAGCTGTTAAATCTAGAGCCAAGAATATTTCCAAAAAATACATGCAGATTTCCTTGGCCTATATATGTTATGAATTTTCTACAAACACGACCGATCAGAAAAAAGAGAGAGAAGGAGAAAGGGGGAGGGGAGTGTTTTCCGTTAAAAGAGAGCACCTGTACACTGCCCCTCCAATCATGTTCTCAAGGTATTGTCCACATGCACAGGCTTAAAGCTAAAAACCCTTGTTGTCTGTGTCTGAAGAATTAAAAAGTCCCGATGCAGTGAGTGTTTGTTTGTTTAGATTTTGATTTTTTTTTTTATTTTTTGTTAGTTTTTTGTTTGTTTGTTTTGTTTTGTTTTGTTTTTACTGGCGTCCTCCATTCAAACATTTACATAGGTAGGGATTTCTTTTGTGCTTTGATTCTCAGCAACTATGGAAATACTTCCTGGCAAAATAGGAAACAGAACAACAAAGGAAAGAAAAAAACATAAAGTTAGTGGTCATGAAGGATGATGCACTTGACAAGAGCGAATTCTTTCCTGATCAGCAGGTCGCCTGTAGCCTTTGGGGGTTTTCCTTAAATTGCAAATTGTGCCCCAGCAGATCCCCGCTTTGGCGTTGAAGGTGGAGTGGCTTGTCTTGCTCTTTGCAATCGGAGAGATGAGTCACCAGGTTGAGTAGAAGGGGAGGGAGGGGAGGGTAAAGCTACTCTCCTAAGAGAAAACGTGTAACACTTACTCATTTAATGACACTGGAAATGGAAAGGTGTCAGGTTTTGCAATGTGCTGAGATGTTCCTGGTGAAGGAGGAATTGCTACTTTAATAAAGTAAACAGAGGCTATGCTTCTTACCCCGTGGAAATGGGCCTGGGAACCAAATGACCTCCCAAAATTCACTTACATGCTTTTGAAATGAATAGACAGGGTGAACGCGTCTCTGGACTTGAAGACAGAAAAGCCTTTTTTTCTGTGTAACCCAAAGCCATTACACATTTATCACCCTGTCTCCCCAAATAAAGGAAAGAGCACGGTAAAAATGGGCACTGGATGTGGCTACGGCTATTACTCTCAACCATCGGAGCCAGTCATTGCATTTAAATTTCCCTTCGCTACTGCTAGAGCCCTCTTCCCCTGAATGTGCTTAAAGAGAGGGTTATGTTTTTCTTCTCATACTCATTTCTCCCCCTTAGTAACAGATTCAAAACTTAGTGAAAGGTCTTCTAGGCGGTTTGGCTTTATCTCAGAGTGACGCACGAATGGTTATATAATACCTTAACGGTCATAGCCAGCAATGTGGGATCTAGATAGAAACATTTATAGTTTCAACTCTTGATGCCAACAGACAGGAGGAACCAAGCTACAAAGAGATCAGCAATGGTGGCTCCAAGGCTTTGCCTAACTTCCAGGGAAATTTCTTCTGCAATAAATAGTAGGACTTAGCACTGAAATTTGAGACTCTACAGCCCACTGTTGGATTCCCACGTTAAGCATCGCCCGTGGAGAGCTCTACTGAATCATGATAAAGTTCCCTTTAAGTTTTCCAGTAAGAGACAGAAAAAAAAGCAAGAGATTTGCCAATCTGTACTGTAACACTGTAACTCTTCCGTGGTCTCTCCCAGGATCCTCCACTCCTTGGATAGTCTGCAAAGTTTATGTCTCTTATTCTAAAGTTCTCAGGCTCCATATTTTTTGGGACAGTTGCTAGCTTATACATTTAAAAGAAAAAAAAAATCACATTTTCTGGGTGACCAGGCTGGTACTTTCATTTTGTCACTCCTTTACTATAGATCTGGAGCAGTTTGTCGCTGACTGAAGCGGCCATATTTTGTTCTAGTCAATATATCCCCGTTCCACAAACCCTGTCCAGCCCACCAGCCCACCAGCCCCAGCCTCTGAGGCCTCTCCATCTCGTACATCATTAGGACAAATGCTTTGTTCTTTGCCCATAAACATTTGGAACTCCAATGTTTTAGGGAGGATATTTGCAGAAAGAGAAATTAACTAATGAGAGGAAAAAAACTAAATAGGAGCAAGAAGGGTTGTTATTTTTTTTTTTCCATTCCAATGGAAGGACGCAGGGAAAGATACGTCTTAGCTGTTTCTCTCAGAATGTTAGAGCAGAAGAAAGTTGTTATGTCAAGCCAGAAAGGGGTTAGAGAGAGGGTCAGCCACTGACTACTCAGGCTGAACAGCTGATGACTACTAGCAATCATTTACCTATGAGCTGTGACTCCACCTTCTCATCTATAAGCTGGCCAGGCCTCCTTAGTTCAGGCTGAGGGATATTGGGCCTGCTTTCAGGGTGACTGACTGGACTGATCATCTCTTGTTCTTTCTCATTTTGCATCTGGGCATAAACATTAATCCCCGGGATCTTCCTAAAACATTAACAGAAACCATCATTGCTGTGCACGGGACAGCACATCACTGCCACACATGCTTCAGAACCTGTCAGGGGTGCGGGGGAGGTGGGAGAACCATGGATGGAGGGACACGCACCTTTTAAACTTGTAGATGACGAACACCGCCAGCCCCACAAACACCACTGAGAGCAGCATCAGCATGGCGGATCCACTGTGGGTGGGAGTGAGGTCCACCAGCGGGGCTGAAGGAGAAAAGAAGGCATGGTCACGTGCAAGCAGGGCCGTGGGCAGAGCAGATGCTGTCATGGGCTCACGAGGCCCACAGACAGGCAGGGTGAGTCCTAGGAAACCTACAGTGCACACACATGGGATGCTTGCCCACACTACTGTCAGGGAGGCATCTGAGCCGGCCCCAGCCTCCAGAATGCTGAGCTGGTCTGTTCACGCACCAAAAGAGAGCAAGGAAAAGTACAGACCTTGGGGCCAGGCTGCTTGGGTTCAAGCCCTGCTCTATGACTTGCTGACTGTGTGCTCACGGGCAACTTACTTCACCTTACTATGTCTTATGAAGTGAGGTAAGAGTAATAGTACATGCTCTTAATAGTGCATACTCTGTCGTGCTGACGTGATGCTTAAATGAGTCAACGTGTGTAAAGCACTGAGAAAAGCGCACGGGCAGATCTATAATTTTTTTATGCTTGTTTATTTCTTCCACAAGAAAGGGAGACAGAAAGAGAGTCAGTCAGTCAGGTACCATGAACAAGGTTCTCACACTGCGATCAACTCCCAGTCTCAACTAGCCCAGATCAGGAACACACATTCTTAAGGAGGTCTTGGGATGCAAACCCATCACCTTTCTGGTGTGGGCCCAGTTGAGTTAGAGCTGTGCCACTGCCTGGCACCACCAGACACATAGTAAGACATCTCTAAATATTAGCTTTCATTTCTACTCATTAAACTTTATTAATCAATGTTTATTATAACAATATTTTCCTATGTTCTTAATGCAAGCCTTTCCCACTAAGCAAACAGGAAATAAAATGATCAATAAGAATCTTTTTATGAATTATCCGATTCCTCCCATCCCTACTCCAGAAGTTGTCACATGAGAGAAAGAACTAGAAAGTGATAGAGCATGCTTCTGTGTTCCCACTGGAAACTACTGGTTTGCTGAATCATTTATAGGGGCTGCCTCTCTGATCTTGGGGGAGGGCTTTGCAACCTAATTGTCTCCGCCACTTCCCAAAGTCCTGAAAACCCACACCAAGATGCTCCAGCCTCTCAAACATAGTGAATTCTCCTCTCACACAGAAGCCTGTGCATCCATAAAAGAAGCTCCTTCCCCAAATACCCTTTTCGAGTGCAGTTCTGGAAAACAGCTCTGTCTCCATGCCTTCCTTCATCTCAGGGTCAAACCTGTTGTACTTGTAATGACTTTATTTGCAATTAGTTTCCATGCTCTGAAAAACTGACATTTTGCAAATATAGCATAGCTCAAGCATAAAAGACAAGCTACATGTACTCGTGGAAGCCTAGACGCTGACCTTTACCTTCCATCAATTTAAGCAAAGCCTGATACCCAGAAATGCAGGTGACCTTTAAGCACCGTTTTCTGTGGCTTCTCTCTGTTCAGAGCTGAGAAGGAAACCACCTGGTCACCCAGGTAAAAAGTTCAAGAGTAAGTGACTGTAATACCAATGGTCTCTGACAAGGCTCCGCTACTCCCCCTCTGTCTGGATGTTGTAGGATTATCTCAGCCACTCAGTAACAACTGCTGGGAGGCGTGTCCCACGTAACCACATAGTTGGGGTGAAAAACAAAAGTCAAGGCTTTTTTCTAAGAAAATAGGTTTAATCATTATAATACAATTGGCTTTTTGGAGGCAATAAATAAAAGGAAACTCCTGCTAGTCTCTCCTATAGAAGTCAAGCAGCATTTAAGCTGTGAAGTGGGAGAGAATGTGCATGCCTGCATGTGTGTGTGTGTGTGCGTGTGTGTGAGAGAGAGAGAGAGAGAGAGAGAGAGAGAGAGAGAATGGTCCTGCTGCAGTGGATGGCCAGGCAAATTTACTTTCAGTTGGAAATTAGAAAATAAAGCTATTGGGACCAGCAGTTGGCATAAGGGCTACATTGCTGGACTCCCATGTGGTCGACTGTGGTTTGAGTTCCAGACCCGGTTGCTTAAACTCACGCCGGGCGCGTGTGCGTGCGTGCCCAAGATCCTGAGAGGAAAATGGAGGAGAAGGGATTGTGGTGTGGCTGTCCCCCCTGGGGGGTGATTTCTCTCTTTCTGTCTTTCTGTCTGTCTCTCTCTGTCTTTCTGGCATGCGTACATGCCCTATAGCAAAAACCTCTCCAAAATAAAGAAAGCTATTGGTGCCATCAGCAAACAAGTTCAGAAATACTTCAGAACTCATACTACAACTGGTTTTTTTGTTTTTATTTTTGTTTTTAAAGAGACATTTTTTTGATATAGGGTGCCTGTGCTCACTGGAAAGAAAGGGACAGAGAAGGAAACTTAGAAATCACTCCCCAGGAGAGATGGCCATGCTACAATCCCTTCTCCTCTGTTCTCCTCTTGGTATTTTGGGCATGCATGCACATGTGCCTGGTGTGAGTTTTAAGCTGCTGGGTCCCAGACTCGAACTGCAGTCAACTATGTGGGAGTCCAGTGACATAACCATTGTGCCATCTGTGGGTCCCCATAATGCAACCGTTCAGATGTATCTGGGAAAATAATACCTTCTATTTTTGTATTTATATTATCACAACTGATTTTCCCAAGTGGAAGGCAAAGTCTAGGACCTCCATTAGACAACAGTTAGTCTCATGAATTAATGATGTTCCAAAGAACTTAAAACTAGTAAATGGAAGAACTAAGACTTGAACCTACCACACTCTCTCTCCCTTAACACACACATGCATGCACACAAATGAATTCCATTTCCCTCCTTTTTCCTCCTCTTCTCCCCCATCACAAGGTTAAATCTTTCCATTCTAAATCATTAACACTTGAATCATCATAAGTAAACAAGCAGCATTGCTCAGTGACATAATTAGCACAGTAGTATTTTGGGAAAGTGAGCTTCTGTATTCCAAGTTCTAAAATATGTGCTACTCACTCCCCCTCCCCAACTCAGCATTGCTCAGTGTCTTCTCAGAGGCTGGCAAGCAGGCAAGCAGGCAAGCAGGCAAGCAGGAAGCAGCAGGCCGCAGCCTCCAGAGATTGAGACCCGCTGCCCTCCGTGTTCATGGCAGCTTCTGCTTGCTGATCTGTGCCTGAATATAAATGGGTCTGTTATTGCTCCGCACACAGCAGCTGCATATCTTAGTTTCCCCAACACTTAGGTACATTTGTGTGTGTTTTGCTGAGGAATGGAAACTTGTGATAAATGGGCTTTAGCTTGTTGTGTGGAATTAGCATAAATTAATCCCTCTCCAGTTGCAGCTTAAACAAGGTAGACACATGGGGAAAAGTGCTGAGCAGTGTTTTGCCAATATTCATGCACAGAGTGAAGCACGGAGGCAAGCAGTCCTCCCAGTGACTTGACATTTCTAAGCCTGCGTGCTGGCACACATTGTTTGTAAAATCCTGTGAGGAACATGGAAATACTTTGAATTATTTTTTTGAGAGAGATTTTTGTTATAGGGCACATACACTCGCTGGAGAGACAGAGAGACAGAAAGCAAGAAATCACCACCACCACCCCCCCGGAGGGGATGGCCACACTGCAATCCCTTCTCCTCCAATCTCCTCTCATGACTTTAAGCACACGTGCACACATGTCTGGTGTGAATTTTAAGCCTCCGAGTCCAGGACTTGAACAGCAGTCGACTATGTGGGAGTCCAGGGATGTAACCATTATGCAATCTGATGGTCCTGCATTGAATTATTATATTCATGAGGACCTGGACTGATTACAATAACAGAAATGTCTGTAGTAATAACAACAATCTTCTTGTGAAAAGTGGTTGACAGAAATTAAGGGAAGGGGCCAGAGCAGATGGCATGATGGTTGAGGCTCTTTACTCCCACATGGCCAACCATGGTTGAAGTCCCAGACCTGGCAGCTTGTTTTCTTACTGTCCTTCTGTCTGTCTGTCTATGCTGAGCACACATGTCCTATAGCAAATTAAAAATGATAATATATAAGATATAATAATAATAAATATATAAAATTAAATAAATAATTCTTTTAAAAAAATAAATTTTTTATGGGAATAGCACAGAGAATGTTTATCTAGAGTGTAGAATAAATACAAAAGTTTCCATATACAGAGTACCCTCATTGGCCAATGGTCTTCCTTCTAGTTCAAATCCAAACCCAGTCATAAGAATCTTAAAGACTGCTACACTTTACTGACTTCGTGAAACTTCAGACCAGACTAAGTGGGAATTGCCAGAAAAGGCAATGTTAAAGTAACTCACTGGGAGGCCATTAGACTGAGGTCCCTCCAGTGTTTTGGGTTCCATTGTAAGCAAATCAAAGCTCAAACCAGAGGATAGCAGATAACGTAGTGGTTATGTTGCTGGACTCCCACATGGCTGACCATGTTCAAGTCCCGGACTTGCTGGCTTAAAAAATCACACCAGGTATGTGTGTATGAGTGCCCAATATCCCAGGAGGAGAATGGAGGAGAAGGAACTGTGGTGTGGCCATCCCCCTGGAGGTAATTTTTCATTTTGCCTTTCTATGTCTGTCTTTCTGTCTGTCTCTTTCTCTTTTCAGTGAGCACACATGCCCTAAGGCAAAAATCTCTTTAAAAAAATAAAAGCAATACTCCCATCAATATAAATAAGGGTCATACTCAAGGAAAACACACTTAATTTTAACCAATCGGAAACCACAAACTAACCTCTTAAGTAGGAGCTTTCCACTGAAATGATCCAAAGAAAGCTACTGCCCAACTTTAACCATTCAAGTATTTTCTTTGCCTTTTTTTTGTATTTACTCCATAAAAGTCTTTCCCTCATGCCCCTTTAGGGGATCCCTAAGCCACTTGAGACTTGATGCTGCCAAACTAATGAATTGTTGTTGGCTCAATAACTTTTAAAATATTTTAATGTACCTCAGTTTACCTTTTAACAGTTTTAATAACTAGGGAAGCACTAGTGCTGGATTTAAACTGAGGATGAGTCTTCGGGAACATCCAGTTACAGGGAGTTGAGGTTACTTGGCTGACCACTGGCCAAGTGAGGGTGCTCTGTAATTGGAAACTTTTATATTCATTCTATACTCTAGATAAACATTCTCTGTGCTATTCCCATAAAAAAATTATTTTATTTTCAGATTAATTTTTCATTTTATATAAAGTCCTCATCATGATATACACATTTTACAACCACCAGTACCTCCAAGACCAAACATCACCATAACAGATGGACAGAAGAGAGGGATGTCTTTTGGTTCTCTAGGGTTGAAGGACAATGGGGAATCCTGGCTAGTCTATCAAGTCTTTCTTGAGGGGTAGTGATGACCTGAATCAGAATTACTTGGAGCACTGTGAGAATGTAGCTTCCTAGGCTTTGCTTGGAAAATAATAATAATAATAACACAACAACAACAATAATATATATGCCTCTAATAGTAGGTCCCACAAATTCATGCATGTAACAAGTTACACAAGTGATTATTATACATAACAGTTTGAGAGTTCTGCATGTAACACACCACCTATTCTCACTCATAAAACACCCAGTCCATATTTTTAAGGGAGTTGCTGACCTTTATATTCTTTAAATCACTAAAACAAAAACAAAACAAAAATATGCTGTTCATTGGTAACAGTACTTCAACCTGGTTATGGCTCAAGGGGAGAATTGTTCAAACTACTTAATGGCATTTTGGGGGGTTACATTTGATTTATTATTTTCAGATTAATTTTACATTTTATATAAAGTCCTTATGATATACACATCTTTTTATTTTTTTTCAACAGAGAATTTTACTTTACTTTTTTTTTTTTTGGTCTGTTTCTTCTCTTTGTACCTCAATTCTACCCTCTACCACCACCTATCTACCATTCACCGCCCCCCTCCCTTTCAGTCTCTGGTGTCTACACTACTATCATAGCTTCGGATCTTTCCATTTCTTCCATAATGTGCACATATTCAGTACAAATTGAGTGGGGATGTACAGTGTGTATCTTTCAAAGTCTGGCTCACAAAAGCAATACTCCCATCAATATAAATAAGGGTCATACTCAAGGAAAACACACTTAATTTTAACCAATCGGAAACCACAAACTAACCTCTTAAGTAGGAGCTTTCCACTGAAATGATCCAAAGAAAGCTACTGCCCAACTTTAACCATTCAAGTATTTTCTTTGCCTTTTTTTTGTATTTACTCCATAAAAGTCTTTCCCTCATGCCCCTTTAGGGGATCCCTAAGCCACTTGAGACTTGATGCTGCCAAACTAATGAATTGTTGTTGGCTCAATAACTTTTAAAATATTTTAATGTACCTCAGTTTACCTTTTAACAGTTTTAATAACTAGGGAAGCACTAGTGCTGGATTTAAACTGAGGATGAGTCTTCGGGAACATCCAGTTACAGGGAGTTGAGGTTACTTGGCTGACCACTGGCCAAGTGAGGGTGCTCTGTAATTGGAAACTTTTATATTCATTCTATACTCTAGATAAACATTCTCTGTGCTATTCCCATAAAAAAATTATTTTATTTTCAGATTAATTTTTCATTTTATATAAAGTCCTCATCATGATATACACATTTTACAACCACCAGTACCTCCAAGACCAAACATCACCATAACAGATGGACAGAAGAGAGGGATGTCTTTTGGTTCTCTAGGGTTGAAGGACAATGGGGAATCCTGGCTAGTCTATCAAGTCTTTCTTGAGGGGTAGTGATGACCTGAATCAGAATTACTTGGAGCACTGTGAGAATGTAGCTTCCTAGGCTTTGCTTGGAAAATAATAATAACACAACAACAACAATAATATATATGCCTCTAATAGTAGGTCCCACAAATTCATGCATGTAACAAGTTACACAAGTGATTATTATACATAACAGTTTGAGAGTTCTGCATGTAACACACCACCTATTCTCACTCATAAAACACCCAGTCCATATTTTTAAGGGAGTTGCTGACCTTTATATTCTTTAGATCACTAAAACAAAAACAAAACAAAAATATGCTGTTCATTGGTAACAGTACTTCAACCTGGTTATGGCTCAAGGGGAGAATTGTTCAAACTACTTAATGGCATTTTGGGGGGTTACATTTGATTTATTATTTTCAGATTAATTTTACATTTTATATAAAGTCCTTATGATATACACATCTTTTTATTTTTTTTCAACAGAGAATTTTACTTTACTTTTTTTTTTTTTGGTCTGTTTCTTCTCTTTGTACCTCAATTCTACCCTCTACCACCACCTATCTACCATTCACCGCCCCCCTCCCTTTCAGTCTCTGGTGTCTACACTACTATCATAGCTTCGGATCTTTCCATTTCTTCCATAATGTGCACATATTCAGTACAAATTGAGTGGGGATGTACAGTGTGTATCTTTCAAAGTCTGGCTCACTTTGCTTAACATTAAGAATTCTATATTCATCTACTTTGAATGAAAGGCTAGGGTCTCACCGTTTCTTAGAGCTAATTAATATTCCATAGTATGTATATACCACAGTTTTTCAAAAAAGTTATCAATTTTTGGAAACTTAGGTTGATTCCATGTTTTAACAAATGTGAACTATGCTGCAATAAACATGGATGTGCAAGTGTCTTTCTGACTGTTTTCCTATCCTTTGAGTAAATACCAAGGACAACATATTTCAAGTCTTCCCTAAGAGAGCAATTAGCCTCAAGTAGATCAATTATATTGCTGGTTTCCTTCTCTTCCTCTCTCTATGCCCAGGCCTTGTGCAGTAAATTTGATGTTCATCCCACTAAGAGGCACAATCTGTTTCATTACCCCTTGAATCTGGGATAATATTATAACCTGCATTTTGCAATGAAATGCAGCAGAAATAATGGTGTACTAATTGTGAGTTTCAGGGTCTCATACACTTGTGCTTTCTCTCTTGGAATTCTACCTCTGCTGTGTGGGAGCAGGCTCATTGCAATTTACCGAAGAATGAGTGACCATGTAGAAGACAGCTTAACTTTCTGACTGTTTTCCTATCCTTTGAGTAAATACCAAGGACAACATATTTCAAGTCTTCCCTAAGAGAGCAATTAGCCTCAAGTAGATCAATTATATTGCTGGTTTCCTTCTCTTCCTCTCTCTATGCCCAGGCCTTGTGCAGTAAATTTGATGTTCATCCCACTAAGAGGCACAATCTGTTTCATTACCCCTTGAATCTGGGATAATATTATAACCTGCATTTTGCAATGAAATGCAGCAGAAATAATGGTGTACTAATTGTGAGTTTCAGGGTCTCATACACTTGTGCTTTCTCTCTTGGAATTCTACCACTGCTGTGTGGGAGCAGGCTCATTGCAATTTACTGAAGAATGAGTGACCATGTAGAAGACAGCTTAATTATCCCAACCAAGGCCATTCTAGAGCAGCTCATAGCCAGCTGACCCCTAACACAAGGGACAGCTCAGCCAATATCAGCAGAGCTCCCTATCCAACAATCAGTAGTTAACTACAGATAGAAAATCAAACACAGGACCAGAGACACCACCAGCCGATCCACAGACTCATAAACAATAATAAATGCTTGCTGTTAAGGCACAGAATTTCTGTGTGGTTTGTTACACAGCAAGAGCTTTCTTACTCTCCTTATAACTCTTTCAACTGA
Organism: Tupaia belangeri chinensis; assembly: GCF_000334495.1. NCBI lineage: Eukaryota > Metazoa > Chordata > Mammalia > Scandentia > Tupaiidae > Tupaia > Tupaia belangeri. The sequence continues at coordinate 6,722,913 of NW_006204113.1, forward strand.
TTAACCATTCTGTTAGCAATTCTTACCTTGTGCTCTGTACTACCCAATTCTTGGTATTGAATTTATCCCTACTCTGAAGGTGGAAGAGTAAAGAGAGAGGACCATAAATGATGTCTTTTAAAACAAGGCACATTAAGAATGGAAGGAAGTGCTATTAAAATCTGCGGTGACACAAGTATAACCCACCACATCTGGTCACTCTAGGTAAGAAAAACTCATGTCTACATGATACTTTGTCCTAGGTTCTGTTATCTTTTCTGCATTTTTATGTTTTCTGTCCCTGCACCCCCGCCCCTTGCCCAGTTTCTCTTGATTATCTGCCTTCCCTTCCACTTAGGGGATTATATTTCTGGTCCCAACTACCACTTCACTCCAACCTAATGCATATTTGTGCTCTGGTTTTGAGTTGCTCATGTGATTGTTCCCCCAGACCATTCTCTGACCGAGTCTCCAGGTACACTGTTAGGTCTAGCTAACTCAGGCTAGTTATGCTGTAGTTATTTCAGCCCCTTTTTATAGGCTCAAGTAATCTTAAGTAAACTGAAGAAGAACGAACCCATTTAAAGCTAAAGGGCAATCTTTTAGCTGGTCCTCAGTCAATTTATGAAAGTAACACATTCATTTAATCCCTTTGTGAGGAGGGGCATATTTAGATATCTTCACACCTACTATTATTTATCATAACACAGTAATGATTTAATAATTGTCAAACACCACTGAGTCCATGTATCTGTGAAACAACCTAATTACTTGAAGAGAAAAACATATAATTTTAGAGAAAGAAGGAAAACACCACCACCATGACTTTACGTGCAAAAGACTTATAAATGATAACTGCAGAGATAATAAGGCAGTCAGACACAAGAAGACAGATTCATTTATTGGCTGTGGAAGAATTTCACGAGTGCCAATTTCATCCTTAAATAGAAAATATTATTGTAGTAATTTATTTCACTTTACTGTTCAGACCTCTAAAGCTCCTCCTATTGGCATCTGCATCTCTAATGTTGTGACTTAGATAATACTGTACTTCCTAAAGCTTCTTGAATAATGCTAATTTTGTCTTCACATGGAAGCTGTCTTTCTCAACATGAATCTGTAGGGTGTAAGCCATGATGTGTCATGACCTAGACTAGATTTTTGAGTTTTCTATCCCCTCCAACATTTACTCATACCCATAGTAGCAACGGACGCCTAGAAATACTGTCTTTAATATCTTTGTGATAATATCTTTTTATTACACCTGCAAAAGAAATTAAACCAGTCAGCAATAACCATAGAGGCCACAATAACACGAGATAACAATTTCATTAAAAAATCCACACACATGCTTGACAAAGGACAGTTTTCCTAAATGTATCTGTTTAAACAAGACAACGGTAGGACAGACAGGAGGGGGTAAGAACAGTAGTACCGTGTTTTTTTTTTTTTTTCATGTTTTTATTACATCTAGGGTTTGAGGCTCTTTCTTTGAAAATATTAACTTTCATCTTTTTTTATCATATGTGTCTGAAACTCCAGAACAGTGATCCAACTGGAAAGTTAAGCATAAATAGCATCCAGATTCTGAAAAATGTCTCATATGTGTAGAAGTATAGTAAGATGCTGATGTGTTTCTTTCTGCTCATACATGAATAGCATCTAGATATCATCATTTGTTTAACTCTCATAAAACTCACAGCTATTTAATTATGTTTGTCACCAAGATTCTAATATCTACTTTAATCATTTTTCAACTGCTTCATTGACACAGCTGTTGGCTGGTCTTCACTGTTCATTTAGATTATGGCTATAGTATGTCTTAGATGTAGAAATATGTTTCATTCCCGCAGCCTCTTACTCTCAGTGTCAGTTACTCATTTTGCCAATTAGCTTGGTTCCAAATAGGCCAAGAAATTAGTTTTTAATGTTTCTTTCTAATTTCCTCCTATACTTACTATCACAGGCCTTCTTATTTAATTCATGCCTCTGTTTTAGTGGATGCCCTGAGTTGTAAATCAGATTTATTGAGGAGATAGAAATTCATCTGCATAGCATGGAAAGGTGAATGTCTATCTGTGGAATGTTCTCTTTGGTTGTTGAGACTGGTGAAAGGGCTGGCTTCCTAAGGATCATTTGGGGAACTTGTTAAAAATTCAATTCCTGAATATCACCCCTAAGATACCTCTGGGATTCCTCACTGTGTATACTGCAGCCTGAAAAAAATGTCTATTTTTATGAAACTTCCTAGATTAACTGCACCACAGAGTCAAGCTTAAGAACAACTGCTTTATGGTAGAGATCTCCTGCTCCAGGTTGGAAAGAGTTTTTCCCATCATAAACACAGGTCCATTCACTCCAAGTGGTTTGAAGAAATCAGTTGGCTCTAACTCTTCTAGTCCCTCTGTGCAGAAGTTCCACCACCCAAATTCCAGTTTATTTTTCCCAATAAGTAACCTGTAAAATGCAAGTCATGCCTGAAGTATTGCTGTGGGCAATGCGACATGGATTAATCTAGCTTGTCTCCTGTGTTCTCAAACAAAATGTCTGTGTTGCCTTTTATTTGTTCTCTACCAACTATTTTCATGTAGAACCTATGTATTCTGTCATAGAAAAATCAACCCATTTTTAAGCTGCTTTCTACTCTCCCCTCCCCCAGGCCAAATGTAGACTGAACTTAATCAAGACCATGGGTCTTCATTGAAACAAAGATTTAGAGTTTGATGAGCTAGGAAGATTTACATCAGCACTTATGGATTTAATTTATAACTGATCATCAGATTCTCCTTACTTGAGAATTGACTGAAAGTTGTAAATTAAAGCTCATGGTTTTAGAGATAGTCTAGTACTGGTCTTCTTACCTGAATTTCAATCCTGTTTCCAAATTCCTGATATATATATTTTTTTCATTTCTATGTTAGATGACAATTAAACCTAACCCAACTTGAAACATCAAATTTACCTTTTTAACTTTGGTTTGTTTCTTTTTTTATATATAAAGAATGATTTTTGCTATAGGGTAAGAGCACTTGCTGAAGAGACAGAAAGTGAGAAATCACACCCATACACACATACACAAGGATGGCCGCACCACAATCCCTTCCCCATTCTCCTCTCAGGATTTTGGGCACACATGTACATGCATTCAGCATGAATTTCAAGCCACTGGGTCCAGTACTTGAATCTTGGTCGGCCATGCGGGAGTCCAGACCCTTAAACACCACGCCACCTCCTGGTCCCTCTTCTTATCTTTGATAACCACATAAGAGGTTGCTTGCCACCTCCTGGTCCCTCTTATCTTTGATAACCACATAAGAGGTTGCTCCTAGTTCTTCATCTCGATCAAATAAATTACCATCTCTTGGGAACCAGCAGTTAGAGTAATGGCTATGTCGCTGGCCTCCCATGTAGTCGACCGCGGTTCGTGTCCCGGACCCAGTGGCTTAAAACTCACGCCGGGCGCGTGTGCGTGCGTGCCCAGGATCCCGAGAGGAGAATGGAGGAGAAGGGATTGCGGCGTGACCATCCCCCCTAGGGGGTGATTTCTCGCTTTCTGTCTCTATGTCTCTCTCTGTCTGTCTGGCGAGCGCACGCGCCCTACAGTGAAAATCTCTCAAAAAAAAAAAAATTACCATCTCTTGCCACTTGCATTGAAAACTTCACCACATAAATATTTCAGCAAGAAAGAGAAAAGGATTACAGACTATTCACAAACCTTTTATTTAAAAATATCCTTTCGTCTGCCTTTTTCCCCTTTCCCATGTTTATTATATCTTATCAAGTCAGACCTGCTTGGAGGAAAACTTCCTCTCTAGCACACATAAACAGTGAAAGGCAAAGTTTATAATAAACTGGCATGTTTGTTTTCCCTAAATTTTACCCCTTCCTCTGGCTCACGGTTTTAACTTCAATAAATATACCAATTATGAATGTTTGAGTGTACATATCTATTTGCCCAAATCATGTCAGATGATGCAATTTTACACAGAGATGATATAATGTCATCTTGCCGTGCCTTTGCTCAGCATAGCCCCTCGACCTGACATGCTTATTTTCTTTCCTTTGGGTGAACTCCTATAAAACATTAAGGCTCATCTTTACTAAGCCTTCTGCATGGAATATTTTTTATTCTCTTCATTTAGAATTAATAAAGCTTCATGCAGTTACTATGTGCGCCTCAGGTCTATTGAGCGCAGAGTGAGGGAGGGCCCTAATTCATCTCATATCCTCTGCTTACCCACAGGTTTAAAGAAATGATTGCAATGTGAGGCATAGAGTCATGTGAGGAATACGATCTAAAATGGGTTCTGCCCTTAAACAAATTCCAAGTTGGTAGGGGCAATGAGAAAACTATTGGCATTTCAGGATATTTTCATAACAGCTCAGGTTTGTTCTTCCTCAAGTACTTGTAGAGATCAAATGGTTTGTGTCACATTCAGAGCCTTCCAGAGTCTTGCTGGAAAAATTCTCCCCAAAGTGGCAAAATAGCTCTTTAAATAAATGATAAAGAAAGACAGAGTAATGCATAAGTGAGAGAGAAGGAAGGCAAAGGAAATGTCACAAAAGCTGAAGAAGTTCTGGTTGGTATAATAAGGTAAAGATGCTGCAATCCAAGGTGTGTGACCCTGAATTCCACCATGAAGTTAGGCTCCTCTCATACCTGAAGCACCCCTTCCAGGGGCCACGGCACCAAAATAATGACCAAGGAGGCCAGTAGGTGGCACTGTGTTTATAATGACCAAGGAGGCCAGTAGGTGGCACTGTGTTTACATTGTTGCACTCCCACATAGCTGACCGTGGTTCACATCCCATATCCGGTGGCTTGAAAATCACTCTAGGAATGTGTGTGTGCATGCCCAACATCCTACTAGAAGAATGGAGGAGAAGGGATTGCAGCATGGCCAGCCCCCCTGGGGCATGATTTCTCACTTTCGCTCTCCCTGTCTGTCTCTTTCTCAAGTAAGCAGATGCCCCTATGGCAAAAATCTCTTAATAACAACAACAATAATGGCCAAAAAGTTACACTTGACTCAGTCTCTTTCAGTAACAGCCTCATAGTAGCTTCTATTCCATCCTCTCTTGGATCTCATGTTCTGGGACACAGTACTCCAAGGAGCCTGGGCTCATTTTTCCTTCAACCTGCCCATTCTCCACAACATCTGTATAAACAATTATAATACATATTAAAGGGAATCCTGACACAGGGAAAAGAAAAAAAAAAAAAACAAAAACAGGGACTGTTTTCCCAAGATTAATATCGGAAAATGTATGCAAGGTCTCCCTCACTGGTCATATGGTAAGAGGTAACATGTTTTTGAGATGGGGTCACAATTCAATCAATTGGATTAACTGGAAGAATAGAATGTTCATTCTATCTATACAGGGTATAGATTAATTCTGCATGTAATTATGAAAATATGTGTTGAGCGCTTGATATGTGCAAATGTTGTACTAGGTACAATGACGGAGACAAGGGAAAGGTGTGAGGAACTGTATCCACAAGAAGCTAACTAAGTGATGATGACAGTCATAATCATGTGCATCAGACAGAGTTAAAGATGCCACGTGAGTTCAGACAAGGAGAAGATGTTGTGTAGCAAAGATCTCTAGAAACACATCGTGCCAATATTGGCCATTGACCTGAGCCTTAAAATACAAACAGACTTAGAAGATACAGAGAAGTAAAGAAGAGAAATGTTCCAATCAGGAACAGCATGAGCAAAGGTACACTTTGGTCCAAACATAATGCTTCCAATCCAAAACCCTGCCTGACTGATTTCTCTCTCTTTTCTAACTCTGGGTTGTTGTGAAACACCATTAATTTCTGTCAGCTAAACACATCCCTGCCAGGTGTCCTTGGACCCTAAAAGCCAAAGGAAGTCATTCAGGCCATGACCCTCCCACAACCTTCTTTATAACATGCTTTTCCTTCTCTCCTTATGCTCAGACAATTTAAAAATCTCTCCTTTGTGCAGAGAATTTCAGAAACATAGCTGTCGGGAGTAGTTAGGCCCTCAAGAGGAATTTGCATAGAAACTAAGAAGTCTAAGAATGGCTAAAAGCAAAATAGGGACCTCATTCAAAGTTTAGTGTAGCTTAGATACCAAAGTTAATGAATTCCCAAACAGAAAATGTGGGAGGAAACACACAAATCCAGTCTCTAATATCGTTCAGGTATCTACAAATCCTTACCTTGTGTACCCATAAATGCAAACGGGGAGCTGAATTTGAAAACCCAAATAAGGCTAAGAAACTCCTAAAAGAAGATAATTTTTTTCCCTTGGAGACAAACCAAATTATGCATTGTCTCTCTCACCAACAGCATACTCTGGCCCAATATTTTTAAAAGAAGGCTGCTGAACATCTGCTGAGCAATTAATGGAATGAAGCAAGCATACTGTAATGGTCCCTGGGAAGGTATTAGCAATCTTGCTTATGAGACATGAAATGTTGCAAACAGTGGTCCTTTTTTAATCATTTTTTTATTTTTATTTTCCTCTGCCTGTAGTGGTGATAAGGGTAAGAGCATTGAGGTGGAAGTTATGTAACAAACATTCTTTGCTACTGATTTTTCTTTACCCCCTAGTTTTTCTGTTTCTCTTTCTAGCCATCCCAATATAAATGTGTTCATTTTGAAATAATGAAAGAGATTATGACAAGTGTTTCAATCTACCAATTCCCTCACTCAAAGTGGCCAATTTCCCATGTATGAAAGAATTTCCTCCACATCCTTTGGAAGACATAGAATCTACCACTCTGTTCAGCTAGGATTTTTTTTTTTTAATATTGATTGATTGATAGATATCAGATAGCTATAGGTAAATAGGGGCACTTTCCAACAGGAAATTGATTCCTCATCTACTTAACTTTCTCATCACAATTGTTGAAAAGTGACAAATCTTGACATAAACCTTATCTTTTATGATGTGAAAGCCGGGCCACGAGTGACTTTGTACCTGTGGATATTGCCACTTCAAACACTATTATGACAAACACGGTCAAACTCAATACAATAAAATTTTCAAGACTCCATTACTCTTCCAGTCTTTGACATTACCTTCTTTCGCTCTTCTAACTATACAAAACTAATTAACCACATATAAGTCTACATCCACTTCTATCACTGCACCAGCCAAGACAGATAGCTCAAGGATGCCAGGGGATTGAGTTAGAATTATAATGCCAAAAGACCACAGTATCAAAGCTCACAAGAAAAATTCCTGAATAGCCTTAGTAATTGAAAGTCAAAGAGTCTTCTCCCTCTTCCCACTTTGGCCTAGTCTAAGACCGGACTTTTGCTTGGCATTGCATGTCACTGCTGTCATCTTGCCTCATCCACGTCTTACAATGTGGGGGACTTTCCTTTACCTCTCTGTGTGCTGATCTGGGTCCCCAGTCTCCTTCTCTCCAGTCCTTCTTCCCGGGAATCCAAGTCCTGCTACCCAAACTCCCACCTGAGGAATGAACTATGAGCATGAATTGGAGACATTTTTCAGGTCGTCCTAACTTTGTGCTATTTCTTACCAGCTGGAGCTTGTACCAGTAGGATTAACCCCTCCTGGTTATCAGCAGTGAACTCTCCTTCCCCCGTGGAACTTCGTATCCATAGATGCCTTTGGATTCTCACTGTATTGGTTTCTCTGATCAAACTAGTCTCAGTTAATTGCTCATTTTTCACCCCTGTTTTTCAATTTTTTAAAAAAAATATTTTATTCATGATACACAGTGTGTGCATGTGTACAGGGGTAGGGGGACAAGAACCCTTAACAGAATGTTGTCATACCATGATCCCCTTCTCCCAGCCCTCCAACTAGTCAAAATGTGGGAACAAGTGCATGCACCCCCATGTGATCCAGGTTGACCGGGCTGGGGACACAAACCCACAGTTATCTAGGTGGCTTCCAGCACTGCAGTTCACTATGCTACGATATGTGTTTCTGAGACTGGCCCTATTTTTCAAGTTAGTTCCATCTCTAAACCAGTTATCACTGTAAGAAGGTTTCTTAAGGGAACGTTTGAAGAAATATTTTAAATTCACTGAAACAACCTGGGCTGTCTTTGGGCTATAATGTAACAGTGAGATAAATAAAAACAAGACACACATAATAACTGATAGGGGAAAAGTATGGAAGGAATGAAATGTGAGTGGCCTTCAGAATTGAAGAATTGGACCTCGTTTCCCACCTAGCTTGTCTTAAGATATTCCCCCTTTTAAAAGAGGCCCCTGGTAAATAGCAAAGGGACTATTTTTTGAGAGATCAAGGTGCCCTACAGCAAAATGTGCAGCCTGAAAATAGTGTTCATTCAGGAGCTGAGTGTGGTGTAAAAAAATTCAGCTTCACAAAGGAGAGATAGTTATCTGTATTCCCTCATTACCCATAATTCAGTGTGGAATTTGAGGCTCAGTTGTCTTTAACTGTGACCTCAAAGGGTCAGGTGATTACCGACCATGGAAGAGGATGATGAAGTTCAGTCTTCTGCCTAAACAAGTTAGACCATCTGATCTGATTAGACAAACAGTAAATCTGTGTAAGCCAATTTCAAGTTTTCCACTCAATTGACATTGTTTGTCTGTGGCTTGGCACGACTGTAGTTCCCAGTTTTGGACTATCATATCTCTCTAGTACAATCAGCCTCATGTGACACTGCCATGTATCCTCCAACTCGCCAAAGACTAAACATCAATCTTCTGGGTAGGAAATAGACAATTAAGATAGCAAAATGGCCCAAGATCAGTTGGCTTGCTTTCTCTCTCTCTCTCTTTAACTTGCTAGAAGGCATGTGTGCTCATGGAGAAAGAAGAAGAAAGAGATAGGGAAAAGAGGAAATCATCCCTTATGGGGGATGGTCATGCCTTAATCCCTTCTCCTTCATTTCCTTTCTCTAGATTTTGGGCATATACACATGCACTTGGTGTTTTCAAGCTGCTAGGTCCAGGACTCAAACCACACAGTTGGCCATGTGGGATCTAGCTGCCTTAACCACCACGCCACCTGCTGGCCCTGAAGCCTTTTATACCATTTTCATCAGCATACGATTCAGAAAGTGGTGTTTGTACATTTGCTTCCTACCCAGCTTTGCCCAGTGACAGAAGCTTTACGAAGGCAGAGAACCTCTCAGTCCCCAATGCTGAGAACATTGGCCCAGAGGAGGCAAGCACTCAACAAATGGCTCATCAATGAATGATAAACTGAGAATAACAAATCAACTCTACTCAATCCTCCTTGCTCTTCAGTCATTTTTCTTGAGTGAGACTCTTAATGGGCCCCACCCCTGTTTAAAGATCTTTATTCCTTTCCAAAGACCACTAAAATACAAAGGGCTTATCCTGGCATGTTTTCACATTCTATCTCTATATCCCATGCTTATAACAGTGACTTAATTTTTTTTTAAGGCAGAGAGATTTAAAAACATATATTTCTTATGAGATCATAATAAAGAATAAGACTGGCCCTGTGACCTAGTGGTTAAGGGAGCTAAATCCCATGTGGCTGACCACATGGTTGAAACCCTGGCCCTAGAAGCTTGAAAATCACACCATGTATGTCCATGTGTGCCCTAAATCCCAACAGATAGAGAAATGGAAGAGAGATGGCGCTGTAACCATGCTCCTGTAGGGAGTGCTTTTTCCCTCGTCTTCTTTCTCTGTCTCTCTCTCTGGCAAGTGCATGTACCCTATGGCAAACTAAACATAAATAAAAATAATGAAAAAATAAATAAATAAAATCCAACATAAAGAGAAGCCAGTGGTCCCTGCTTGGCCTTCCTCCAGAACTAAGGATACCTCTAAGAATCTCCAGAACACCAGAGAATTAAATTGGAAATGGCTACTATTTCTCAATGTGCTATAGATAGCGTGTGCTTGCTAGAGGGAGAGAAAGAAAGCAAGAGAGAGAGATAAAGAGAGAAGGCACCTCCCAGGGGAAAGGCCATGCTGCAATCCCTTCTCCTGTACTCTCCTCTTGGCATTTTGGGCATGTATGCACATGCACCTAACATGTTTTTCAAGTATCCAGTCCTGGATTCGAACTGCACAGCCAGCCATGTGGGATCCAGGCACCTAAACCACTATGTCACCAGCGGCCCAGAACGAACTGCTTTTCATTTTCTCATATTCAGGAGCCCCCAAGCCCTGTAAGGTTTCCTTCCTTAGAGCTTTGGTGCTTGGAATTTAATCCTATCCATCCTCTGAGGTACTTCCCAAGAATAACATCTTCCATGAAACAGTCCTAAATCATTTTGACTGGAAATAATTCATATCTGCTTTAAAATTTCTATATGACTTGCTACTTAACAAGTTAATAATAAAAACAAATTAAGAGGAAAAAATAACTTGCTACATGCCAGGAACTATTCTAAGTGAGTTACCTGGATTAACTTTTTCCTCACATAGTCATACTAATGCAGTTGTTATCACCATTGCTGAGGTAAACAAAAGTTAAACTGCTTTTTCAGGTCTACATAGTAAGGAACAGAGCCCAATCACAACCAATGGTCTGACTACAAAACAAAACCAACAACAACAAAAAATTACACGTGCCTAAGTATGCACATAGTCTTACTAACGTAGTTGTTAATTACCATTGCTGAGGTAAACAAAAGTTAAACTGCTTTTTCAGGTCTACATAGTAAGGAACAGAGCCCAATCACAACCAATGGTCTGACTACAAAACAAAACCAACAACAACAAAAAATTACACGTGCCTAAGTATGCTAGGAATCTTTCTACATGGCATTAATGCACTTCACTTTACTCACTGAGACAACCACACTGCCCAGTCTCACGGCCCCACAGCAGCACCACTTCTGCTCCCACTCCGCTTTCTCACACCACAATTACATTTTACATTTCCTGAGGATAAAGACCACTTCCCACTGGTATGTATACTCTATTAAACTCTGGCACAAGATTCTACATAAATAAGTACTCACCAATACTGTAGATTTGTCATTAATATACCACAAGAATATCTACTTTTAAATATTTGGGAGTATTTGCATAATCCTTAAAACCCCTCCATAGTATTAGAAGCATGATTTTCCACCTTTTGCAGGGAAGCTCAATGACATTAAGTAATTTGCAAGTTCATGATGACCTTGAAGTTCAACTCTTGCCTATGGCCTTTTTTTTTAGGTTTTTGCCATAGGGTACATGTGCTTGACACAGAGAAAGAGAGACAAAGAGAGACAGAGAGAGGGGTTGTGGTGTGCCACAATCCCTTCTCCTCTATTCCCTCTGGGTGCATATGTGTGCATGTCAGGATTTTGGGCATGGACACATACGCACCCAGAGTGATTTTTCAAGCCGCCAGGTCTGGGACTCAAACCACCGTCAGCCATGTGGGTAGTCTAGCATCTTACCCTCCACACCACTAGCTAGACCCCTTGCCTATGGCCTTTATAAGCCCTAAGTCACTGCTATTTCCATTGCTCTACATTGCTCCAAAACTTAAAAAAAAAAAAAAAAGAAAAGTACTTTAAGTAACATGAGTGATTTCAAAATCAGGCTTTGCAAAAAGACCTGAAAAAGTTACTTGTAAGGTTAATGTTACTTGTAGGATTTCTGTTGAGATGAAGCATGTGCTATCACAGACGAAGTGTATATAAGTGACTCACTAATAGCCATTTTTACCAGGATCTAAGTAGGAAATAATACCTTTTTCTGTTGCCTAACTGGTTCTCCATTAAGACAGAAACACCAAGCAAGGGAACTTTCAAGATCAGATGCCCAATTTCTGAGTAACAGTGGGACCATCTAGTCTTGATATGATGAAGAAGACAGAGAATGGGATTTCTCTTTGTCAGGGTCACAAGCTAGGACCCAGGGACACAAAAAACTGACCTGCTGTTAAGTGAGCTGCGTGGACAAAGACTTGGACCCCTGGCTTCAGCTCAAAGTGCACCGCATTTTGATTGAGCTTGTGGATCAGTAATTCTGATATCTGAAAGAAGAAGTGTCATAGTTAGTATACCAAAATTGTCACACTGATTATGAACAAACATGCTAAGAAATATTTACTATGTTTACAATATTAAAATGATAAATTATATAGATGAGTTTTATGTGATTTTGATATTTTAATTCCAGAAGATGAGGGTATTTTTTAAAGCATGACCTGACTTTATACCCTATTTGCTACAAAATAAGAAGAAAACTGTTAGTAAATCAAATCATTTCAACGCTTAAAAATTATCCTACATTATCTTAAACCAACCCACTCCCATTTTTCTGAGAGTTCATTTATTACACATAAGGAACAAAGTTCAAAGAAGTAGATACATGTAATTAACACATTCTGGTGAGATTGATACATTTATTTTCCTTCCTTCCCTTTCCCAAACCATACCCTGTGGCTTTCACAGAATAGGTACTTTTAGAATATTTGGGACAGCTGGTGGCACAGAGGTGACACAAAGCTCTGCAGTGTGGGCTCTGTATGGAAAGGTCCCTGTACTGATGGAGTGTAAATACCGTGATCATGGCTGGGGCTGAGGCTGGAGGCTGATCATGACATGAAGACCCTGTTAGTGGTTCCTCACCTTTCCTACCCCTCACTCTATTCCTTTTACTGTCTCTGTCTCTATCTAGGAATAAATAAATAAACTTTAAATAATATCAGGACCAGCAGATGGCATAATGGTTATGTTGCTGGACTCCCACATAGGTGACAACAGTTTGAGTTCCAGACCTAGAGACTTGGAACTTGTCTGGGTGTGTGCCCAAGATCCTGAGAAGAGAATGGAGGAGAAGAGATTGTGGTGTGGCCTTCCCCTGTGGAGGGTGATTTCTCACTTTCGGTCTCTCTGTCCCTGTCTCTCCAGTGAATGAATGCACGATCTAGCAAAAATTTCTCAAAAAAAAAAAAAAAAGAATTGACAATATAGTACTACTAAAATAATGTATTATACAGCAAAAACAGTGTAGCCACAGTCTAAGCAATGAATTGACTAGTCCTTATTTTATTCTTATAGATTTTACCTTAACTGCTCCTCAGTTGACATAGGGGTACTAGAAAGATCCATGAAATTCTGAACCAGAATTAACCTTATATTGCCAAAATCATGGAACAAATAACTGAGTTTGGGCAGAAGCAGTATTAGGTTTTATAGTTAAGGTAAAGCTCTGCTCTTTGTTTAAAGTAGAAAACCAGCTCTGTGTTCTGTTTTGCTTATGCTTTTGAGAAATTTCTGAAAAGCTAACAGGGATAATCTCACTACTCATTATTTTTACCTGGTCTCCTTGATGTATTTTTAACATCCTAATCATTGATTTAATAAATTATTTAAGTCTAATTAGGACCTTTCTGACCACCATTCTGCTCATTAAATTCTTTTTTTTTTTTCCTTTTCTGTTTGTTGAGTTTCGTTTACTCCACAGAGGTGCCAAAACAGTACCTTTGATCCCTCTGCAAATGAAGCAGGGCCTGATGGTTTAGTTTTGAAGTGGAGAGTCCCTTGCAGAAGCCCCTGATTGGTAAGGGAAATGAACTGCCCTGTACATGAACTCTATAGCTGAATAATCGGCGCATGGGATGACCACCAGTGCCCCATGGCTAAGCATCTGTAATCCATTGCAAGCCTAGTCTCTCAGGTGCTGTTATTTGGCAAGTCATATAGGAAAACAAAGTTCTGACAAACCTATATTGAAAACAACTTTGTTCTTTATATTAGGCTACTCCGTTTCTTAAGCATGGAAAATCTTCCAGAATAGTATAGGTTCTAGAATGATTCAGGTTTATAGAAGTAGATTTTAATTTTTTTTTTTTTTGTTATTGCCAGAGAGTGTAGAGAGAGGCAGAGAGAAAGAGAAAGCACCCTACAATGGAGCATGGTCATGCCACAATCCATTCTCTTCCATTTCTCCATTCTGTCAGGATTTGGGGCACACTGCCTGGCTGGGGCTCAAACTGCTACAACTGGCCATGTGGGATATGGCTCCCCCAACCATGAGGACATGGGGTGACCAAGGAGAAGATTTCTAACACAGATGAAATCAGATGACTTTTCTCTGTGTTCTTCAACATGTTCCTTTTTCTACATAATTCTTATCATTAAATTGGTAGTCTTCATAGGAATTTGACAGTGGATTTTTAGTAGAGGTCTAGCAGAAAGATTTTGACTATGAAATGCACACACACATAGTTGTAGAAAAATTTAACTCAAATATAAAAAATTAAAATTTTAAAACTTGCAATGAAAGGAATGGAATCAAGCAATTAAGGAATTAGCCTGTCTTGCAAAGTCTATCATGTGGGCAAAATGAAACTATTTCTGAGAGGAAGACTTCCCACTTTCAACCAGGTGAAGTGACACTTATTTCTCATCCATGGGACTATTTTTTTCCTCATGAGGCTATAAGAGAGAGATGAATAACTAAGCCAAAAAATTGCATTCATCAAAACAACATCTTTCTAATCTCCAGGAGAGTCCCTTGTGAAAATAATTAACTTCCCAGATTTGTTTTAGTTTATAACACTGCTTCATTGACTTTATCTGTATCATTTACAAAATTAAGAAGGCTATGCAAAAATAATAGGGTAACAAAGTATGTTTCATGCATTTAACTTGCATCAAAGGGCATTCAATAAAGAACATATGCTTTGTAGAAAAGATATTTCACACAAACAAAAATAAATGAAATTTACATTGCATATAAGAACAATCTCAATTAGAAACATGTACTTTCCTACTCAAATGAATATGAAACTGATGACAGATTTTGACAATATTTTAAATGTTTTCTGTGACATTTGAAGTATTTATCATGTACTGTTCTCATCAGATCATGAGCTGTTACATATACTTTTTAATACTTTTAAAATATAATATATATTCATAAGTTTTTGGCAAAGTTGCTTACTTCTTACTGTTTTTTTTTTTCTTCCTAATAGAGCATGTTTTAGGTATCAGTGCTGTTTATCTCCATGGAAATGAACATGGAATTTAAGTATACACCTGTTTACTTAGTTAATATTTGAAATGTTGACTCTAGACTTCAGTTTGACTCCTAATCCTACACCATTCCCATTAAAAGCCTTTTTTTTTTTTTCAACCAGTTGACAAAGAGAGACAGCAGAGATATTTGGAGAGAGATCTGGCTGAGTGGGTTTAGGAGATAAAAATAAAGCAGTCTTTCATTACCGACACTGTTATCTCTCATTCATCCATGAAGCACACAAGTTAAAATGCCAGCTCCAATGTTAACTGACCCACACAAGCTGTAGGAATAGGCAATTCTTATTCTGTCCTCAGGACTGCTACATTCTGTTCACTAACAACATTGATGGATTTCGGAGACCCCTTGACTACGAAAGAAATAGAATAAACTGCAATCTATGGGAAAGTGTGGCAACCAGCTGAAATGAGAAAAACAAAAAGTTACCTGATAAAATAATACAATATTGCCCAGAGATGGAACCTGATAAGGCAAGTTATTTTTCTTTTTCCATCTGGTGAAAAGTGTGTTGTCTGGGCAAATTTCATTTATCTGTAAACTGTCATCTCTTTTCTATTCTCTCACACAGTTCATTTTTTTATTCTCTTTCAGCCAATCATGACCAAAGAAACAAGGCATTATTTTTGGTGGAATATGCCTATGATTTTGATGCAACCCACATGTCATGTATACTCCACTTATAGGGCCAGTGTGGACTCTATCCATATACTAGGAAAACTGCCCTCCAGAGGATGTCCTGGGAGGGATCTGCTACAGGGAAAACACCAATGCTCTTCAGAGTCTTCTTCACAGAGACGAAGATTGAGTGTGGCAATCAGAAGCAACTAGGTGAGGCTGAGGTAATAATGTTCATCTCTCAGAGGCGTGAATCAACAAAGACATATTTCTGGCTCACAAGTCATATCCAATTCAGGTAGGCAGTGGTGTTGGTATCAGGATGGTCACAGGGAACAAAAGCTGATGGGGTGGCCATTTCAAACACTTCCATGCACCATGCCACAGGAGAAAAAGGGAACTCTCAAGGTTTTATAACTAGCTTTTGGCAATTCTAGCACTTCCCAACTCATTGGCTTGAATAAGTCATGTGTCTCGGCCCAGTCAACCAGAAAAGACACATGTACACAGCCCTCTCTTGCACCCAGAAGGTAGCCTACCACAGTGATAGTTACCACAGAAAGAACATATTCAATGTCTAAACAATTTAATAAAACCAGAGAGAAGACACTCTCAGAATTCTAGAATTGAACTGTCAATCAATTAAATATGGAAAAAAGATGTTTAAGAGCAACTGAAGTGTATAAATTTATAAAATGCATACATTGTAGAAATGGTACAAGAAGAAAACAGATTCAAAACAGGCTTTGGCAAATTTATTAACGACAAAGGTACACTGATCCCTGAAGATGGTAGAAGGGATGCAAAGCTGCTGCACACAAAGAACATTCTGGTGCCATGTGTGGAGGGAGCTCTGCCTTGATGAGATGATCTTGGAACTGATCCAGTAGACCCTGATCTTATCACACTATTAAGATCCCTTCACATAGCAGCCTAGGGATCCTCCTTTTGTATTCAATAGAAAGGGGTCTCTCCCAGTTCATACAGTACAATTTCTGAATGAAATCATGGAGAAAAAAATTGATGCCAAATACCAAGTTTGGATAACATGAACTCAGTCAATCCCATTCTTTCTCACTGACCTAAGAAGTTTCCTGAATAATGTTCATGGAGAAACAAATTACTCATAAATACTTTTGCTGTTGGATTTCCTTTCACAAGCTTTAGGCTTCTATCTCCTGCCATGTTCCTTTTGATCCAGTACTGTCTTTTCAGCTTTCAGTTTAGTTTTCCCATTTCAATGACTTTCCTTGTGATTGTCAGAGTAGTTTTACAAGCCAACTCCCCATATTATTAAAACATCTGGACTGACAGGGAAGACTATGAGTATAAAGGAAATAGTCTGAGATTATTAATTACATGCCATAGTGAATCTTTAAGTCCTTAAAATGCTGCCAAAAGAAGCCAGCAGGTGGAGCAGTGGTTAAGATGTTGGACGCCCACATATCCAACCTCAGTTCAAGTCTTGGATTTGGTGACTTGGAAATCATGCTGGGCATGTGTATCTGCCCAAAATTCCAGGAGAATGGAGGAGAAGAAATTGTGGTGTGGCTATCCCATTTGAATGGTGATTTCTCATTTTCCCTCTAATTGTCTCTACACAAGGAGTACACGCCTCCTATGGCAAAAACCTTAAAAAAAAAAAAAAGAGAGAGAGAAAAAAGAAAAGGCCTGCCAATAGGCTATTCCATTTTCTGATATGCCTTTCTTTCTTCCTGGGATTTCAAATTCAGCATCTGTCAAATGTGTGTGGTAATGCAAACAGCCAAGGAGAAAATGTATTGTTTTGGATGACATTTTTTCCACAGTCTTTTTTGTTCTTTTAAAATGTACTTATGCCCTTTAAAGATTCTGAATGACAACAGAAAGGGACCTTATCTCCCTAGCACAGTATCACAAACAACCTCAACAGAGGAGGATGGTCTTTCCTTCCTCCAGGACAGCCGGATACAAATCAGAAGTCCTCTGAGTCTCAGGAGGACTCAGAGAGAAGTGAGAGAGTGCCGTGCTTGGGGGGGAGAGCTCGCTCCATACCTGAGCAGTTGGCCTCAGGATGGCAGGATGTGCTGCCACTGATGAGGCCAGCTAA
The DNA here is from genome assembly GCF_000334495.1 of Tupaia belangeri chinensis. Classification (NCBI taxonomy): domain Eukaryota; kingdom Metazoa; phylum Chordata; class Mammalia; order Scandentia; family Tupaiidae; genus Tupaia; species Tupaia belangeri. Next base: position 6,740,552 of record NW_006204113.1, read on the forward strand.
GGGCAAGAGAGTCTTTTATCACTCACCAGAGAGCTGAAATAAAGACTGGTGGAACCCTCCCAGACAGAGGTCACTTGATTAACCTAGCCAGCGTCATCCTACTACTAGGGTCAAGTACTTCTTACTGTGAGGAATTTTCAATTTATTTCACAGACAAGATAGCTCATCTAAGCCAGCATTCCTGTTCCCCCAGGGAAATGTTCTCAGAGGAAGCTAAGGAAGGAGAGCCAAGAGCCTTTTAGTGGAGTTTTGCCCTCCTATTCTTTAGGGCCTCTCTGGCCAGGATCCCAGTTCTTTCCCTCTAGGGATTCTGCACTGTATTTTTACATGAATGAGATCTGAGCATGAAGAGGGAAGTTCAACCCTTCCCAGGTTTTATCTAAGGTTCAAAATACAGCTTTCAAAGGAGGGAGTTCACTTCTGTTGGTTTTGCTTTGCACATGTCTTACATTTCTGTGTGATGTATTATAATGGAAGTCTGTTGCACTTGTCTAACACTTCTCCTCCCTTCACATTTTTTTTTTGAGGAATGATCTCCTTTTCTACTTGAGCCATTTGGTTCAAGAAGGGCTACTCTAACCCCTGATCCATGGAAGATATAAACCATCTGAGGAATCACTAAATGTACTCTGTGCCATGACTGTTAAAGCTGAGTAAGAGGTGACTGCTTCACCCAAGTTGAACTAGGGGGGATTGTAAATCCAGGCTCTTGCTGGTGCTATTGAAGGGGGCACTGTCCTCAGAATGGGGTTGATCAATTGGCCAAACATAAGCTGAGGAATCCTGTGACCATTCTCCTTTCCTACGCGTTGGCTTCATTCTCAGGCTGTCTTCTCATGGTAGCAAGGAAAACAGAAGAGAGAAAGGGAGACAGGGTAGAGATTTCATGACATTTTTTGACCAGGTCTGAATTTATCCATGTCAGGATTATGTATCCCTGGACCTCCCAATATAATGAGATCATAAACTCATGCTTTTCTCTAAAGCTGTTTAAGTGATGGAGTCCTGGAGAAAGATCAAAAGACCCACCTCCATTATAAACCACAGGGTAATCTCTGTTTCATAGGCCCTTGATATGAGCCATGGTTTTATGAGTAGATTTCATTACTGTGCTTTTCAATCAGGGTAAGAAGGTTCTCCACAACTAAGATATTAATTCATTATGAATTTTGCTAGGCATTTGTTTGGTCACTGTGTTTGAGTCCTGGAATGGGTTGCTACATCAGAATTTTTAAAAAATGAGTAATAATCTGGGATCAGCAGGTGGCATGGTGGTTAAGGTGCTGGACACTCCCACATGGCTGACCAAGGTTCGAGTCCTGGACCTGGTAGCTTGCTTTCTCACTTTTCCCTCTTTCTCTCTCTCTCTCTCTCTCTCACCAGGTCCGGGACTCAAACTGGTAGGTTATGAGGGAGTGTGTGTATTTATGTCTCTGGTCAAATTTAAAAAAAAAATGAATGAATGATCAAGGTAAATAAATAATTCTTTTAAAAAAATGAGTAATAAGCTTTAGCCTAGACTTCATTTTTTCTCTAATGCTCTAAATCTGTATAACTTACATGGCTCTTGTCCCTCATATATGTTCTATTTTTTATTGTACTTATTTTCTTCTCCACTTTATATAAGTTCCTTTATTAATCTCTTTTTCCTTATGTTGCCTATCCTCTTTTCCGATATATATCCTTGACTATACCAAACATTTAGACTTGTTTTCTGCATGTTTCACACCTCTACCTATCATAAAAATAAATAAAAATGTAACCATTGCCTATTTATAATTTTCTGAGCATCTATTACAGGCCAAATACTTTGCTATATCATTTCTTCAATCCTCTCTCAACACCTCTGGGATAGGTGGAACTTTGGCTTAACTATTTAACTTTTCTATTCATCACTTTTCTCATCTATTTAAATAGACACAATGAATGCAGAGCTGCAACTATATTTCTCTAAACCTATGCTCTTTCTGCCAGAACGGCACATTTTCTGCATGCCAAATGTTAAGTCACATAGTCTCAAGACAAGCCAGCTACTTTCATCAATATCTATTGACAACATTGATACAGGCTACCTTGAGGACTATTACTTAGCTCTGTGCAAATGCTTTTGAAGGAAGCACCCAGAAGACAGAGAAGAGAGAGGAATAAGAAATCCAGAGAAAAGAGTCAAAACAAGATACATCCCTACTAACTATAAGAAGTTTCACAGAACAGACCACTCTTCTTTCCACATCTCCCCACAAGGAATAGTCTGGAAAATACACTTTTAGGGGGAAATGGAAAGTGGGAACTAAAGATGTATAGATTGGTGTGTTACCTGGGAAAATAACCTGGCTACAAACTCTCTTTCACACTTAAGATTACAATCTGAATTTTGGGGAGAACCAGTAAAATTTCCCAAGGAAGAACAACTGCAAATGTTCATCCTTAAAGGCCTTGGATTGGGCTCTACTTCCCCTCTAGGTTTGCAGCAGTACTGTGATAAGAAATAACCCAGTCTTTCTCCCAGTGAATTTCAGCGTAAATAATAATTTGTAGAATATAATGGGAGGCTGAGTACAGGGGCTGAGGAGTGGGTGGGCAAGGTCAGAAGCAAGTCTGATGGGTTATCTGCTGTCTGCTCTTCAACTATACCTCACTAAGAAATGGATTCAATAATGATAGCTCTGTTTTTACTACTTGCACAGGGAGAAAATTAGGGAGGCAAGCCTTCTGCCAAGTGAGGAAGTGGCAGTTGAAAGGAAGGGATGTGCTAGGAGGTGAACCATGCCCTAGTTTGGCATTGCTGTTCGTAAGAATTTTATAGGAGGTTTTCAAGCCAGCTATGAAGTTTGCAGATCACATGACTAATGAGTTTATTTACAGTAAACCAAAAAGCTCCAGGTACTACAAGGGGAAAGCTAATATTTATTTAGTGGATGAGAAAGTCCCAATTTTAATCTCTCTGTCTGAAAATATTAAAAAGTAAAAAATCACTTGATTTCCTTTTTTAAAAAAATTATTTAATTTTATTTATTTATTTTAATTTAACCAGGGGGGAGGGGAAGAGAGAGAGAAGGAGAAAGCCACCAGGTCCGGGACTCAAACTGTGGTTGGCTATGAGGGAGTCCAGCACCCTCAACCACCATGCCATCTGCTGGCCCCCAAATCATTTTGTTTTTAAAAGGGGAACCAGACCAAGACTGATCACTTTAACCAAATGAATAAAGAAAATCATAATCATCCTTATCCCCACAGAAAAGGTAAGAACAAAAGGATCAAAGAGGCAGGAGGGAGAGAGGAACACACACAGAAGCATATGTGTACATGCACATGTGTGCTCACATACACACACAAAGATACTCCAGCACTCAGAAGGTGGTGGAGATGAAGGAAAAGTGGCCTTCTGCATGGCCAGTGACGTGCTCTGGAGCCAAATCACTCATTAATTATAAACATGAATCAGATCGTCTTAGCACTGTGCTGATAGAAGGCTTAATGATTTGAATAAAGATTGTACCTTAAAAAAATGTGTTATCATACAGTTCGATTCTCGTGACACATTAGTGATGAAAGTACGTAAAGTAAGCTATAAGTGGGTTCATCATCTAGGCATTTGTGAAGCTACTTGCTTTTCTTTACTACCAGCTTGGACAGTTTTTAACGTCAGTATGCAAAGGTTGATCTAATTGACTGCACACAGTACAGAGTATTCCCAAGTGTGAATAATTTAGCCTCCATCATGAATAGTAAATGCTCCTGTATGTAGCTTTTGGTGAAGCCGTACATAGGATCACCAGTCCATGGATGAGAACTGGGGAACAGAAAGTCAAATGCTCCATGAACAGCTCTCAAGCCCAGGTTGCCCAGCGATACTCAGAGCTGCTCTCGCATGTGTCCAGCCAGCAGTGGCGTGGCTCGGACTGCAGGGAGATGCTGACCGCAGCTCTTGGTGGCACTTACCTGCTCCAGATCCTCAGCTGACCTTTTGTTTTCTCCTGCTGGATCCTGATAGGGCAAGACAAAGAGCTCTGCAGCCGTGGGTAAGCCAGGGAGCACTGCCACCAAGATGTGCTGGCCAGGAACCCCTGTGGCCTAAAGAAGAGATTCAGAAGCTCATGTAAATCCTGTAGGAAATGATGAGGATGGACAAGGGGAGGTGGAGGACAGAAGATGCAATGGAGTGAAAGGGGTTGTGAAAGCAGGGATGGAGGTAAAACCAGCAGGAGGGTATGTGTGAGATAGTACTAGGCCTCAAGCGCAGCTCCAGAGTCAGACTGTCTGAGGTTTAAACCCAGCTCCACCGCTGTGAGACGTAAAGCACATTGCTTATCTTCTCTGTACCCACATTCCCTTCAATAAAAAATGGGGATAATAGTAATAGTTGCCTTGCTAATGGCTGAATTGAAATTATGTTGGTTCCTTGGGATTTAAATGTCAGCTTCTTCCTAGAGGGTATCTTCAGTGAACAGACTATGCAGTAAAAAGACCTTCAGTTACTCTATGTATCATCTGCCCCTCATACCCCAGTCCTTTCTAATATATTTTACTTCTTCATCACCCCCTGGAGTTACTCTTCAAACTGACCAGTCAACCCTCATCATCTAAAAGGATCCCCCCATTCCACAACTTCAGGAGGTACATATTGACTTCTCCAAGTATCAGAACCTGACAATTAGCCCTGCACCAGGAAGTGTTTTGAGCCCTCTACTTGGCCATGCTGTCTCTTCTGCTAACATTGTAGAGATCAAAGTTCATTCAAAATGTTTGCAATAATTCCTACTGCTAACTGGACTGGGCACGTATTTAAGGCATGTTCGTGTCTCTAATGTACCTTCTGTATAATAGTTCTGCCCTTTTCTTAAAGAGTCACCCACAACTGGGAACCAGCAGTTAGCATAATGGCTATGTTGTTGGACTCCCACGTAGTTGACTGTGGTTCACATCCTGGACCCGGTGGCTTAGAACTCACGCCGGTCACGTGCGCGCAAGATCCCGAGAGGAGAATGGAGGAGAAGGGATTGCGGCGTGATCATCCCCCCTGGGGGGTGATTTCTATCTCTATGTCTCTGTCTGTCTGCGAGCGCACGCGCCTTATAGAGGGGGTGATTCTCTATGTCTCTGTCTGTCTGTGAGCGCACGCGCCTTATAGAGAAAACCTCTCAAAAAAAAAAAAAAAAAGCAAAAAAAAGAGTCACCCACAACTCACAGACCTAGCCAAATGAAAAGATGTACAATTGTGAAATATTCCAGTCTTTTCCTGCTAATGTTTTTGTGAATAGCCAAGACCCTACATTTGTTGCTAGAACCCAATGTGTCCTTTATGAGTTGTTTTGTAGTCTCCAATTTCAGTACACTTTTTATAATTTCTCAGGTGATTTGTTTCTGAACTCCACATTGGTATCTTTCTTAGAGTATCAAGAAGTTCCATGTACTCAGTCATTAGTATGTGTGTGGCATTGTGCCAACTTTCTAATGTTATTCTGTGCAACTTTTTTTTTTTTTTTTGGAGAGGCTTTTTGCTATAGGACGCGTGTGCTTGCCAGACAGACAGAGAGAGATAGAGACAGAAAGCGAGAAATCACCCTCCAGATGGGATGGTCACGCTACAATCCCTTCTCCAGTCTCCTCTCGGAATCTTGGGCACACACGCACACGCGCCTGGCGTGAGTTTTAAGCCACCGGGTCCAGGACGCGAACCACGGTCGACTATGTGGGAGTCCAGCAACATAGCCATTACGCTAACTGCTGGATCCCTGTGCAACTTTTTGAAGCAATTATCGCCATGTCCCATTTTGCAGGTGAAGGCATATCACAAGCTTGGATTCTCAGGAAATTGACTCTGAGTTTAGTGCGCAAAGTACTTAGTAAGAAGTGCTCTTGGGAGGATCAGCAGGTGGTATGTTGGTTAAGGCATTAGATTCCCACATGGCTAACTGCAGTTTAAGTACTGGACCCAGTGGCTTGAAAAATCACACCAGGTGCGTGTGCATGCTTGTCCAAAGCCCTGAAGGAAAATGGAGGAGAAGGGACTTCATTGTGGTCATGCCCCTGAGTGGGTGATTTCTCACCTTTTCTGTCTCTGTCTTTATCTTACAAGCACACATACCCTATGGCAAAACCTAGGAGAGGAAAAAAAAAAAAAAAAAAAAAAAAAGATGTGCTCTTGGGAATGATCTCTTAAGGAAAAAGGGAACAGATCAGAAATGGGCAGGAGAGAAGCTAATTTGCCACATTAGTCAATGGCAGCCTCAAAAGATACCATGGGGAGGTCCTGTAGCCTCTCAGAGTTATCTTAAATTGGTCTGAGAGGGCCAGAACTTTTATATAACTGCACCAGTCCCTCATCTAACCCAAACCACCCTGAAGTGACAAGAGCTGGAGCAACAAAGCTAAAACCACTGTCCACAGTTCTCCCAACAGACAAGACAAGTCTTTCCCTGAACGGGGATTTAGAGGATGTATCTTTATTTCCATTTTTGGAAAGATGGTAGCTATAAGGTTAAACAATGGCTCAAGACCCTCTGAGAAGTGACTGTAGATTGATTATGAAGCTTGATCTGACTGCAGAGCCTGTGAGAGGAGCCAGTTCCCTCTGCTTCTGCACTGACACTTACCACATACCAGCTCCTATTAGAGTTGACCCCCTGCTGTTTCACTAGATTGTAAACTCAGATTATGTCCAAATCATGCTCATTGTACAGAAAAATGTTTATTGAATGACATTCAATTAAAAGTTTTATTGTGAAATTTCAATAGAAAAAGCCAACTTGATACAGAAAAGGCAAGTCTTTTTGTACTGAATTCTTTCACACAACAAATAGGAAGAAAACTGCCAACATGCTGACTCTATGTTATACCTCTTTTGGGCTTAATAGGGTACACTGGGTAATGTCATCCCTTAGGACCACATTAACATGGTCACATGTAATTACTGATCTCAAAGGCAGAGTGGAATGCTGGGAACCAGAGCTGGGTCAACTGCCCCTGGGATTGGATAATTAGGGAACCTTGGAAACTGGAAGGTATTAACCCGCCCCCCACAACCATCACTACTAAAACCCTGTCCTGAGGGATGTAAATCCAACTTGTTTATTCTGCATTTAGCTGATTATGCTACGAAGCAGCCTAGAAATATTGATGAGCAGTCATTTCTAGCCTACGGGACAGCTGGTGGAAAGGTGGAGGTCCAGGGCGTCTAGTCCTTAGACAATATGTGCAAAAGAAATCAGCCTGGGAGGATGGCCATTGCTGAACTAATGCCTGGTAGATCAATCACTTGGGAAGTTATACATCTGCCTGAGAGATCTGTGGGGACACAGGTCTCTAGAATGCTGCAGATCAAAGGAGGTGGGCATTGGGTTCATCAAAGGGTACTGACGAATGGGAGTCATGGGGGAAAACATGATAAGCTTATTTGGGGATTGGATGTGTTAAATGAAGCAGCTACTGAGAAGGTTATCTAGAATATTGTAAGTGCTAAACAGACATCAACAGTGATATAAAGGTGTTGGTATAAGGATGGGGAAGGTCAGTTCTTTGTCAAAGAGCTGAATATGAGCTTTCCTCATCAGGGCTTATATGAGAGCCTTTGCCCATCATCTTTTGGTGTCATGTGTCACCATGTGTTAGGAGCAGGAAACACTATGCAAAAATCCTAATTTTCTTTTCCCTTTTGGGCTAAAGTAACTCATCTCTGATGTGCAATTAGTCCAAGCAGCTCTGTGAAGTGGGCAGGAGAAGATGCACCTAAAAGGAGTCTTCTGCAATTGCCAGTGACATTTGCTCAGAGGGGAACAAACCACACCATCTTGATATTCTCAGAAACTTTAAGAGGCCATGTTACATCTGCAAAAGCAGACACAGGATTCAGGTCCTTCACTACACTTGGATAGCTTCAACCCTGATTTATTTATCTAAGCTGTGAGAGTTTCGACAAATTACTTAACCCCTCTGAACCTCAGTTGCCTCATTTACAGCATGAGGGTAAGCATTCTTTCTTGGGGCTGGAATAGGAAAGAAATATCTTTAGAAGAACTGAGACAGCAGGAAGTGTAGTGCTTAAGACACTGGACTCCCATGCAGCCCCCTGCAGTTTGAGTCCTGGACAAAATGGATTAGAAGTCACGCTGGGTGCATGTGCACACATGTCCAAAACCTCAAGAGGAGAAGGGATTGTGGCATGGCCATTCCCCCAGGGGGTGATTTCTCATTTTCCCTCTCACTGTCTCTCTGGTGAGCACACATATCCAAAGGCAAAAACCTAAATAATAAATAAATAGGGACCAGCAGTTAGCATAATGGCTATGTCGCTGGACTCTCAAGCAGTCGACCACGGTTTGAGTCCCAAACCTAGCGGCTTAAACTCATGCCGGGCGTGTGTGTGTGCCCAAGATCCCGAGAGAAGAATGGAGGAGAAGGGATTGTGGGGTGGCCATCCCCCCTAGGGGGTGAATTGTCACTTTCTATCTCTATGTCTCTCCCTATCTTTCTGGTGAGCGCACACGCCCTATAGCAAAAATCTGTCCAAAAAAAGAAAACAATAAATAATAAATAAATAAATCACGGGGCATGAAATGCAACTAGTCACTGACTGAGTAGACTAAGTGCTTGCTATACTGCTATGTGAGCAGTGGTGGGGTTAGAAGCCAGGGCTCCTTTTACTAACTTCTCACCCTTGAGAACCTAACATGCTCTGTTCCTTCATTAGTATTGCTGGTAGCTGATTTTACACTAACAGCCTAATCATTAACTCTGCTGTGTAACTGTCACAAGTACCCAGTGCCTTCTTCTCCAAGGAGAAAAAGCTTCACTATGAGCAGGGAACACAGGTTAGCTCATGGTTGCTTTCTTCACACTGTGCCTACCATGCTTCTGCACGTGTGTGGCGAGGCCGTGCAGATAGCAGATGGATTAACTAGAACCACACACCCCCCATGGACTCCAGCTTTTTCATGTCACTTTTTACACAAGGGTCCCCTCCCCATGAAGTCATCAAGCAAAGAGGAGAAGAGTGCCCAGCAAGAGAAGGAACTATTCGCACTCACTTCCTCCAGGGATGCTTTGATGACTCGGCTGATGTCCCTCCTCCACTCAGGGATATCCGGGTTGTAGTCATCCAGGTTTGGAGAAAAAGACAAGCGAAGAGACCGGAACTCCTCTGGGGATACAGCAGTAGGTGGATTACTCTAAGTCAAATAGTGCAGTCAAAACACCTAGTAGACTCTATTTTATAAAACACCCTACTAGAGGATCATTTCTTTAACATTGACCAGAGACCCTTTTAGAAGACAAATTCACTATTCCCATCCCTGTCATCTCACTAGCTCCTCATTTTCTAAACCAAAGCCCTGAACTCTGACCCATGCCTTGCCCTTACATCTGCAAAAGCAGACACAGGATTCAGGTCCTTCACTACACTTGGATAGCTTCAACCCTGATTTATTTATCTAAGCTGTGAGAGTTTCGACAAATTACTTAACCCCTCTGAACCTCAGTTGCCTCATTTACAGCATGAGGGTAAGCATTCTTTCTTGGGGCTGGAATAGGAAAGAAATATCTTTAGAAGAACTGAGACAGCAGGAAGTGTAGTGCTTAAGACACTGGACTCCCATGCAGCCCCCTGCAGTTTGAGTCCTGGACAAAATGGATTAGAAGTCACGCTGGGTGCATGTGCACACATGTCCAAAACCTCAAGAGGAGAAGGGATTGTGGCATGGCCATTCCCCCAGGGGGTGATTTCTCATTTTCCCTCTCACTGTCTCTCTGGTGAGCACACATATCCAAAGGCAAAAACCTAAATAATAAATAAATAGGGACCAGCAGTTAGCATAATGGCTATGTCGCTGGACTCTCAAGCAGTCGACCACGGTTTGAGTCCCAAACCTAGCGGCTTAAACTCATGCCGGGCGTGTGTGTGTGCCCAAGATCCCGAGAGAAGAATGGAGGAGAAGGGATTGTGGGGTGGCCATCCCCCCTAGGGGGTGAATTGTCGAGTCCTGGACAAAATGGATTAGAAGTCACGCTGGGTGCATGTGCACACATGTCCAAAACCTCAAGAGGAGAAGGGATTGTGGCATGGCCATTCCCCCAGGGGGTGATTTCTCATTTTCCCTCTCACTGTCTCTCTGGTGAGCACACATATCCAAAGGCAAAAACCTAAATAATAAATAAATAGGGACCAGCAGTTAGCATAATGGCTATGTCGCTGGACTCTCAAGCAGTCGACCACGGTTTGAGTCCCAAACCTAGCGGCTTAAACTCATGCCGGGCGTGTGTGTGTGCCCAAGATCCCGAGAGAAGAATGGAGGAGAAGGGATTGTGGGGTGGCCATCCCCCCTAGGGGGTGAATTGTCACTTTCTATCTCTATGTCTCTCCCTATCTTTCTGGTGAGCGCACACGCCCTATAGCAAAAATCTGTCCAAAAAAAGAAAACAATAAATAATAAATAAATAAATCACGGGGCATGAAATGCAACTAGTCACTGACTGAGTAGACTAAGTGCTTGCTATACTGCTATGTGAGCAGTGGTGGGGTTAGAAGCCAGGGCTCCTTTTACTAACTTCTCACCCTTGAGAACCTAACATGCTCTGTTCCTTCATTAGTATTGCTGGTAGCTGATTTTACACTAACAGCCTAATCATTAACTCTGCTGTGTAACTGTCACAAGTACCCAGTGCCTTCTTCTCCAAGGAGAAAAAGCTTCACTATGAGCAGGGAACACAGGTTAGCTCATGGTTGCTTTCTTCACACTGTGCCTACCATGCTTCTGCACGTGTGTGGCGAGGCCGTGCAGATAGCAGATGGATTAACTAGAACCACACACCCCCCATGGACTCCAGCTTTTTCATGTCACTTTTTACACAAGGGTCCCCTCCCCATGAAGTCATCAAGCAAAGAGGAGAAGAGTGCCCAGCAAGAGAAGGAACTATTCGCACTCACTTCCTCCAGGGATGCTTTGATGACTCGGCTGATGTCCCTCCTCCACTCAGGGATATCCGGGTTGTAGTCATCCAGGTTTGGAGAAAAAGACAAGCGAAGAGACCGGAACTCCTCTGGGGATACAGCAGTAGGTGGATTACTCTAAGTCAAATAGTGCAGTCAAAACACCTAGTAGACTCTATTTTATAAAACACCCTACTAGAGGATCATTTCTTTAACATTGACCAGAGACCCTTTTAGAAGACAAATTCACTATTCCCATCCCTGTCATCTCACTAGCTCCTCATTTTCTAAACCAAAGCCCTGAACTCTGACCCATGCCTTGCCCTGCAGCCTTTGTTCATTATTGTCAGTTCTAGATTCTGCACTCTTGGATACTAAATGGTCTGGAGGACTCTGAATACATGGCAGGTTGATGACCCGGGCCTTTGCACACACTGTTCTTGTGCTAGAACGCCACATTCTCCCCCACTGTCTTTGCATAACTATTCAAACTCAATTCAAGCATTCCCTGGCTGATAACTCTCCTCTACCACATTTTAACTGTCTTTTTTCATGTCACTGCTATGTTTTATATACTTTTATTATTACCATATGGCTGTATAATCATTATTATTATATTGTGCTTGTTTATTGTTATCATGAAAGTCATTCTGTTATTATCTTTGATTGCATGGAAATTGCACATGTAGCTACTGCATTTGGGGACTTCATTAGTTGTTTCTACACCTCCTGAGCTAGTCTAGGCTCTTCAGGAAGAATGGTGATTACAGTGATGAGAGTAGTCTGTGAGAGAAAATGCAAAAGCCAGAGATGTGATGAGCCTTCAGACCTCAGTGCAGACAGGACAATAAAAAGGAGGGAAGGAAGGCTGGTGGACTGTCCTCCAGTCTGAGGCAGGGTCAGCAAGACTTGGGAGTCCTTAGGCCAATGTCAGCCAGAAGGAGAAGGTCTCCTGTGTCCCAGAGATGAATCACCCTTAGTATTCCTGTTGTACTCACTCGCTGGCTGGAATTAGTTCCTGTAAGGCATGGCCTTGACCATGGCACGGTAATGGGTTTAAGAGCACAGAGCTGCAGATATTGATCAATTACACATTCTGCAAGGCCCACTCTCAGGGCCTCCACAGCCCCTAACTCCACAGCATTTGGAATATTTTATACTCAGGCCATATCACTCCCTAACACTTGCTAGTAGCCCTACATCATATTTGGAAAAAAATCTAGATTCTCACTATGGCCTTCCTGGTTCTGCATAACCTGGGGTGTCTTTGTCTCCTGCCTCATGTCTGTCCTATGACTTCCGTGCACTCATGCTGCTCCAGGACCCTGTCTTCCCTTCTGTCTCACAATAGGGCACTGCTCCTTTCACTATTCCAGGTTCTCAGAGTGCAGATCGTTCAGTTCCTCTTCATCATTCTCTCTCTATTCAAGAGGTCTTCCTGGCTCCCGCCTTCAGGTAGACCCACCCCCTTTTCCACCACCCTGGACCCTGTATGTTGTCTTTATAGTTAACACTATCTCAGTTATCTTGCTTTTGTTGCAAGCTCCCATACTGGATTATAAACTCAGCAAGGACAAGAGTTCTGTGGTCCTGGTCCTTGGGACGATGCCCAGGACATGACATGGTAGGCTTTCAACTACTATCTATGAAACATTTAAATAATAAATGTTGAATGAATAAATGCTTAGATTACAGTGGCAGCTACCTTTAATTTATGCATTTAGTTATTCAATAAACATTTCTTGTTTTAAACATGTCCTTGGGCTTCAGTAGGGGCTAGGCAACATCAGAGAGGCCAATTATATATTTAGGCACCATGAAAGACCACTTGCCCATTTCCTAACAATGTGAACACATTTTCAAACACATGCTTGAGGATGCTTACATTACAAGGTGTGCATTTACGGCAGTTATCTTATGCCAAAGACATATTTTTCAAAACTTGACTGTCGGAACCAGCAGTTAGCGTAATGGCTATGTCGCTGGACTCCCACGTAGTCGACCATGGTTCGCATCCCGGACCTGTTGGCTTAAAACTCACACCGGCTGTGTGTGCATGCGTGCCCAAGATCCCGAGAGGAGAATGGAGAAGGGATTGCAGCGTGACCATCCCCTCTAGGGGGTGATTTCTTGCTTTCTGTCTCTCTGTCTCTCTCTGTCTGTCTAGTGCACGTGCCCTATAGCGAAAAACCTCTCAAAAAGAAAAAGAAAAAAACAAAAAGCTTGACTGTCTTATGAGTCACCTGTCACCTATATGAATATCAGCGAGTCAGTTCTGACGGAGAATAATGAAATGCATATTAATTAGCAGTGCAGTAACTGGCAGGACTAATCACTCACTGGCTCCTAACTTCTCCTGCTCAAAGAAATAAGTTTATATCATTCTCACTTTCATCACACCTCATGCCAAACTATAGCGGCTTCCCCTACAAAGGGAAGATGTTTATTATAGTAAAAGGACATAAATGAGAAAAATGATGCAGCCCCCTCTGAAATTACTTGTCATACTAAGCAGGATGGTAGGGAGAATGGAGAGAAATATATTGTGGTTTATTCAACAAATGGAATGTTTGCGGAAGGCCTCAAAAGGGTGATCACTAATTATTCTCTTTTTTCTTTTTTAAATTTGCCAGAGAGTATGTGCACTCACCAGAGAGAAATAGGAAGAGAGACAGAGAAAGAGAAAGAAAAGTGAGAAAGCATCTGCAAAGGGGAAGGCCATGCCACAATCCCTTCTCCTTTATTTCCCCTCTTGTGATTTTACGCATACACGCATATGCTCAGCATGTTATTCAAAATGCTTAGTCCAGGACTGAAATTGCACAGTCGGCAATGTGGGATCCAGCAGCCAAACCACCAGGCCACAAGTGGGCCCTATATTCTCTTTGGAAACAGATAAAATTCTACACATTTGTTTTTATTTAGAAACAAATTTGTTTTCTGAAACAAGTAGGCAAGCTCTCCTCTGTCTACTTCCCAAATACAAGCTTACTTGGGTCTCATCACAACAGCCTTTGCCTCGTCTGTCCCCACTTTCCCATCTCCCATTCAGACAGGTTTCTTCCTGACTGCCGGCCTCTAGTTTCTCTTTTCTTAGGACACTTACTCTAGAAAATCCAGAAAATTTGAGACTATAAATTTGTTCTCTGTCCCTTTGAGATATAAATCTTCTTTCTCAAGCACCTGGGGGCTATCCCTAGAAAATGCAATCATCTAAAAGAAAGATTCAGACCCTATATCCCTATCTCTGGGGACTATCCCTAGAAAATGTGATCATTTAAAAGAAAGATTGAGACCCTATGCCCCTATCTCTGGGGATGGTAGGAGACTACCTCAATAAGCAGCAATTAACTAACATAGCCTATCACACCGATAACCCCATTCACTCCCTAATGTCTTCCAGTTCTTTTCCACTACCTAACCCTAGCATTAAAAACCCTTCTTGCTTTTTGTTACAGTTAAATTCAATCTTGCTAGTTCATCTTTGTGGATGCAATGTTTTCAATTAGGTGCATCTGTCATTAACTCTTTCTATTCATGTATATGAAATTCTGGATAGCTCATCTGACTGAAGACAAATAAAGATGGCTGATGGCTCAGGAATTTGGTTAAAGGAGGGAGAGACAACTTTTCATGAAGAGATGGGTAGCTCTTTATGAAGCATTTTATGAAGGGTGGCTCATCCTTGGATGATGTCTTGAAAAAGATTGTTGAGAAAGGAAGAACTAAGCTTAGAAAGGGGGTGGAAAGTGCTTATAAGGATCTCCTTTGGTTAAAAATTCTTAGGCTCTTGGGCCAGCAGGTGGCATAGTGATTAAGGTGCTGGACTACCACAAAGGTGACCACGGTTTGAATCCCAGATTTGGTTTGAAACTCACACCAGGTGCCTGTTCAGGTGTGCCTAAAATCTCAGGAAGAGAATGAAGGAAAAGGGACTGTGGTATAGCCAGTCCCCCTTGGGGGGGGGGGGCTAATTTCTTACATTCCCTCTCATTGTCTTCCTCTATGGCAAAAACTTAAGAAAAATTCTTAGCTAAACTTACCATGTTTATTTCATGTTTTCTCATCTATAAAACAGGAATAATTATAGAATATTTCTCATAAGTCTGTTCAGAGGAGTCAATAAAATGGAAGACAGACATATTGCATCATCAGAAAAGTCATGATACATATTCTATTTTTTTCTATGTGAAAATGCATCATGACTTTTCCAATGAATCAACAGATAGATTTATAGAATGATCTATCTATACCTCAAGTGCTTAGAACAGATGCAGATTGTTAGTAAGGGCTTCATCAACGTTAATTACTATCATTACCACCATTATTATTATCAGCTCTGTCACTAAACAGCAGGATGACTTTATGTAGCAATCTCCCAAGTGTGGGCCACAATTTCCTATCTGCAAAATGACATGCTGGACCAGAGACACCCAAAGACCTTTGAGATTTAATGAAGAGGTCTCCAGTATGCTTAAATAAGAAGACACCTGATGGGGTGATGGGTCAATGTTCATTAGTGTGACCTGTGACATCCAGAAAGAAGAGACAGGAGAACAAGCAACTGGTGGAAAATAAATGAGTCCAGTAATCAGGGTCATTTTCAAGCATGAGCCCTAGGTCTTGATAAGCTGGGTCAGCTCAGCTATATCAATTGCTAGTTGGGACAAGTTATTTACCTCTCTGGAAAAAAAAAAATGAGGGTAATAAAATCACCTACCTTGTACTATAGCCATTAGGGAATTTAGCTGCATACTAGCACATAGAAATGAGGTAAAGGACAGAGAAGGAAGAGCTCTCCCCCATTACACACAGCCACTGTTCAGCTACCTGGCTGAGACCACCTCACTGATGGGACCCTGCTGGGGAATCACAGCCCTGATTTTATTTTCTTTTACTATTTGAGCTGATCAGGACTTCAAGAGTGAGGGAGAGAGGGTAAATTAAGAAATTTAATTTCCAGCCATGAAAGGAATGGATTCCTTAGGGCCCTTTGATCCTTAAAACGTTCAAAGTTGCTTACAAACTATTTTTTGATTTTGAAGGTTAGATGTTAGCAAGGTGAGAAATATAAAACACAACCTGACTCTCCATAGGAAAATCTAGTCTTACATGATCACATCAGAATCAATTCATTGTGGAACTGGGGTCATTGCTATTTAGACCAACAGCTAACCTCTCTGCCTCGCACACCCGTCTTTTCTCCCTCTCTTTTTCCTCTCACTCTGCACAGGATTTGCCTTCCTGAACAAAAAATTCTTGTTTTTCAAATCTCAATTCTCCATAAAGCACATGTTGTTCTTCTGTATTAATTATAAGTGTTTACATTTTTACCATCCACTGGTATATCCATTGAATGTTCTTCTATGCAGAAAAAAAAAGCAAAATGAGATCAACCTATGAACTATTTATCTCTCATTTTCAGTATTTATTTCGCCTTTGCATATCAGACTTCCTTTCTAATACTGTGACCATATTCACTGTCTCAGTTGATTACAAAAGCTTACTACACAGTCCTTCGTTCAAACCAATACCTAGTCTGCTCCGATGCATGCCTCCTGATGGTATGACCCTGCCATTGCTTTGAATCTAGCAGTGGGTTTGTTGTTTTCACGATTCAGATTGGTGGAAGAGATTTTCTAAAGTACTTAGAACATGAGGAATTTCTCTTGTGATTGCAATTTTTCAAGTTGAACTTCATAAAAGACCCAACATTAGCTGTTTCATAACTGGTTTTTGCTATCTATGATGAGTGAAACTCCAAGGGAACTGAATTGGCTTTACACACAATGAAGCCCACTCTATCTAGCCTGAGGTCAGTGAGTGAATAGTCACTCTACATGCACCAGAATGATTTGGAGAAAATAAGACAAACTGTTGTGGAGTCCTGTTTTGCTGGTGAATCACATTTCCTCCAAGACCACATTGCCTTTGCTCTTTCTCTAGGGAAAGGTCATAACATCAGCATGGCCTTTGTCACCAGGTCCCAGACAAGACAACCTCCTCTGAACAACAGGACAGTGATGGACCCAGACGATGGACACTCACCGTACACCGCTATGGTCTTTGTGTCTTGCAGAATGGCGTTCCCGGCTGAGACCTGCACGGTGATGGTGTTCATTCCCTCCGAAGTAAACTTGAATGATATGCTCCCCTCCAGGGTGATCAAGGGCTAAAGGGAAAAGGGTACAGTCAGGGAGATGCTGTTCATTGAGACAGCTGCCTGCTATGAGCCATCAACAAGTTGTTGAACTCAGCAGTTCTTCCTGGTGCATAGTACTCAGTCCACCTATAGCTCCCCAGCATCTCAAGTCCAGGCCAGAAATTAGTCTATTGGACCAATAACCTCAAGCAATTCTTCCCATTCTTGTAAATCTAACCCCTTTCTCCTGGTATCATCCTGATCCAGGGCTGGAGCAATAAGTCTTGCTTATCAAGAGGATATAAATCTCACTTTGTGCATAATTTATTCATATCATGCAGACCCTTAATCCAAGGAAATATTCCAATCAAGTGAGGACAGAGACTCACATTAATCCAGATTTAAGACAGAAGTCATGGAAAAATCTAAGCCGCCAGGTTATTCATCTCCAGGCAGCTTACTATTTATATAAAATTACAATAGAGTTCAGCAACACTAGGTACCAAAAGTGTATACTAGTTAGAAGTAGTGGGCTTGTGTACTGGCTTCCTCTGAGAAACCCTACCATAGTTTCCTGGAAGTAGCTGCTATGGAAACAAGTACTAATTGGATAGTGGTTTGAGGGCTTGAAAAAAATAAAAAAAAAAGTTGGAGCAGTGCCTATAACAGAGTCAAACTCGGACACCAGGGACTTAGAGGAAAAAATTATTAGCCTACTGACCTCCCTTGATTCACTCCTCACAAACATTTCCTTCTCATCTTTCAAAAATTATTTTTAAAATCAAAATTCATCTAATTCCCTGTATAACAGAGAGAAGACTAGAGCCTAGCATTCCAATTTTTCTCAATAGGGTCTGCTGAGAATTTGGTTTTCTTTTAAAAGGGAGAAGAAAAGAGAAACACGAGGAGGCACACAAGAAAATTGTTAGTACTTGCACCCTCTAACAGTAGCTTTCAAGGCACATAACATAGATTTACTCCTTCTCCATTGTAGGTCATGGGCCCCAAATGAGCTGGACTTACATGCATAGATTCAGGCAAAATTAAAAAAAAAAAAAAAAAGTGGGGGGAGATTCAGCTTAGCATTAGAGGTAAGAGGTTCTCTTTCTACTGTCAGATCTGAAGCAAGTCTAAGTTCAGGAGAGAATTCTTCCCCGGGCCTATGCAAAATTGTGTGTCTAGTTAAAGTCGAAATTGAGCTCTAGAGTAAGAAAAACAAAAATAAGATACACTGCACTTGAAGAGCAAAGTCACCAGGTGAAAGCAATTGTGCTGAACCTCAAGTTTCCCAGTCCAGAGCAGCCTCCCAGGCCCTCTGGGGAGGGATGCTTTGGAGCCTGAGCCCTCCTGCCTGCTGAACTTATTTGGCAGCATCTTCACTTCTGTGGCTTGAACGAGCCCAAACCATGCAGCCTGATGTGACGGAAAGAAAAATGAATGTAGTCATCAGAAGGCCTTGGGCCTCCATCGGAAGCAGCTGGAGAGATTGCCGCAAGCCAGTTCAGACACATCCTCCTCATTTTTCTCATCAGCAGAATGAAGGAACTGGAGTAAATAAGACTTAAGGTCTCTGCTGATTTAAAAATCACTGCATTGCTGCTGATGTGTGGGAACGGAATATTTGGGGAAGACATTAAAGGGTAAAGCTGACCTAAACAAGAATGGGTTGTAAGAAATCTGGTGCTTTTGCCTGTCCAGCACCTGTTTGCTCTCTTTCCTTTTGGGAACATCTTTCTCCCTCTCTCACTCATGGACACCGTTCCAAGGAGGCTAACTACAGTACTTTGCTCTATTTCCAGTACTGTGGTCAAGGCCTTGCTAACAAGACTCAATTCCTGAAGTTCCATTACAACTTTCAGGAAACAGAGTTCAATCAATTAGGGTCATTGAAAAAAAAAAAAAAAAAAAAAAAAAAAAAAAGACAGAATGCCAACATAGAAGGCAAAAAAAAAAGAAAAAAAAAAAAGAAGTGGGGGAGTAGAGGGAAGAGAAACAGAGAAAACATGCTGACGTGCTTTCTGAGCACCAAGAGTCTGCTATCCCTGAAGCTAGGACTACTCCTAGACACTGGAATGCCTAAGCTTCAGCCAGTTGAGTACAGCACCTGGCACCAGGCCCCATGTGGAAGGTGGACCCACCTCCGTGTTGTTCCCGTACCACCACACGTAAGTGAGGGTGCCCACTTGGCTGGGCCACAGCACTGCAGTCGCATTGACTTCTTTGTTCTTTGTAGTGACAAAGGGAAGAGATAGGTGCACATGTTCCAGGGGACCTAAGGCACAAGAGAAAGAGGGGCCATAGAGAGGGAAGAGCTTCCTCTGTGTCACCTTCTCTGCTTTGAAAAGAAAACATTTCACACTTGAAGCAGCTAATACATGGCAGCCATCTTCCCGGAGGGAAGTGATCAGTGCTCTCCCTACTTGGAAGAAAAGGATTTACTGTGAACAATGGTATATTGACACTTTCCACTTACTGATCTTTCTACCCAGTTCTAAAACCCGAGTTACACGTGTGTAAAAATTTTAAAAATGAGTAAATTTTGTAGTCCTTAAGTGAACAGCAAAAAGAGTAGATTTTTACAGGGAGGTGTAAAGTCTTCCCCAAGGATTTATGTCCTTGGTGGTAATTATGGATAGTGATGCCCTCATAAAAATCAAGGGGGGGGGCGCCAGCACATGTATGTGCGTGCCCAAGATCCTGAGAGGAGAGTGGAGGAGAAGGGACTGCACCATCTGTCCTCCGGGATGATTTCTCACTTTCCATCTATCTCTGTGTGCGTGCCCAAGATCCTGAGAGGAGAGTGGAGGAGAAGGGACTGCAGCATGGCCATCTGTCCTCAGGGATGATTTCTCACTTTCCATCTATCTCTGACTCTCTGGTGAGAACACGCACTCTATAGCAAAAAAACTCAAAAAAAAAAATCAAGTGGGGGACAGGATGGAGAAATCTACAAACCACTCTCCATGTCATTGTTCTTCACTCTTTATTGGGTTATTAACATCTGTGTGAGTATGAGCAGAGGTGTGCTGTGCACACATCTGTGAGTGGCTAGGTAGGTGAGCACAGGATACACTGTTTCCAGTTGACTTCAGCTCGAACAAAACAGAGGTACGCATGAGTAGATACAGAACTCCCTGGTTCTCGGTTTCTGGGCACCTAAAAAAGATGGGATGATCCTATCTATAGAGACCCATAAAAATCAGAAACTTTAATCAGGTGTACAAATTCCACAAAGTTATAAATGTTCTTCATAGAGCACACAAAGACCTTTCTTTTAACTCCCCAGCTTCTCTTTGGGTCATTCTTTCCAGGCAAAATGCACCTTTTTCTAAGTTGAACACAACACAAACCTGCCACCCCCACCTTGCTACCCCGAGGTGGGGAAGAGAGTGCGCCTCAGCCTTCCCACCAGCTTTAATTACTGCCTCTTCTACTTGCCCTTTAAATGTATTTTCAGGGCCCTGTGTTTGTCCTTTGTTCCTGTCTCCATGCTTGCTCCTAGGTAATATAATCCACACCCTAACGTTCAAGGACAAGACGACGGGGCTCTAAAACCACCTTCTTGACTCCGAGCTCTACTAGCAGTCAAATGTTCCTGAACACCCTGTTATTTTCCTTATTATGTATTTTCTATGTTTGGTGATTAACACTCATGTTCATCCAGAGGCCCAATCCACAAACAGAAAGTCCATCTAGAGTTCTTGTCATTCCCGTTCCTTAGGGGAACTTCGTTTTTGATTCGGTTTCTAAGTATTTCTAAGATGTTGGCCTACAGGCACTTCGTAGCCTTCCCAGTGTAGTGCCCTGGTTCATACACAAGTACCATTCTTGGCTGGACTGTTAGGACTCTCTTACAGATTCTCCTGCCTCTAAGCCTTCCTCACCTAATTTGTTCTCCAATTTACTGCCAGAATGATTTTTGTAGAAAGCCAAGCAGATTTTGTAGCTCATAGTCATTTGTTCAGTCAAGATTACCACCATCTAATAATAATGATAGCCAACACGTATTATCCTAGAATGTGTGAGACAGAAAACAAGGTCTGCAACCTAAAGGGTGAGAATCTTTCATATTTATCATTGTATCAAAGACTAGCACAGTTCCCAAGGCAAGGTAGTTAAACGAATATTCACTGGTAGATACACAAAAACTCCACCATGTGGCGAGTCCACAAATGTAAGTGAATAAATGCCTGTGTTCATGTTACTCTACCTTTATAAAATAAGAGATGTGGTGAGTGGCAGGATAAAATTGATTTTCTGGCTTATAAGTCACATGTTAAGAAATAGTGGAGGGACCAGCAGGTGGCATAGTGGTTAAGGCACTGGACTTTTACAAGACTAACTATGGTTCAAGTACCTAAACTGGCAGCTTGAAAACCCCAGGAGAATGGAGGAGAAAGGATTGCGGCACAGCCATCCCTTCTGGTGGGAAGATTTCTCAATTTTCCTATCACTGTATCTCTCTGTTTCTCTGGTAAACTCACTTGCTATGGCAATAAATAAGTGAATGAATAAATAAAAATTTAGAAAAGGTAAAAAGAAACGTAGTTGATCATTAAGTCAGAGTAGGTCAATGAAGTAATGAAAGGGTAACATTTACTGAGTGATGACTATGTGTTACTTGTTCTGATAAGGATTCCTCATTGACTCCTCACAACAGCTTTATGAAGTAGGCACTAATACTCTCCCCATTTTAGACAAGACTAAACCATGAAGTTGATTTACCCCGTGTCATACAGCTAGGAAATAGGAACCAAAGCAGTTGATCACAGCCTCTGCTCTGACTGGGTAACAAATGCTCAGGACTACCCTTCTTGTCCCAGTTTAACAAAACAGCCATGAAGAGCCACTGCTTTCTGACCACATAAGTACGTCCCAGGCACTGGGACATCCACGTTCCCTAGATCTAATTTACTGCACAGCCCTTGCAGTTGCTCCGTCATGTGGTGAGTTCCCGTGGGCCATGCCTTGGCCTGGCCAGTCTGTACTTACACACAATTCCTACAGCATCTGTCAGTCTCCAAGTCTAGGTTCTAGCATGCCCTTCCTGTGACACACTTCCTGATTCCCCTGACATAAGTTAAATGAACCAGTTAAAATACAAGAACTTGATCAGTTGTGCCAGAAATGCTAGTTCCATTCTAAACGGGTTCATTTCCTTTGTCTCTCATATGTGGCCTCTTCCAAACACTCATGGACAATGTGTAGTATGATAAACAAGGTTTGGATTTCAAAATGTGTTTGACCCAAAATAAAATCACATCAAATAATTCTATATTCCACCAGTTTTTAAAAGTCTTTCCATAGATGAGTGTTTTTTGTTTTTTGTTTGTTTTTGTTTTTGTTTTTTTTCCTAAAAGTCAAAATATCAGAGTAAGGTCAATGCCTTTGTATCCTTAGGTCAATGATAAAAATGAATTTTGTTGGGTCTGCAGGTGGCATAATGGTTCAGGTGCTGGATTGCCATGTGGTTGACCACTGTTGGAGTTCTGCACCTGGCAGCTTGAAACTCACACTTGGGCACATGTGTATGCATGCACAAAATTCCAAGAGGAGAATGGAAAAGGGCTTGTGGCATGGCCATTCCCCTGGAGGATGATTTCTCACTTTCTGTCTCTGTCTCTCTGGTTCATGTGCTCTATATGGCAAAAATCTCTCTCAAAAAAAAATAATAATAATAATCTTGTTGGTGGAATATGGTCACTCATTCATCCAATAGTTTTGCTACTATGTCTTGAATATTATTCTAGGTACGAGGGACCTAGCACTGAGTGAGACATGGCTATTACTAAGGAGGGAGATGCTGGACACATCCAGCAGGGGAGGTGACAGACTTACTTCTGACAGAGTGGTCAAAAAAGACCTCTCAGAAGAAATGCTATTTGAACACTGAACTGTATAAAGTGAGAGATCCCACCAAATGCCTACTCAGGATGCTCCAGGCTGGGGAGAGAAGTAGAAAACCTTGAGGAGGGGGTGTGCCTGCCGTTGGATGAACAGCAAGAAAGCCAAAATGGCTGCCGTGGAGAAATGGTGTGACAGGGCAGAGCCAAATGAGGTCACGGAGCCTTCAGGACACAGTATGTCCGCCTTGTAGGCCCTGAAATATCCACGCATGTGTCTATGTACGTTCATACTTGCCTGTAGAGACATCATACATGTATAGAATTAATGCTGTCTTTCCGACTCCCACAGCCTTTCATTTTCACTTACTTTTCATGGGTTTAAAATACATAGTTCTGGGGGCTGGCAGGTGGCGTCGGGGCTGAAGGTGCTGGATTCCCACATGGCCAAACGCAGTTCAAGTTCCAAACCTGGCGGTTTGCTTTCTCACTTTCCCTTTCTCTCTTTCTGGTCAAATTAAAATAATAACAAATGGAATTAAATAGATTTTTTTTTAAATAAAATATATAGTTCTGCTGTTTAAAAGCCTATATTTTAAGCATCTCTACTCTGCATAGTGGGTGTGTTCGTTCCTAATGGTCCTGCAGAAATGTAACTCCAGCCCAGAGAGGCCCCAGCTGGTTGGATGCACTAAACTTAGAGCACTGACCAGGCAGATGACGAGACAGGTGCCTGCAATGCAAAAAATAGACAGCAGGTGGTGCTGCATCACTCCATATGAATCTTTCTGGCAAAGTGGTTGAGAGACTGGGGAATTTCTTTTTGTGAATTGGGTTTTCCTCTTCTTTCCTTATTTAGCTCTCTGGTGCTGCAGGAAATAGCTGATGTGTGTGAGACTGAACACTGAGAGTGTGTCGTGGTGTGTGTGTGTGTGTGTGTGTGTGTGTGTACTGACTGCTCTGGTTTGCCTCCAGCGTTTATGTTCTAGGAACCTCTGACCACCTAATTAAATAGTGTCTGTGTATCATATTAACATTTGTCTGAGATGATTTTAAAAAAAAAATAAGCGCTGGAAGAAACAAGTGATTCAAACTACAAAGATCAAATCCTAAGACAAAGTCCCTCAAACTTCAGTGTACACAAAAATCAGTTACCTGCTTAGATCAAGTTATGATTCCTTATTTCCAGGAATCCTAATTAAGTAGCTCTAGGCTAGGACCCAGCACACAGCATTTTCATCATTTGACTCTGGGGTAGATAATTCGTGAAAACATACCTTAAAGAATCCTGGCCTGGGGACCAGCAGTTGGTGTAATGGCTATGTCACTGGATTTCCATGTAGTCGACCGTGGTTTGAGTCCTGGATCCCATAGCTTAAACTCACACTGGGTGCATGTGCATGTGTGCTCAAGATCCCAAGAGGAGAATGGAGGACAGGGATTGCAGAGCGGCCATCCCTCTGGGAGGTGATTTCTTGCTTTCTGTCTCTGTCTCTTTCTTGCGAGCGCACGCGCCCTATAGCAAAAACCTCCCCAAAGGGAAAGAAAAACCCTGGCCTGAAGTTTGCTGGCATATCTAATGATTTTGCATACTGTTGGAAGTGCTTCGTAGGTTTTGAAGCTACACAAATCATTCAACTCTAATGTGAGCCTGGAAAAACATACCAATCTTTTCTATGTAAGGAAGTGGTTAGTAGAGGGCTCTAGGAAAGATGAGAAGATCCAGCTCATCTTTTTTCACCTACTGTTCTGTAAGGTGCATAGTTCTCAGTGATTTCTTCCTCCAGGACTGACTGTGGTGGGGCTGCAATACAAGCAGACTCTACATGCCCTCTAATTTCTCTGCCTGTCCAGCTGAAGACAACCCTGGTTGCATCACGTGTCTCATTAGTCTGCAAACTAGCAGAGCATAGTGAATACGCTCCCCAAGGAATTTCCAACTGTCAGGTTACAACAGATTACCCATACACCCAGCAAGAGCTGCCAGCCCCCTCCTGGAAACACTAAGCAGGAACATTGGCTCCATTTGTTTCTGAGACCTTTGCAAATCCATATTAAAAACCTCTGTTTTAGAATAGAATTACCTTTTTGCACTGGAGAGTGGAGGGAACATGCGTGTAAGAAAGGCAATAGGTTTCCTGGGAGAGCGCCGGGAGGAGGAAGCTGGGAAGACCCGGGCATAGGGCAAGCTTGACAAGCTCAGAGTTGCTGCTAATTCATCTCTATCTGAACCCACTAAGTCCAAATGCATATGCTACCCTGTAACAATGGAAAATGTCAAGGTTTACCACTCTACAGGGCACTGCATATTTTGCTCGATGGCACCCATGGGAACAAGATATGCATCCACTTGGAAGGAGAAAATCTAAGCTCAAAGAAAAAGAGCAACTTGCTCAAGTGTTGGGGCCAGGATCTGGACATAATCAAAATGCCTAACTCAGTCCAGTGCTTTTTCTTTCCCCTACAAGGCCAAACCTCCCTCTCTCATCTCTACATATTGGCATTTAGGTACCAAAAGTTGCTCATGACACCCTTCAGGTTTAAGGTTCCAGGGAGAATGACTCAATTATGCTCTTGTCCCGACTTCCTCTTAGAATAAAATGTTGCCAAAGCCACAGGACTTCTCCAATCCTTTTCTCCATCTGAAAGAAGGGGCCAAAAAGTTGTCTATTATGGTGTAGGAAGTGAAGGTAAGCAACATGAGTATATGCACATAGTGAAGCACAATGGGTCCTCCAGGAGAAAGTGCTACACAAAGATGTCAGAACCTGCTGCAATTGTTAAGATATGGGCTTGGGACCAACGGATGGTGGAATGGTTATGTTGCTGAACTCCCACATAGAAAACCATGGTTCAAGTCCTAGACCTGGCAGCTTGAAACTCTCGCTGAGTGTGTGTGTGTAGGTGCTCAAAATCTCAAGAGGAGACTGAAGGAGAAGGGATTGTGACATGTTCAACCCCCTGGGGGCTGATTTCTTGCTTTCTGTCTCTGTATCTCTCTCTTTCTCTCTGGCAAGCATATGCACCCTACAGCAAAAAATGTCTTTAAAAAAAAAAAAAAAGATGTGGCCTTTGGATGTATGTGAGCTAAAAAACAAAACAAAAAACCCAGCTTAAGGTAGGATTCTGCTTTAAGACAATTAATACAAAAGAGTTGGTTCTAATTCCTGAGTCAGTCTTAGGACAGGGTTCCATTGCCTGAGGTATGTATACCCAACCACTTAACCAAAGATGAGTCTACAAAACTAAAATCAGAAACAAAATGTTCTGTTACAGATCATCTTCTATTAAGATGCAGGTCAAATATTTTACCCAATGTGTAGGTCAATGAACTGAAAAGATTGTGAATGAATAAAGAAATTAATTTCTTCTAGAAGTTGTGACTTAAATTGAGCAATGCAAGGTCTATGTTATTTTCCTTTCCCAAACACACCTAAGGAGTGTTTGGGAACATTATAAACCTTTGGAGGTGTGTGCTAAGGTATAAGGAGGAGGAAGACTTCATAGAGTGACAGGAATTTGATGCAATAAGAGACTCAGAAATGCAGGCCAGAAGCTGTCACTAAGTTTTTTTTTTTTTTTTTTTTTTGGGGGGTTTTTTTTTTTTTTTTTTTTTTTTTTTGCTATTAGGCATGTGCTGTCTTTTGGAGAGACAGAAAGAGACAAAGAGAAAGTGATAAATCACCCCCCAAAGAGAGATGGCCATGCCTCAATCTCTTCTCCTCTATTCTCTTCTCTGGATTTTGGGCATGCAAGCATACATACCTGACATGAGTTTTAAACCACCAGGTTTGGAACAGACATCAACTATATAGGAGTCCAGCAATGTACCATTACACCATTTGCTAGCCCCATCTGCTACTGAATTTTAAATCACTATTTCTATGTGGTTGGATTATGGTAAGATGTATAATAAATATGGTGGGCTTCTAAATACAATTGTTATTAGTCCTATGAAGGGTAGCTCTCTCGAAAAAATCCTGCTTATAAATTGAGAAATGGCAAATTGCTAAGTAAGCAGCCACACCACAAATGTTCCATCATTCGTGTTTCATGTTACCTTTGCTATTAATCATTTAGCTTTGTGATGTATTTTCAAAGCTTTTTCTGATTATTCCTATGGTATCATCGCTTTCATTAGCCTAAAGACTGATACATAAGGAGGGATTATGTCTTTATAAGAGGCAACTTGTGGAAGTCTATACAGGATAGTCTAGGGATGGCAGTCAGATGGAAGAAAGCCTATGCAATGTGTCTTCTTGGAGCTAGGTAGCTGTATGGCCAAGTGAACTGCTTCTAAGCTAAATGTTCATGTTTCTTTGAGATGATCTACAAAACTGAGAAGGTGGGCAAAAGCTAATGGAGACCTCTTCGTCCAACCCCAATACACTCCTGGCACTGATGCTAACCTTAGTAGTGACCAAGATCTAGAATGCTTGAGGCAGGCAGACCTGAGCTGGAAGTCTGGCTCTGCTATGTAGTAGGTCTACCATTTCAAGTAAGTTACATCAGTTTTCTGAACCTCCTCTGTATTTGTCCTAAAGTAGTATTTTTAATGGGTCGAATTGACAGGGTTGTTTCAAAAAGTAAAATAATACAATTAATACATAATGAAGAGCTTATTTAGCATAAATCCTAGCATACATGCAAGGGTTTCATAAGTCGTACCTAAAAGGGGGAAGACTGAATTGGCATTTTGGGAATGTATAATTTTGGCTTTTTTTTTTTTTTTTTTAAAGATTTTGACATAGGGTGTGAGCACTTCCTAGACAGAGACAGAGAGAGGGAAAGTAGGAAATCGTCTCTCAGGGAGAATGGCCACAGTGCAATCTCTTCTCCCCAATTGTCCTCTCAAGATCTTGAGCAAGCACACACATGAGCCCGGCTTGATTTTCAAGGCAATTGGTTCTGGGACTTAAACTGAAGAATCAGTCAGTTGGGATCCAGAATTGTAACCATCATGCCAACTATCTGTGTAACTATTTTAACATGATTAGAAAAGAGTGTCTTTCTTCAAAGCGTTTCTGTCATGGTCATACAGGAGATAAAGATCAAGAATTACTGATATGTCAGG
This sequence comes from Tupaia belangeri chinensis, assembly GCF_000334495.1. NCBI lineage: Eukaryota > Metazoa > Chordata > Mammalia > Scandentia > Tupaiidae > Tupaia > Tupaia belangeri. The sequence continues at coordinate 6,768,535 of NW_006204113.1, forward strand.
ACTCCTCAGCAACTAAATCATCTCTTGGGCACCCTAAACAGTCTTCCCCTCTCGATAGCCCACAAAAACAAAAACAAGCAAACAGACAGGTTTCCATGGGTACTTTGTGTTCTCCATTTTGTTCCTTGAACAGGTACAGGGGAAAGGCATGGAGTAATGCCTGCCTTAATATGCCTGGACTAGAACTCGAGATTTGAATAAGGCCATTCATATAGGGAGCTAATTGTATTTTAAAGTAAACTTTTTCTCTAGACACCAAAACAAGACCTGTGATTTTTGGGGGTACAGCTTCATATCTACCACATTGATGGCACATATTTTTATGATATATAACTCATGTTATTATATCATATTGATTCACATACACCCACATACACACACACACACACACACATATATGAAACCCTTGCATGTATGCCAGGACTCGTGCTAAACAAGCTCTTCATTATATATTAATTGTATTAGAGGTTTCTGCCTTAGCATGTGTACAATCGCTGGAGAGAGAGAGACAGTGAGAGTGAAGTGTGCCCTTGCTGGAGAAAGACAGAGGCAGAAGTAGTAAGAGGAAAAGTGAGAAGTCACCCCTCAGAGGGATGGCCACATTGAAATCCCTTCACCTGCATTCTCCTCCCAGGATCTTGGGCATATACACGTACATACCCCAGCATGATTTTCAAGTCACTGGGTCTGGAACTCAACCATGGTTGGTCATGTGGGAGTCCAACGACATAACTGCTATACAATGCGCTGACCCCACCTTTAGATTTCTTAACGAAGAAAAAGCATCAGCATTTCTTGGAATTGTTTCCTAATGTGTTGGGTCATCAGAAAAGTCATTTTTTTTTTCTGTTTTTCTATGCAAAAATGCATCACAACTTTCTGATGACCCAATAGCTTCTTTCACATTGTTTTTACACTCTTATCCTATACCATTTTCTCTATCAAATGAAACTATTTACAGATAGAAGCCCAGGAATTATCTATTTTAGAAAGGAACAAAAGTCTAATAGCATGACATAAGACAATCAAATGCAGGATAATTTCTTTACTCGGGCTAATTCTCGATGTATAAGATTAGGGTGTGCATGTTGATCTTTTTTTCTTCTTTTTTGGCTAAAAACAAAGGCAAATTTCTATGGCTCAACTGAATAATTCTCTGCAAGTTGTTCAGGCCCAGCTATAATCACAGTTGCCGTATTTCTGAGGCACCCAAAGGAAGCATAATAAACTCAAGGAGAACAATCTGAAGCAATTGAGAGTCTAAGATCATGCAAATCTGCTCAATGATTTTCTCATTACTCTTTTCCCACTTTGCTCTATCTTATTTTCTGTTTCCCATCTGCTAAAAGACAACTAGTGTATTTCCTCTAAGTGAAAAATTTTGGATTAAACTTAGAAGGACATAGTATTTAAAATATGTTGTAAACCAACAACAGTAATAACATACAAGTTACATGTAAGTACAGGACGGCGCTGTCAGACCCCAGACTGTTGTCCACTTGCACGGTCACTCGGAAAATGCCCACGTTCTGATAGACATGTTTGATCCCATCTTCCATGGAGCTGAGATTGACATAGGACACTGCGATACCATCACCGAAGTCCACTTGGATGAGCGTCCGCTGAACATCACCCTGAAAAATATCCCAACATCAAAAGGAAGGGAGTCAGCAATTGGCTGCTCCTGCCTGCGGTTTGGGACTTGACCTAGTCCCTGGCAGAGGCATTCTGCAGTCCTGGTTCCCTCCTACAGCGGGGAGCATCTGTCTGTTTCTGACAGAATCCCTGTGACATTCGCAGGCAGGAGTTCGCTAAGATGGATACTCTCCAAATCTAAAGGGCATTAACTACCAAAATTTCAAGGTTTTGAAAATGAACTGTTTGACTATCAACTCCAATTCACTATTCAACTCCTCTAATGGCTTTTTAATAGTCTTATTGTCCACAGGAATAAAAGGTGTGCACAAACAGCTTTAGAAAGGCAACCAAACTGATGTGGTCATGGACCACTTCTTATGTCTTCAAGACCCCTGAATCTCCCTCTTATTTCTGGATCCCTGATCAAATCGCAGGAAGGATGAAAGATGCCTTGCCTGACATTTGATATGGCATTGGACTCAGGCTTATTTTTTTTTTTGGAGAGGTTTATTTTTTTTTTTTGCTATAGGGCACGTGCGCTCGCCAGACAGAGAGACAAAGTGATAAATCACCTCCCAGGGGGGCTGGCCATGCCACAATCCCTTCTCCTCCATTCTCCTCTCGAGATCTTGGGCACGCACACACACGCGCCCGGCATGAGTTTTAAGCCACCGGGTCCAGGATGTGAACCGCAGTCGACCACATGGGAGTCCAGCGACATAGCCATTACGCTAACTGCTGGCCCCGGACTCAGCCTTATTCTTAAGATAATAACAGCTTATTCTTTTATACTTCAGTGTTTTGTATTATCAAGATGATCTCATCTTATTCTTCGTAGAATTTTACTCTGGAGAGAAGAGTAGGCAATGCTCATTCACTTTACAGATGAAGAAGGGGAAGTGAAGAAAGGTTTCAATATTTGCTCAAGGTTAACACAGATAGTGGCAGTCCTGACGTTCTAATGCATCTCTCTGGACTTCGAGTTCATCCATTATAGAGGGAACATAGTGCCGCGGGTTAAGCACTGAAGGCTCCTGCAACTTGATCCTCATGTTTCATTAATGCGACTTTATGCAAGTCATGCAGCCTCTTTGGGTCTCAGTTACCAAATCTATGAAACGGTCAGAATAGAACCTTACCGTCTTAACTCAAATAGTTGTTATAAAAATATCTAAGTAATCCTTAACCTGTAAAATGCATCACAAAAATAAGTGACTAAAAAAATAATGTAGCTATAAAATACCTATAATATTTTTTCAAAGCTTGATTTCAATCATACAATTCTAAATTTTCAACAGATAAGCAGAAGATAAAGTCTGCATTATAAAATCCCAGACTTGTTTAAAAAAAAAAGTTTTCAGAATGACAGGTTAAATTCTCTAAAAACAAAGTTGCTTGAATCTAATTGACAAATTAAACAACAACAAAACATCCAGTTTACTTTACACACACAGAGCCCATCCTTTAACAAGTTGGTTTTTGTTTTTTGATTTTTTGTTGTTTTTTTTCCTCCTCCCATTTGGGGGAGGAAAAAAAAAAAAAACCTTTGAACTAGAAATGTATTTTCGATTAACTAAGGTTCATATTGTATCATATTTTTTGAAAAGGCCAAGTTTAAAATGCTGACATTTAAAAGATTAATTCACAGGGAAAGAAAAAGCAGTTCAAATCCTATGAATCGAAGTGACCTACTCCTCTGATCTATGTCCAGTCAAGCATTTGTGGGGCATTCAGCAGCCAACTCTCAGGGCGTACGTGGGTAAGAATTCTTCCCGAGGGTGGAAAAAGAGACTCTACTTAAAACTACCAAACAAATACCCACAAGCCTAGACATTCTGCAAGTCTTCAATTCCCTTCACTAATAAATATAAATGTCAACCATTCTTGCTGACTTGTCCTTCATTTGGACAACCAAAGAGGACTGATCAATTTCTCATTTTGTTTCTGTTCAGTTCCCACTCCCAGGCTTTTAAAGAGTTGCTGGGAAGAGAGGCGAAGGTAAGAAAGGAGTGTTGAAACAAGTATCTGAGGGAAAAAACTAGGGTAGCTGCCATTAGCCATGGAGTAAAGCAGGCAATATGGTTTCCACCAGAGATGGGAGGTTGGGGGATGGACAGGCACAGGTTTAAGGTACTTCATGGGTACAGAGTGGGCAGACAGAAACCATCATTTACGACAGGACAGAGGAAATATATTGTGTTGTCAGAAAAGTCATAATGCATTTTTGTGGAGAAAACAGAAAACACGCATCATAACTTTTCTGATGACCCAGTACATATACCTTCAGCCAATTCTACTTCAACCTCCACTATGAGAAAGTGCCGCCCTTACTACTGGTAAGAGCACAGGTTTGTCTGACACTGCTCGAGTCTATCTGGCCCTGCCCTTTCTTCTGGTATTCATCACATTTCTTCTGTTGGTCTGAACTTAGAACTCTTGTCATTTACATAGAAATCCTCTCAAGTTCCATCTGTATAGACCTCTATTGTCTGTCATGATGGTATCTTGGCCTCACAGCATTCTTAATTCTCCAGTCAGGATAGTGTTCTTTATAATAGTTGAAAAAAGGGGGCTACTCTCTGTGTGGACTAGTGTATCAGCAAAGTTTCCATTATAGAGTCACGTTTTTAATGTATGAGGTGAGGAGATACTCAGATATCTCCTGAAATAAAAATGCACACACACACACATATACATACATGAATTTAGGTCAGTTTCAGTTATTAATTAGGCTTATCATACACCAGAGAGCCCTTGCAAAGGCATGGAATCCTCCAACTGAATGTGAAGTTCCCAGGACCTTCAATGTGGAGATAGGCCTTTGGGTTCAAACTCTGCAGTAGCACTAGGAAATAAGAGCATTAAGGTGTGTCGGCAGGCAGCAGATGGCATAGTGGTTAAGGCACTGGACTCCCACATGGCCACCCATGATTTGAGTCCCGGACTTGGCAGCTTGAAAATTACACCATGTGTGTGTGTGCTCACACGCTCAAGAGGAAAAGGGAATTGCATCATGGCCATCTCCCGTGGAAAGTGATTTCTCACATTCCCTTTCTGTCTCTCTCCAGTGAGCAGACATGCCCCATGGCAAAAACCTAAAAAGGATGTCAAGGGGCTGTGTCTGATAGAAGGCAGTGGATTATATTCCTGCTTTTGTAGCTTTGTCCATTCTGGAATGAACTGGATCCCATGCCTTGGCCTTCAGAAGCTCTCAGGTGAGCGGTAAGCCTAACAGTAACTGCTTCATTTTAGAGCTCATCTGTCATGAACCTCTGGCCTCCTTGAGCTCTAACTACCACCTGAACCAGAGATGCCAACCCTTTTTAAGAATAAGGAACAGAGGCATGACAGCCTGAATCCTAGATAACCATATGACCATTTCACTAGGCATGCTTACCCTACTCTAACTGACTCTCCGGTCAGTCATTTATTCGCTTGTTCAATACATTGGCAGACATTTGTTGAGTGTCTATCTTGGAAGAAGATGGCAGGATTATATTTTTAGCCCAAAATTATTACTCTCTTTCTAATACAAAGGATAACTAGAAGGATGTTCAAGTATGTAAGAAAGCAAATTAGAGGTATTCTAGATACCCCTAGATGATGATAGAAAAAAAAGTAATGCAACAGGAAATTATGTGTGCTTTCCTGTCAAAATTAACCCCCACAGTTTACTGGTTTTGAATCAGTAATTCTGATCCTTTGACATCAACATACCCTATAGGTTTTATTTATTTATTTATTTTTAATGGTGATGCCCAACCACCACCCTAAACCTGCCTACTATTTCAAAGCCTCTGGGGAGGAGACTCAGTAGTACCATAGGCCGAGAAGGTCCACAGCTGAGGTTGGGCTGAAGATCCACGGTCTAGACTGAGGCCCTTCAGTGCAGACTGTTGAACATTAGGTCTTCTTGTGACTATTTTTATCTAAAGATGAATACACTGCAGCACAAGTTGATGCTAGTCCTATCCAGTTTTAATATGATGATAAAGCTTTACCAGGAAGCTTTAGGATTCTAAGTGCAAAGGTACATTGATACAGCTAGTAATAGAGGGACTAAAACTCACTGTTAGTAGACTAGTGCACAGTCATATTCAAAAGTCCCATGAAACATGCCGTCAAGATTAGCTAACATCCGAAGGCCACTAGGTGTTGCGTAATCTAGGGTAGTCTGTGTAAACTCCTAGAGGCTAGAATGACTTGTCAATGGTTGCATCCTCAGCACCTAATACGATGCCCATAGAGGACTCTCTTGTTCAATAAAATGTTCATACTGTATGTTTCTTATGTGTTTGTTCCTCAGACTGTTTTCCTCTATATTATCCCATTTGGCTTTTAGGATGCCTAGGAGAAAGAATGGGCAGATGTTATTTCTATTTGACATACTTGGAAAATCAGGGCAGAGAGGTTAAATACGATGTGTAAAGTTGGAGAGCTAGTCAGAGACGTAGGAAAGGGTTTAAGATGATGTGTGGTTTAACTTTATCCATTCAGCTCGGGCCTTGTTGAGTTTCTTTAAAAGTTATTTGTAATGTCTTTCAGAAGGAGAGAAAGGAGATAACAGCACCATTTTTCTTACTTGACTATTTCTGACTTTGTTTCCCTTCTGACAGCCTTTTTACCTGGGCACTTCTAGCTGGAAATGAGCTGGCACGAACTGCATACTTTACTGCTTCCATCTCCCCTCTGGAGGAGAAGAATCACGTTTGGAGGCTATGGGAAACAACTGTATTCGCAATCAGTAGTCATGGGAATCGTGTGTCTAATTGAGAGTTACTTCAATCTGATAGATTACAAGTCATCATTTCTGAAACTGAACCCAGGTTGGCAAATATCTAGACGGTCATATAAAATTTAGATGTAGTGGATGTTAATCGCATGTCTTAATATAGTACAGGATTGAGAGCAGTGGTTCAAAAAATGTGCCTGAGAAAGGCACAAAAGTCACATGAAATCCATTTGGGGATCCGCCAAGGGCATCACTGACTTCTGTAATAGAAAAACAAATATATCAAATGACCACAACGAAGCCAAGATTAACCTGAGCAATGAAAGGTGTGTGAACTTATCAGTTTCTGTAACATGGATTCAGAGAAGAGTGGGAAAATAAATGCTACAGTAACTCAACACTGACAGCCTCAGTCCAGAAATGAGACTCTGAGACGCCCCTGAAGGCATCAGAGACCTACTGCAGATGAAACCAGGCTCATATGTCATACCTCGGCCCATGCAAAGCTCAACAGTGGGGCCTGATTCAGGCTTCACTGATATTTTGCCTTGAAAGAGAGCTAAAAGATCATACAGCAGAAAATGACATTATAGATAAACGACTAGTATAACCCACTCCTATTGAAAAAGAAGCAAAAATTAAAAGCGTAGTACCATAAATCTGTATGTTTGTATGAATTTAGAGAGAAGTGCTGGCAAATACAGCCCAATTTGTTAATATTCATTACCCTGGGAGTGAAGTGAGAAATAGCAGGATTAAAAGAGAGAGGGAGTAAATTAGGGTAGATACACGCTTGACAAATTTATACATTTTAAATAGAGGTAGAGTTTGCTATACCATAAGAGCCATTGCAAAATACAACATTCTATCTCTATTATTACTGTACATTTTTTAAGAATTATTTTAACTTTATTTACTTATCTTAATTTGACCAGCAAGGGACAGAGAGAGCAAGCTGCCAGGTCATGGACTTGAACTGCAGTTGGCCATGTGGGAGTCCAGCACCTTTAACCTCCATGCCACCTGCCAGCCCCTGTGTGTGTGTGTGTGTGTGTGTGTGTGTATATTTATATATATATATATTT
>NW_006204113.1:6776025-6802336 GCF_000334495.1 Tupaia belangeri chinensis
AAATCCCCCCGTGGGGGGCTTGGTCATATCACAATTATTTGTCCTTCAATTCTCCACCCCAGCAGGTTCTTAGGCTCATGTGCATATGCCTGGTGTGTTTTTCAAAGCCACCAGAGCTGGGACACAGACCCTAGTGAGCTGTGTGAGGTCTGGCTTTTTCTGTGCAGCAGTTAAGTGTTGTGCTGCTGGGTTGACTCTATTGTAAATACTTAAATATTATGAAAATGGGAAATAACCAGATGGTAGCATAGGCAATGTCTCAATTGATGATGGGATAGTCAACTTTAGTCTTGAATCTGGTTTTTTTAGTGTTATCTTGGCCACAAAGTAATATTTTAAAAAATTATCACTGAGTGACAAAAAAAGATCAACTATTCCATTCCTTTTTTTCTTATTATTGAAGATATTTAGGAAGGGTGGAGAGCATGAAATAAAAGTAACCCCACTATTGCCTTGCAAACCCTACTCCAGATAGGTAGATTCAGGTTAGCAAGCCTCAAGAAGGAATGAGAAAAGAGAACTCTGGTACAAATTTGCCCAAGTCCTCAAGAAGAGATTTCACCAGCCAGTAGAATGAGGAGATGGAGAGAAGTGCTAATCAATTGTGCTTATTCATAAGAGTGACAAGTAACTTCTTACATAAAGTAAGACTGCAAGTAAGGCGGACTCGAACATCCCCTAGTGATCACTACAGAAGAGAGAACATTTTCTCACAGTGTCCTGTACCAGAAAAATAGCAACTGGTTTCTACATATTCTCTTATTTCACCTTGAACCTGAAAAGATTTGGACCTCTTCGCATTTGCCTTGAGTCACAAGACTAGTCTGAAGAAGACTAGTCTCAAAGAAGACACCCAAACTATTCTGTTGTGCTGAAGAATGGATTCACTCAGATGTGAAACCAGAGAGCCTTTTTGGCTTTGCTAATGAAAATCCTTTAGAGGAACGCCAACATGAATCTAATTCTTCAGAAAATAGCCATGTAAGATGACCCAAGCATAATACGCCAGTCTATACAATACATTGAAAGCTGCAAAGCACATTTGTGAGTGCCTCTGATTGTGTGCATGTTTGATGCCGAGATTACTCTCATCAGGAAACTGTTGTAACTATGTTGGACCTTCCCATATAACATTTCATGGTGACAAATTGAGCCCTTTTAATAGAGGACAAAACCAGTCAGTGAAAAAAGCATTTGCACATGCCCTAGTTTCAGTTCCCAAGCAAATTCTTGGTTCTCTCTGGTATCTCTTCCAAGAGATGCAGCCATTGCTGAAAACCTAGGCTATTCACCAGCTCAGCTGGAAGAGAGTGCTTTCAAGATGTCTGGTTTGAATCATGTCCTAAAGGCTTCTCTTCCATTTCAGAACAGCTCTGAGCAATTACTCCAAGAATTCCAGATACCTGCATAATTGAAGAACAGAGCTGACTCCTCTCAGTGCCTGTTCAGAGACGGTTCTCTAAAACACATGTGTCTCTTACATGCACAGGCCCCTTGAGCCTCTCTGCAAACAAAGGAAACTGTGAGCTTGGAAGCTTTTAACTGGGTGATAAATAGCCAGCCCACTAAAGAGTATGGTGCATAGGGTTTTATGATTTTGCCAGAGAACCCATGTCTATCAAAGCCATGGATGTCAGAGACAAGGCTATAGACATCTTTTCACTAGATATATAGTATTTCACCTTCTCTCAGAACAAACAAAGATTGCTTCTTTTTTTTGTCATTCTCTCTGGACTCCCTATCCTGGGGTTGCCTAATATAGCCATGTATCACTGAATCAGATGGGATACATTTTAAGAAATACATCATTAACGAATTTTGTCAAGCAATTTTGTGGATACCATAGGGTGTACGTATACAGATCTAGATGGTATAACCTACTATACCTACTATACATTTAAGGTACATGATATACCCTACTATAATTTTATGGCTCTACTGTTGTATTTGTGGTCTGTTCTTGACCAAAACATTATTATGTGACATATGCCTGTTATCCTGGATCTCATGCCTAGATCAAGACCTTCCGGTAGGAACGTCACAAAATGGTTTAATCTTTCACTCACAAATGGGCCATAGCACATGTATTTGACTAGACAACAAATTTTTAAATTTCTTTTTGTCTCTTCTGTACTTGGAATCTGGTCCAGAATGAAACAGAATACATAAGGCAGAAAGAACATTCTACTGTTTAAACGGATACATGACTAAACTGGGGCCTCCTTACTCCATCTAGATGCTGGGCTATAGGGAGGTTTACAATCTTGATCCACAGTGCTTTGAAGACACTTTAAGATGATAAAGGGCATTGCACTACTGTTACCATTATGTAGTGGCTTTAGAAATTACTTTAACAAGTTTTGTCAGGAAAACTGAGGCTGCCAAATGGCATAAATCTTATAAGGGTTTTTCAATAGCTTTTTTCCCCTTAGATATTTTGTCATAGGGTGTATGTGCTCACTGGAGAGAGAGACAGAGAGAGAAAGTGAGAAGTCATCCCCAGGAGGGATGACCACACTGTACTCCCTTCTCCCCCATTCTTCTCTTGCGATTTTGGGCACACGTGCATACACATACATACACACACACGCTTGGCATGATTTTTCAGGCCACAAAGTCAAGGACTTGAACTGCAAAGCTGACCATATGGGATCCAGTACCTTACCCACCATGCCACCTGTTGGCCCTTTTCAAAATCACTCATAAAGTAAAATATTATGTAATCATCAGATTATATTTTTATTTTTTTGGAGAGGGTTTTGCTATAGGGCATGTGTGCTCACCAGAGAGACAGAGAAACAGAAAGTGAGAAGTTCCCCCGCCCTAGGGGGATAGTGATGCCACAATCACTTCTCCTCCATTCTCTTCTTGGGATCTTGGGCATGCGCATGCACACATGCCTTGCATGAGTTTAAGCCACTGGGTCCAGGACTCGAACCGCAGTCAACTACATGGGAGTCCAGCGATATAGCCATTACGCCAACTGCTGGTTCCCAGAACTTTACGTTTTTTTAAAATAGTAGTAGGAATATTCCTTCAAGAATAAACCCCTACAATCAATTTTTCTCTAATGATAAAATATGTAACAGGAATACATTAGCTGCATTAGAAGAAGGAAGAGAGAAAAGGTAGGATAGTAACTGAAAAAAAAAATCCATGAAATTTTGGAAAGGAAAATGAAAATCACCTATAATTATACCACTGGTGATTACACTGTTAACACATTGGTGACTACTATTTTCATCAGAGAGAAAGCACACGAACCCAATCACATCACCACTATGACCACCACCACGACAACCCTGGGATCATTATCCTATTTTAGCATCATGCAACTAATATTTTAAAATAGCTTTGAAATGTTTAAACTTGACATTGTTTTGTGGACTTAACCAGTCATACACCCCTTCTATGAAATGGTTATATGTGTTCTTACGCTGGTTGTCATTTCATACCCTTTCCAAATTACTAGACTGCTGTGAAATCTGAGTTTATAGAGGTCTATAGAGGTACTATCTGTGGAAGAAGTACCCTATAAAATTCAGTAGGTAGCCTGGAGAAAGGAGACCCAGCACATCCTTCACTGTTCATCGGACCTCCATTTCTTTATCTGTAAAGATGAGCAGACCTGATGATCCTAATTGCCACTTCTATTTTAGATCATTGTGATTTAAGAAGTTTCATTTTCTTTTTCTTTTGAGAAAGAAAGAAGCATTACCTACTGGATCTCGATGCCACAATCCATCTCCAGCCTTAGCCAGCCCTGGATCATGGCACATCCATGCCCGATGTACTCAGAGAGGGTCTCCAGACATGAACCTAGAATCTGCCTATCTGAGTCAGCCCCTCAGAGCATTGCGTTATCATTACATTAATATCCTGCACTACTTTGTGATTTTTATTATTCTATTATTTTTATTGGCATTACTGGATATCCACATATACATAATCCAACATCTCTTTGGGCTGCTGTAATTATCTTAGTTCTCCAGGGAAGATTCAGAACTTATTCAAGTGCTGTTGTCACATGGTGGAGACTTTTCATTGCACACAAACGGTGGGTTAGCCTGAGGACTGAGCAGCTAAGGCAGAAGGCATGGAGTAATGAATGCTAGAGTGCAAAGCCTGAAGCTCTGATTCAGGTGATGGCTGCCCATGGGGCTGAAGTGGGATATTAGAAGACATAGGGCCTAAAGCAAGCAGGTCAGAAGACTGAAAATCTACATTGAAAACTTTCATGACTCCAGCCCCTGGGATGTTCACTGAACTGGAACTCTCGGTAATGAACCAGATATCTCTCTCTGCATATCAAGGCAAGCTAAGTTTCTTGACAAACATTTTTTCCTCTGAGACCCTAAAGTTCAGCAATACCCCAATGTATGAGTAGATTTGAGGTTAGAGAAAAGTGGAGTCCTACACAGAGCTGCCCAGCCAGTCCAACTTGAGCTTCAGACACCAGGCCTCTGGTTAAAGACAACCTAAATTGTCTACCTTCCTTCCTTTTCAGCCTCAAACAAGGGAGAAGAAATGGAGTGGCTCAATTACCCTGCTAGAGTCCAAGAGAATAAAGCTGAATGGAGTAAGGAATAATACATGAGAAAGCCTCTTAAATCTCCACACCTCATTGGCATCAGCTCCCACTCCTTTACATGAAAGGAGAATACAGCTGAGGCTTCTATATCAGAAGTGAGCTGCTTAGAAATTGATACCTGCCTCAACTGAACACTGAGTGCTAATGCTCTCTGTCATCTCTAAAGGCTCTAAATAGGCTTCTCTCCAGATGAAAAAGCAGGTCAAATGCTGCCATGAATTCAGATGAATGAGTGTCTTGCAGAAAATTTTATCAAGAGACATCTTCTGTGCCATCTGATGGCTGGCAGCGTTCTGCAATATTTATTAAGTGTTATTACATTGTGGGCACTTCTATGCTTCCATAAGTCTTTCAATGTATGTGAAATTACAGATCACTGAAATTCATCTAATGAGGACACAGTCCTTACATTTCAGTGTTAAATCTCACAAAAGTTATAATCATGAATTTTTCCTTATTAACTTCCTGTCTTTGTATGTAAATTGAAGTATTAAAACAATGAGATACAGATCAAAGTTTTAATTTTAGTCCCTTGCCTCAGATTTAATTTAAAAGTCTTAAATTATGCAGAGAATCGCATCTCTTTATTCTTACAGCTGTTTAAAACAGATTTAATTATCTTCCACAACATGCAGACACTACTTCTGCCTAACAGTTCTCGCAAATGAATGTGCTCCAAATTGGTTTGGTTGAGTTCTTAAGACTGATTGGGCCCTTCTCCATCCATTCTGTGCCTTCAGGTTCTTACACTGGATTTCTCTGGGAAGCTGAGTTATCCGTTGAAAGTCTACAGGACCATTAGGTACTCATTAGGGTCCAGAAGACATTCATCTTGACTGAATCTCCAAACACAAGGATGCCACCTCTCTCTACACTTTTTGGATCTCACTGTGAAACACCTTTGATTAGCTTCCTAAATTCAGCCATAGTTAGAAAATGTTCAGCCTCTTAGACACAACTGTATGGACTCCTCCCCTCCCCTCTTGGTCTTTGGATTAATTGTTCTGTTCTTAAGAAAACAATGATACATAATTTTGTGTGTGTGTGTGTGTGTGTGTGTGTGTGTGTGTGTGTGTTTCTTCTCAGATCTGCCCAAATGAGTGTGGGATGGATGCAAGGCTGCTTCTTTGCCTTATTACTGCTAATAAAGGTTATTTCATGGGGACCAGCAGGTGGCATGGTGGTTAAGGCACTGGACACTCCCACATGGCCGACCACGGGTCGTAGTCCTGGACCTGGTGGCTTGCTTTCTCTCTTTCTCTCACACTCTCTCTCTCTCTCTGATCAAATTTAAATAAATTAAATTAAATAATTATTTTAAAAAAGATTTTGTTAAACATGAGAGAACCCTAAACAGCAGAATGGGGTTGCTGACAATAAAATGTTTCATCAGCCCAATATAGTTAAGTGGTTCTCTGTGTAACACATCAGTCAAGCCAAGCTGTGGGATTTGGGAGTAGTTGTGTTGTATTATTTTTTGTCACCTAGATTTTGAGGGTGACCTCATGTGATATTTGTAGAAAAGGATTTCATTTCCTACATATGCCAAATCTGCAATATTCTTAGATACATATTACAATATTATATATGAAATTAGAAGCTAGTGTCCACGTACTCTGGCCTTTGATTATCTCTGTTAACAAAAAGTGTTCTTCTTTGCTCTGGTTTTAGTAATTTTCTTTCTTTGTTAAAATTAGAAGATTCACGGGTAGAGGATAAAGGAAGAGTTAGATTTCAGATGGAAGACTTTAACATGTTTTGAATGTTATCCAAATTCTACTTCTTTCCCTTTAAGTTTGGGGTTTAGCTCTACCCTCCTGGGAAAACCTATCCAAATCCACGCAGCTGTACTGGGGTCCGCCAGTGCATTAGGCATGTGAAGCAGAGATGCAAGAGCTGCAAGAAGGAGAGACAGGATTTCTACCTTAGTGACATGCATAGTTCATTGGGAGGTCCAAATCATATTACTGAAATACAAATAGTTTTTGTTTTCTATTAGTATAAAGTATTTAGTACTTTCTAGACTTCATGTGGCTAGATTTTTGTTTAAAACTTGATATAGCAGAGGTCCTAGGTAACTCAAAACATGTACTGCTGCAAACCAAAGTACAGCAACTCATGAACAAGAAGTACGCAATATAAAATGTGTACTTAATATTTGTTGAAGAATAAACACACATATCCAACTATTTGGTGGGGGAGTTGAACCCTCAGGCTTCTGACGCCTTAGTTGATATGCATGCTGAAGAGATGGAGGGATGTGTGTATGCACAGACAAAATGAGACCTGCATCCACCCCCACCAACACAGCTCCGTAGATGGAAGAAAGAACTACAGAGAAAATCAACCATGAATAATCACTAGACAGAGGCACAGGGTTTTTTTTTGCCCAGAGGACCAAAAGTATTACACCAATGTGGGCAGGTGAATCTTTTGCCAATTTTGCATTAATCACACTGTGGTATATTATCAAAAGGTCGCATGGAGTTCTGGGCCTCTTTCACATGTGGAGGATTGCTGTTTTGCAGGCACCAGGGTATGACATTAATAGCCTTGCGAGGAATAATGTACCAACTGTGGGGCAGGAGTCAGACATTATTTTCAATGTATATTCAGGAGCAAATTCAAGTGAGAAGTAAATTTTTCAAGATTTGCGATGACAGAGACACCATATTGCTAGTGAGGGCCTGTCAAATATTTTGTTTGTTTTTATTTGGGATTTAATTTTTTCAAAATTGGTACAACTTAATTGGGTGCTGCATTTGGATCCTATGTTTTTGCAATTTTCTTTAGAATGGATATAATAGTGCCAAATAGACATCAGGCACCTAACAAAGGCTTAATTTTACAAAGAGGGGAGATCCTAAAAGAGAATTTAACATCTCTCTTTGTTAAAATACTTTCTAACAAACAGATTCTAAGCCATGAGTATTCTCAGAAGAGCTGGAAAAAATGTCTTGGTAGACCTAATGGTTAGCATCTAAGGGTGTAAGAACAGTCCTTGGTCTAACTAGCTTACAGATGATTTTGTCTTTTTCCTTTAGCTCTATGATTTTGTTACTATCTGCCCCTGGCCAAGGGTTTCTACAGAGGCTTTGAAATGACATTAAGTCCTTTCTCAGAAAGTAATTCTTTCCACCACACAGAAGCGAAAGAAAGGCAACATACCGTATACCCTGGACCCGAATCCTGACTATTACTTGGTCGCATTGTCATCTCAGTTATTTCACCTCACTGTGTCTCAGCTGTGTCATTTATACAATGACATTGATAACATGTACTCAGGAAGGGCTGCTGTTAGATCGAAATGAAACAATTTATGGAAGCCACTTACAAAATGAAAGACTTAGAGCTCAATAAACGTTGAATATCCAAATTGTTATTATATGAAATTTCAATACTCTCCAACTTCTCGGAGACATTCTGCCTCTCTTTAGTCTTCCTTGTTCAGCACATGCAATTTCTATGTCTATGCATATAATCCACATAGTGAGAGAGAAACAGACTTTCTGCAAGGAGGACTCTGAATTTTTAGCACAGAATCCCACAATCTAACATGAAGTCCCAGGGCCTCCTGATATGAAGACTGTCCTCTTGGCTTGGTGCTCTGCACTAAAAGACAAGAGCATCAGAGGGTCAGATCTGACAGCTGAACACAGCAGGTTTCCTCCCTCCTGTTGTGGCTTTGCCCACTCAAGGAGAATGAACTGAATTCTTTTTTCCTTCTTTTGCCCAGAAGGCATGAATTCACACATCTAAGAAGCATATTCCCCAATCTGTTCCTACATCATTCAGCCCAGTTTGAGCTGCCCAATGATCTTAGTTACATTGAAAGCAAAGTTGAAGAGATGAGAGCCCAGCCTGTCTGACACTTTGTGTACAATGGTTGGAGCTGACTATAAGTGAAGCTTCTTGCTTTAGAACTTCTGTATTGTGCTCTTAGAAATGGAATCACAACATGAATTCTGCCCCAGCACAAACATTTTCTGCTTCAGCAGATGATGCTCTTCTGGGTATCATGGCTGGTTTTCTTTTGTCTCCATGAAAAGGCCTTTGCATTTGCCATGCAAATAAATGGGGTAGGAAATTGATCCAGAGAATTAATCTTCTCTTAAAAGTCTAACATTTTAGGGACCAGCAGTTAGTGTAATGGCTATGTCACTGAACTCCCATGTAGTGGACTGCAGTTCGAGAGGCACTGGACACTCCCACATGGCCGACCACGGGTCGTAGTCCTGGACCTGGTGGCTTGCTTTCTCTCTTTCTCTCACACTCTCTCTCTCTCTCTGATCAAATTTAAATAAATTAAATTAAATAATTATTTTAAAAAAGATTTTGTTAAACATGAGAGAACCCTAAACAGCAGAATGGGGTTGCTGACAATAAAATGTTTCATCAGCCCAATATAGTTAAGTGGTTCTCTGTGTAACACATCAGTCAAGCCAAGCTGTGGGATTTGGGAGTAGTTGTGTTGTATTATTTTTTGTCACCTAGATTTTGAGGGTGACCTCATGTGATATTTGTAGAAAAGGATTTCATTTCCTACATATGCCAAATCTGCAATATTCTTAGATACATATTACAATATTATATATGAAATTAGAAGCTAGTGTCCACGTACTCTGGCCTTTGATTATCTCTGTTAACAAAAAGTGTTCTTCTTTGCTCTGGTTTTAGTAATTTTCTTTCTTTGTTAAAATTAGAAGATTCACGGGTAGAGGATAAAGGAAGAGTTAGATTTCAGATGGAAGACTTTAACATGTTTTGAATGTTATCCAAATTCTACTTCTTTCCCTTTAAGTTTGGGGTTTAGCTCTACCCTCCTGGGAAAACCTATCCAAATCCACGCAGCTGTACTGGGGTCCGCCAGTGCATTAGGCATGTGAAGCAGAGATGCAAGAGCTGCAAGAAGGAGAGACAGGATTTCTACCTTAGTGACATGCATAGTTCATTGGGAGGTCCAAATCATATTACTGAAATACAAATAGTTTTTGTTTTCTATTAGTATAAAGTATTTAGTACTTTCTAGACTTCATGTGGCTAGATTTTTGTTTAAAACTTGATATAGCAGAGGTCCTAGGTAACTCAAAACATGTACTGCTGCAAACCAAAGTACAGCAACTCATGAACAAGAAGTACGCAATATAAAATGTGTACTTAATATTTGTTGAAGAATAAACACACATATCCAACTATTTGGTGGGGGAGTTGAACCCTCAGGCTTCTGACGCCTTAGTTGATATGCATGCTGAAGAGATGGAGGGATGTGTGTATGCACAGACAAAATGAGACCTGCATCCACCCCCACCAACACAGCTCCGTAGATGGAAGAAAGAACTACAGAGAAAATCAACCATGAATAATCACTAGACAGAGGCACAGGGTTTTTTTTTGCCCAGAGGACCAAAAGTATTACACCAATGTGGGCAGGTGAATCTTTTGCCAATTTTGCATTAATCACACTGTGGTATATTATCAAAAGGTCGCATGGAGTTCTGGGCCTCTTTCACATGTGGAGGATTGCTGTTTTGCAGGCACCAGGGTATGACATTAATAGCCTTGCGAGGAATAATGTACCAACTGTGGGGCAGGAGTCAGACATTATTTTCAATGTATATTCAGGAGCAAATTCAAGTGAGAAGTAAATTTTTCAAGATTTGCGATGACAGAGACACCATATTGCTAGTGAGGGCCTGTCAAATATTTTGTTTGTTTTTATTTGGGATTTAATTTTTTCAAAATTGGTACAACTTAATTGGGTGCTGCATTTGGATCCTATGTTTTTGCAATTTTCTTTAGAATGGATATAATAGTGCCAAATAGACATCAGGCACCTAACAAAGGCTTAATTTTACAAAGAGGGGAGATCCTAAAAGAGAATTTAACATCTCTCTTTGTTAAAATACTTTCTAACAAACAGATTCTAAGCCATGAGTATTCTCAGAAGAGCTGGAAAAAATGTCTTGGTAGACCTAATGGTTAGCATCTAAGGGTGTAAGAACAGTCCTTGGTCTAACTAGCTTACAGATGATTTTGTCTTTTTCCTTTAGCTCTATGATTTTGTTACTATCTGCCCCTGGCCAAGGGTTTCTACAGAGGCTTTGAAATGACATTAAGTCCTTTCTCAGAAAGTAATTCTTTCCACCACACAGAAGCGAAAGAAAGGCAACATACCGTATACCCTGGACCCGAATCCTGACTATTACTTGGTCGCATTGTCATCTCAGTTATTTCACCTCACTGTGTCTCAGCTGTGTCATTTATACAATGACATTGATAACATGTACTCAGGAAGGGCTGCTGTTAGATCGAAATGAAACAATTTATGGAAGCCACTTACAAAATGAAAGACTTAGAGCTCAATAAACGTTGAATATCCAAATTGTTATTATATGAAATTTCAATACTCTCCAACTTCTCGGAGACATTCTGCCTCTCTTTAGTCTTCCTTGTTCAGCACATGCAATTTCTATGTCTATGCATATAATCCACATAGTGAGAGAGAAACAGACTTTCTGCAAGGAGGACTCTGAATTTTTAGCACAGAATCCCACAATCTAACATGAAGTCCCAGGGCCTCCTGATATGAAGACTGTCCTCTTGGCTTGGTGCTCTGCACTAAAAGACAAGAGCATCAGAGGGTCAGATCTGACAGCTGAACACAGCAGGTTTCCTCCCTCCTGTTGTGGCTTTGCCCACTCAAGGAGAATGAACTGAATTCTTTTTTCCTTCTTTTGCCCAGAAGGCATGAATTCACACATCTAAGAAGCATATTCCCCAATCTGTTCCTACATCATTCAGCCCAGTTTGAGCTGCCCAATGATCTTAGTTACATTGAAAGCAAAGTTGAAGAGATGAGAGCCCAGCCTGTCTGACACTTTGTGTACAATGGTTGGAGCTGACTATAAGTGAAGCTTCTTGCTTTAGAACTTCTGTATTGTGCTCTTAGAAATGGAATCACAACATGAATTCTGCCCCAGCACAAACATTTTCTGCTTCAGCAGATGATGCTCTTCTGGGTATCATGGCTGGTTTTCTTTTGTCTCCATGAAAAGGCCTTTGCATTTGCCATGCAAATAAATGGGGTAGGAAATTGATCCAGAGAATTAATCTTCTCTTAAAAGTCTAACATTTTAGGGACCAGCAGTTAGTGTAATGGCTATGTCACTGAACTCCCATGTAGTGGACTGCAGTTCGAGTCCTAGACCTGGTCACTTAAACTCACACCAGGCATGTGTGCATGCATGCCCAAGATCCACAGAGGAGAATGGAGAAGAGATTGTGGTGTGGCTATCCCCCCTGGGGGGGTATTTCTCACTTTCTGTCTCTGTCTCTTTCTGGCGAGCGCACATGCCCTATAGCAAAAAACCTCTCACAAAAAAAAGTCTAACATTTTTCCTTTTCTCCCAAAAATACTAAATATAAAATATAGTACTTTGTATGAATTTCTAAATTTATTTTTAAGCTTTTAATTGAGCAAAGTATATGAGGAGTCTTTGAACAGTTTATGTGAAAAGTATATCATGAAAAAACTGAATTTCAAAAAGTTTTTGAACCAAAATGAACTTGTAATTTTTTTCCATGAACCTTTTGGAGTCTCATCATACATTAAATATATAAAAATTAGGGACAAGCAGTTGTGGATTCCCACATGGCCAACTGCAGTTCGAGTCCTGGACCCTGTGGCTAGAAACTCCTGGGTGTGTGTGCATGCATGCCCAAGATTCCAGGAGGACAGTGGAGAAGGGACTGCAGCATGGCAATCCCCCACGGGAGATGATTACTAACTTTCCCCCTCTCTGTCTCTGTCTCTCTCCAGTGAGCACATGCTCCCTGGGGCAAAAATCTTTAAAAACATATGTATCAGAAGCAGACGGTGGCACAAGAGTAAGATGCAATACTTTGTGAGGTGATCCCCCATGGGAAGGTTCCTGTGTCAGGTCTGAAAACCTCCCTGAGTATATAGGCATGTGTGTGCCCATGATCCTGAGTTGGCTGAGAGCTGGGGGCTGACTCAGTGTTGGGACCTTATAGGGTGTGCTGTCTGTGTGTGTATATGTGTGTGTCTGTTACTTATAGAAATACTTGAAAATATATATATATGAATAATCATATATACTAGTTTTATAAAGTAGATGCATACATTAACCAGCACCCAGATCTAGTAACTGAAAATTGCTAGTACTCCCAAGATCTCTCCTGTCACTTTTCCTCCAAAGGCAACAATTATTCTCATTTCTATTACCATATGTTAGATTTGTAGGGTTTTTTACAGTTTAATTAAATAGAATTTAAAAATATGCATTTTTTCAATCTTGTTTAGCTCTATGTTGGATATGAGAGTCATCCAAGTTTTGCAGGTGACTTTACTCCTTTTATTACTGTATAATTTCCATTCTGTATAGACACAATAATTTACCCATTCTAATGATGAAAGTTTAGGTTGCTTCTAGTGTAAGCCTCCAATAAATACTTCTATTCATATTTTACATATATGCTAATGCATATATGACACATTTCTGATACATATATGCTTAGAAATGGAAATGCAGGGTCATAGGTTGCATACAGATTTGGCTCTAGCAGTTAAACTCTGAGGGAGCCATACCAATGTATACTCCAAATAGCATTGCATAAATGATGGCTCTCCACATCCTCAACATTTGATAATGTGTCTTTATAATACAAATCTTCTGATAGTATTCAATTATATCGTATTGTAGTTCTAAGATGTATTCCCTTGACGAATAATAGTATGGAAGCTTTTTTCATATTTGAAATTTCTCTAAGACATCTGTGGGGACCAGCAGGTGGTGTAGTTGTTAAGGTACTGGACTTTCACATGGCCGGCCAGCTATGATCTGAGTCCCAGATCCGAAGACTTGAAAATCATGCTGGGTGAGTGTGGGTGCACGTCCAAAGTCCTGAGAGAAGTATGGAGAAGGGATTGTGGCATGGCCAGCTCCCTGGAGGACGATTTCTGTCTCTCTGGAGTGTGCCTGTGCCTTATAGAAAAAAATCTGGCAAAAAAGACCTCTGTGCATTTTTTGTTGAACTGCCAGTGTTTTTCTTATTAATCTGTAGGATTTATACTTTTCTAGTTATGAGTCCTTTATTGACATATTGCAAGTACCTTTTTACACTCTAGGGTTTCATTTTTTATTTTCTAAATAGTCTTGTTTAAGTTTTATTTAAATAATTATTTAATTTTATTCATTAATTTATTTTTAATTTGACAGAGAGAGACAGAGAGAGGAAGTGAGAAAGCAAGCCACCAGGCCTGGGACTTGAACCATGATCAGCCACGTGGTAGTGTCAAGTGCCTGAACCACCACACCACCTGCTGGTCCCCCTTAAGGTTATTATAGGTTGTGTGCACTCTCCAGAGAGATAGGGAGAGGAAAAGTGAAAAATCACCTCCCCCTACCCCAGGGAATGGCCATTCTGCAATCCCTTCACCTCCATTCTCCTCCTAGGATTTTGGGCACATAAGCACATGTACCTGGTGTGATTCTCAAGCCACCAGGTCCAGGACTTAAACTATAGTAGTCCATGTGGGAGTCTGGTCACCATGTCATCTGCCAGACTCCAAAATGGTGTCTTTAAAACATTTTTTTTGTATAGGGTGTCTGTGCTCCCTGGAAAGACAAAAGGAAAATAAGGAATAACCCTCACGGGACATGGTCACATTACAGTCCTTTCTCATTTCTCCCTTTGGAATTGTGGGCATGCATACACATGTACCTGCCATGTATTTCAATTTGTCAGGTCTGGGACTTGAACTGTACAGGCAGCTATGTGGGATCCAGCAGCTTTAACCACCATGCCACTGGTTATATTGAAAAACAATTTTTTATTTTAAATGTATTTTACATTCATTCAGCATACATCATAGCATACAAAATGAGATTTCCCATCCAGACTACACTTTTATTGGTTTAATCAAGGATATTACCATACATGTTATCTTCAACAAATGATTTTCCATTTCTTGTTTGTGTGTGTATACATATACATATATATGTATACACACACACTTTTTTTTAAACAGTGTGTAATTTTTCTAGCCTTTAGGTTCAGAACGCAAATTGTGTTTAACCATGTGGTTTCCAGCACCATAACCTTTACGCTACCTGCTAGATTTTGAAATTCTTAATTTTAATGCAGTCTAATTACCTCACATTTTTCTTGTATTTAGGGGATCTGTTTTTTTTTTTTTTTTTTTTTAATTCTAGGGCTAACACAAAGATACTCTTCTGTGTTTTATTTTAGAAAATTTAGCTGTACCTCTCAAAATTAGATTGACAATCAAGTCAGAATCATTTTCAATAGGATCAACATTTATGTACTCTGGGACCAGCAGTTAACGTAATGGCTATGTCGCTGAACTCCCACATAGTCGACCACGGTTTGAATCCTGGACCCGGTGGCTTAAACTCATGCTGGGCGCATGTGCATGCTGCCCAAGATTCCGAGAGGAAAATGAAGGAGAAGGGATTATGGCATTGCCATCTCCCCTGGGGCATGATGTTTCGCTTTCTGTCTTTGTCTTTCTGGCAAGTGCACGTGCCCTGTAGCAAAAACCTCTCAAAAAAAAAAAAAAAAAAAAAGATTTGTGTACTCTCATATAAACATATGATTTGACTTGCTATTTGTTTAGAGTATTTGCAAGTCCAAATGAAGTCTTTCTCCAAATCAAGAGAAAATAAGATGTGTTTGAAATGAATAATTATTTTAGGTTAGAAAATTAGACCAATAGGAGAGTCTAGAAGTTGAACCACACATGTATAGTCAATTGATGTATGACAAAGGTTCATACCAATTCAACATAGTTTTACAGTGACAGTGGGTATGCACATGGAAAATATATATAAACCTTGGCACCTACTGAAACTTCTTTATTCAAGATGGAGCATAGACATTTATGTGGAAGCTAAAGAGAAAACTTGTAGTGTGATATCCTCACAACTTAAACCAGACTTTTCACAAAAGACCATCAGAAATTTGCTTAATGTAATTGTTGATATTTGAATTTATGTCTACTATTTTATCATTTGTTTTAATTTGTCTCCACTGCATTATGTTCCTTTTTCTTGCCTTATTATGGATTAATGAAACACTTCTAAAATTATTCCAATTATGTGGGCCAACTCACTGGCCCAACAGTAAGGCACTGCTCAAATGAGGCTGGGTCCTGATAGAAAAGCACATGTCCATTTGGTTCTCTGGTTGACCCGTACAAGCTGGGCAAGTGCACTTGTGATTCTTGCTGTCTGGGAATGCTTGGGGAAGGATCGTGGCATGAGGCCCTGCCAAATGCGCTTGTCTTTCTCTCTCTCTCTCTCCTTCTTTCCATCCTCTGTATGATTCTCAGTCTCATGAAATAAAGTTAAAAATTAACTCCAATTCTGTCAATAGCTTGACTGCTAAACATTCTCTTGCTATTCTTTTGTTGCTTCAAATAAAATATGTATTCTATGTTCATTTAATATAAATTAATATTCTTATCTTTTCATAAACATTTACTTCATGGACCTTAAACTCAACTTCGTTTATTAATAATTCCCTTTGGGCCAGAAGGTGGCACAGTGGTTAAGGTGCTGGACTCCACAGGGTCAACCGCGATTTGAGTCCCAGCCCTAATGGCTTCAAACTCATGCTGGGCAAGTGTACATGTGTGTGCAAGGTCTGGAGAGAAGGGATTGCAGTGTGGCCGTGCAAGTGACTTCTCATTTTGTCTTTGTCTCTCCAGTGAACGCATGAGCCCTATAGCAAAAATCTCAAAACCCAAAAAAAATCCACCATATTTTGTGTTATTACTCTTACGTGTTTTAATTCCACAGACATTTTAAATTTCAAAGTCCATTGTACATTTCTATGGTTATTCATTTCAGTTTATCCACATATATACTCTTTCTTTACTCCTTTCATTACTTTTTTGTGCAAAAATTTGTCTGTGATCAGTTTCTTTATGCCTGAAACATTCTCTTTACTATTTCACTTTATAAAAATCAGTTTTTATAACTCATATTTTGTATTTTTAAAGAAAAAAATCTATTTTATCAATCTATTTTATCTTCAGAGTTATAGTTTCTGTAGCACTTTAAACATGGCAGTCCATTTCTTCTTTTAAAATTTTCTTTTTGCTTGGGGAACCAGCAGTTAGCGTAATGGCTATGTCGCTGGATTCCCACGTAGTCGACCGCGGTTCGTGTCCCGGACCCGGTGGCTTAAAACTCACGCCGGGCGCGTGTGCGTGCGTGCCCAAGATCCCGAGAGGAGAATGGAGGAGAAGGGATTGCGGCGTGACCATCCCCCCTGGGGGGTGATTTCTCGCTTTCTGTCTCTATGTCTCTCTCTGTCTGGCGAGCGCACGCGCCCTACAGTGAAAATCTCTCAAAAAAAAAAAAAAAAAAATTTTCTTTTTGCTTTTAGACTTTAGCAGCTTGAATATGATACCAAAGTATGGTTTTCCTTTGTATGTATCCTTCTTGGGGTTCACGGATTCTCTTGACCTATATGTTGATATGTGGATCTCTTATTGGTTTGAGAATTCTCAGCCATTCTCTCTTCCAAGATGACTCTGGGACCTTATTTCTCTCCTCCTGTTCTAGAACTTAAAACAATTAGCACTTCTCATTATTTTCACTTGTCTCTTTTTGCTCTTTTCCCTATTTTCTATCCTTTTTCTTTTATGCTAGATTGTATATATCCTGCAGTCCTTGTTATTCAACTGATCCTCTTTTCATATAGGTTCGAGATGATATAAACCTAAGTTATTAATATCACATATGTCAATATTTTGACAACTTCTATTTGATATTTCTTAGTGATTACAGCTCTGGGATTACATTTTCCCTCTTGCTCATTTTCATAAACATTATGAAATGACGATTTTAGTCATTCTTAGACATTTTTTAGGTATTAATTTTTTTAATTTGCCAGAGGGCATGTGTGCTCACCAGAGAGAGACAGGAAATGAGAAAGCACCCTTCCCATCATCAGGGATGGTCATACCACAACTTCCCTGTCTCTCCCTCCTTTTAAGATTTT
Source organism: Tupaia belangeri chinensis (assembly GCF_000334495.1). Classification (NCBI taxonomy): domain Eukaryota; kingdom Metazoa; phylum Chordata; class Mammalia; order Scandentia; family Tupaiidae; genus Tupaia; species Tupaia belangeri. The sequence continues at coordinate 6,793,670 of NW_006204113.1, forward strand.
GGGCACACATGCACAGGTGCCCAGTGTGTTTTTATAAGCCACTGGGCCCGATACTCAAACCACGTGGTTAGCCATGTGGGATCCAGCTGCCGTAACCACCTCACTACCTGCTGGTCCTTACTACTGTTTTTGTGTTACTTTTTTCTTTGTGGTCCTGTGTCTTTATATACTTGAAATTTCAATTTTTATTAATAGAGGACACCTGTGCATGAGGAAGAGGAAGAGAGAGAACATTTAATAGAATCTTGTTACACCACAATTGTCTCCTCCTAGCTCTCCAGTTTGTAAGTATCTTGGGTGTACAGGTGTACACATGCCCACCATGTTTCAGGTCACGCAGACTCGGATCCAAGCTGTGATTGGCCTGTGGTTTCCAGTACTGTGCCTGAGTACACTACTGATTGTGCCATGAAGGCTGAACCTGGAAACTTTTTAAAGCCCAACATTTTATATGCAAAAAATATTTGCAAAATCTGTCTTACATTATTTTCCTTCACAGAGGGTTTTAGTTTCTAACAGACGTTTTAGAGTTGGAGAAAAATCACCCTAACCTATTTGGAGAATTCAATTTTTTTCAGATTGGATTTCAGGAGATAGAAGGCCTAGTCTAATTCAGGTTTGTCTTTAGTTTTGGGACAGAACCTTCCATGACTCCCCAAAAGCAAGTCTAAGATCGTTCTTAGCCTTTTTTTTTTTTTTTTTTAATAGAGTTGTCACTATAGGGCACGTGCACTCACCAGACAGAGAGACAGAGACAGAAAGCGAGAAATCACCCCCCCCGGGGGGATGGTCACGCCACAATCCCTTCTCCTCCATTCTCCTCTCGGGATCTTGGGCATGCATGCACACCTGTCCGGCGTGAGTTTTAAGCCACAGGGTCCAGGACGCGAACCGCGGTCGACTACGTGGGAGTCCAGCGACATAGCCATTACGCTAACTGCTGGTTCCCAGCCTTTCAAATTCCTTAATCTTTCAAATAAATTATCTTAACCTTAGCCTTCTAATTACTCCCCTAGCCTTCTAATAACTCATTATTTTCTTTTTAATTTTTTAGGTTTTGCTATAGGGCGCGTGTGCTCGCCAGAAAGAGACAAAGATAGAAAGCGAAAAATCACCTCCCGGGGGTATGGCCCCCCCACAATCCCTTCTCCTCCATTCTCCTCTCGGGATCTTGGACACGCACACACACGTGCCTAGCGTGAGTTTAAGTCACCGGGTCCAGGACTCGAACCATGGTCGACTACATGGGAGTCCAGTGACAGCCATTATGCTAACTGCTTGCTGGTCCCCAATTTTTAAATTTCTTAACTTTCTAAGTCTTAGCTTCTAAATCTTCTAACTTGTAACTTCTAAGTGTTCAGGGCCTTCCTCCTTCATGGGCCCTGAACCTAAATTTTTATCTTCCCCAAATACATTTCTAGAAACTTTGCTTAGCTTATCATTCTCTTAGTGTTTTTTAGTTTTTGCTATCGGGTAAGAGAGTGACAGTGAGAAGGAAAGTGAGAAATCACCTGGGGGGGGAAGGGGACTAGGATCCCTGTCCCTGCCTGAGGGTGAAGAGATAGGATACCTGGAGGGGAAGGGCTGTGGATTGAGAAAGGACAGAAAAGCCAGGTCAGGCAGACAGGGCGTCTCTGCTGGAGAACTCCAAAGCCACAAGCTGTTCTGTGCTGATTCTTTTACAGGGAGAAGAAAAAAAAAGCCCCGTGCTTCAGCTGTGGAACACCTCGTGGTTCTAAACAAGCCTCACCTGGCCTTCTCTGGCTGATGCTCAAGTATCTTCTACCAGTAAAGCCCAGCAGAAGACAGTAGATTAGGTCTTTGCTTAGAGCTTTCCCATGCCCTGCAGGGAGAGCAGGAGACTATCCACTTTAAGGCTCTCCCTGCACATCCATCCCTTTTGTTTTTCTGATTTGAGCACACAGACGTTTTGCCTTTAAAGAGCACTATTTTCTTGGAGAGCTTTCCATTTTTTTTACATATGACCTTTTGAATTTGCAGAACTTTTCACTTTAAACTGGGGGCTTTTATTTTTTAACTGTTTTTGTTAATTTTGCTACTCCTAGTTTTATCACTCTGCCAACTCCTGTTTTTCTTGGAAAATTTTCCCTGTTTCACTCCCAACTTCAAATTGACTCCTTCAATTGTTACTTTTTTAGCTTTTAAATTTCTTCCTTGGTTTCCAGTAAGTTTCTTAGCCTTTAAATACATTTCTTAGCTTTCCAAATTTCTTCTTAGCCTTCTAGATTTCTTAGCCTTTTAAATTTCTTAATCTTTCAATAAAGTGTCTTAACCTTAGCCTTCTAATTACTCCCTTAGCCTTCTAATAACTTATTTTTCTAACTTCTAAATTTCTTAACTTTCTAAATCTTTGCTTCTAAATCTCCTAACCCGTAACTTCTAAGTGTCTTAGCTTTCTAAATTTCTTCTAAATTTCTTACCTCTTAACTTCTAAGTTTCTTGGCTTCTAAATCTCTTACCTCTTAACTTCTAAGTTTAACTTTCCTATTTTTAACATACTTGACAATATTCAAATATACATGTATCTGTCTCAAAGAGGTTCCCCTGTTTTACGCCCAACTGACTGTACACCCACTCCTTACTCTCCTTATTCTCTCAATATTTTTCTTTTACTTTCTTATTGCCAGCCTCCGGAGTGTCCACTCACATTATCTTCTATACTCAGGTCCCTGTTCAGCACCACGTACCCTTGCCCCAAGGCGAAGAGATAGGGTACCGCAAGGCGAAGGGTTATGGCTTGAGAAAGAGCAGACAGGTAAAAGCTGAAATCATGTGACCCGATTTCTCAGAGTCTCTAGCCGTTCTGTGCTCGTTCTTTTATAGAGGAGGCAAAGCCAGCTGCTTCAAGCTAGGGAGTACCTCGTGGTTCTAAACAAGCCTCTCCTGGTCTTCTCTGGCTAATGCTCAGGTTTCCGCTAACTGTAAAGCCCAGCTGTAGATTATGTCTTTGATTAGAGCTTTCGCATGCCCTGCAGGGATAGCACAAAGACTTGATCCACTTTTAGGCTCTCCTTGTAGATGGCCACATTGGAATCACTTCTCCATGTGCCTCTTGAGATTTGGGGTACATATGCACATGCGCCTGGTGGGATTCTCAAGTTGCAGGGCCCAGGACTTGGAGCATGGAGTCAGCCATGTGGGATGCAGCGCCTTAACCTCCATGCCATCTTGTGACCCAGTGACTTTCTAACTGCTTTTTAGTATATGTGCTGCCGAAGCGAGCACGTCTAACTGCTTTTAACACTTAGGTATTGTGAAATATTTCAGAGAGATAAAAAGGCATAAGATTTCATGCTACTTTATGTTTCTTTTCTCTGGGTTTGACCTCATCAGTCTCAGCTGCCTTGGAACACCTGGAGTCTAGTTTTTATATTCCAAGCCTTGTGAGTCCACCATGAACCGTCCAGCCAACCTTTTCTGCCTGGCCTTCCACTGGGAATCTGAAATCTGAACCTCCTCTATAGTCGAGCATATGAACTGGCAAAGTCCTTGAGGGGAAATACAAATTGGACTCATCTCAATAAAGTTCCCGTTTCTCAAGAAATAGGTTTAGCTTCTCAGTCCTCTTAATAATTCTCTCATGATGGGACCAGCAGTTAGCGTAATGGCTATGTCACTGGACTCCCCCGTCGTCGACCGTGGTTCGAGTCCCGGACCCGGTGGCTTAAACTCACGCCGGGCGTGTGCGCATATGTGCCCAAGATCCTGAGAGGAGAATGGAGGAGAAGGGATGGTGGCGTGGCCATCCCCCCTGGGGGGGTGATTTCCTGCTTTCTGTCTCTCTGTCTCTCTCTGTTTGTCTGGCGAGCGCACACGCCCTATAGCAAAAATCTCTCCAAAAAAAAAAAAAAAACTCTCATGCTTATTCTCTTCCTCCTCCTTTTTTCTCCTATCTCCTCCCCCCAATTCTTCTTACTCTAAATATCTACATATATATATTTGGTTTGCTGTAAGCTAATCTGTCATAGCCTCAGGCAGATGTCTCCAAAGAGTTTATTTATCTGAAATAAGAACAACTCCATTTTGCTTCAATTGGCTTGTGTTAATATCTTTCTAGTTCCATATGAAGAATTTTTGGGAACCTTAGTATTTAGAAGATGGGGAGTGGTCCAGCTGCCATGGCACAGGCAATAACACATCATTCTGCAATGCTGGAGTCACATGGCAGATAAGGGTTTGAACGCCAGGGTGACCTGAAACACACATATGTACCCTTGATCCTGCTGGCTAGAAAGCTGGGGATAGATGGCAATGTAATGAGACCCTGTAGTGGGTCTCTTTTTCTCTTTCTTCTGCACATGCATGCACTTTTGCATACTCTTTTATGAAACAAACAAAATAACAATATTGATAAGAAATAAATGAAATATTGCATATCATTGAAAGATACTTACTAGAGAGATCATTAGGAAAGGGATATGTGGTTACAACAATAGTACTTGAAGAGTGATCCTTAGCCTGGAAACAACAGCATCTTCTGAGCAGGGTTTCAAATCAATTGTTGCACGGTTATTTTTGCTACATGAACTGAAACACTAACACTTTCGATAAAACATGACAAAGGAATTCGAATTTCTCTATCTTTTCTCCTTCAAGTTACACTCCAGAGCCTCTGACTACCCTAAGGGCTAGCGTTGACCTTATTTTTGTTTTCTCCTTGAAGCATAATACATGACCTGTGACCTTGTTGGAAATGCATATTTTTGGGCCCCACTCCAGTCTAGTAAATCTGAATCTGCTGTGCTTTAGCCAAGTAAAGTGTTTTCATCTACTCTCTAGGTGATTTTTATGCATGTGAAAGACTAAGAGCCTTGGGGCTCTCAGAAGAGAAACTAGAAGTAAATGTCATATCTCTTAATTTGTATCATCACTAACTTTTAAAATATTTTATATTCACAAAGTCTAGCATAGTGCTGGTCATATTCCATGTATCTAAAAAAAGTGGCCAAAGGTAGGACTGCTTGGATAATTGAGATATTTTACAGCGCTCACCCTTTAGGGGCTGTCTTCTTTGTGAACAAGCTGGAAAAAAAATACCTGTGTACATTCTATAATGCACAAAATAAATTTCATCTTAACATCCCAATAGTTAAACATTTCAGACAATTCTAGAAAGATTGATGCTCATGATGATATTTCTGCAGTGCTACAAAGATAAAAACTCTCAACTGCCCAAGAAATTACGTGTAGTTATGCTGAGGCTGGTCTTGGTGCTATGTCTATAATGAGAATGTTCCCTTTGGCAAAGAAAGCTCAAGACTTCAGGCTGAGAGAGGATGAAAACTTGGGCATCTTTTAGGTTGGGTGAATGAGTGTGTATGCCAAATTATTCTATGAAAGACATTGATGTACACTGAGAAAATATTTTTGCTCAAAGCACCAATAAGGAAAGGTTGAATTCAAACAGAAACCCTAAGAAGTAAGAGATGAGGTGCGACTGAAAAATAACTTGAAGTGAAATGAAAGAAAGAAAATATATGTGTCAGGAAGGGTGAAATAATAACATCATCAACAACAACAACAAAACAAAACAAAACCAAATATAGAATAAAAGTTAAAAATACAAAATTGAGAAAGGGAAGGTATGTAAGCAAACAACAACAAAATGCACGATTTATAAGGCAAAACCACTGACCCTAGAAAGTAGAGGGGAGACAGTCATCAGTCCTACCTCTTCCAGTTGTACCATGAGAGTCACATTGTGCCCTTGTTCCGCTGTCAACTTTCCATCAGCAGTGACGATCCGGAGACCCCGAGGAGCCTTCCCTGGACACTTCTGGGGTTTGGCAGTATACTGTTCTCTTACTCCATCTGTGCAGTTGTTGGAAACCACCTTCCTATACCTACATGAAGAAATGCTCAAGTTGTAAAAGAGAACAGTACAATGAGGATCATCCCAAGGTTAAGCTGTATCTACTGCCTAGCTCTAGGACCATCGATAATCACATAATAACTTTTCAAGTTTTCATGAGGATTAGGGTTAAGTCACTTAAAGCACCCAACAAAGAGACAAATATCATAGTAGCCCACATTGTATCTATTATTGTGATTTTGTGTGTGTGTGTGTGGGGGGAGATTTTTGCTATTGGGAACGTGTGCTTCCTGGAGAAAGAGAAAGAAAGTGAGAAATCACCCCCTAGGGGAATGGCCATGTCACAATCCCTTCTCCACTGTTCTCCTCTCAGGATTTTGGGCATGCACACACATGAGTTTCAAGCCACCGGGTCCAGAACTCAAACTACAGTCAACCATGTAGGAGTCCAGCACCTTAATCACTACACCACCTGCTGGCCCCTATTATTGTGATTTTAATATATCTCTTTTACTCATCAAATCAATTGATGAATGATTTATTTATTTTGGAGCTGTTGGCACAGGAGTAGAAAGCATTGTCCCTACTTTCATCAAATTCATAATCTAGTTGAGGAGACATAAACAGATACTTTAGAAGATAATTCAAAGACTATATAATTAAGGACTTGAATGACTAGATAAATTGCAAGACAATTTGCAGTTCCAAAAAAGAATTAGGTTATTATGGATATATAACTCAACATTAGACCTCATAGAGGATGCTCCAGTAATGGCATATTGCAGAGAAAGTTGGCTTAATTTTATTGTGTCTATTCAGTATTTCAGGGGAGGATATACTGATGAAACTATAGTATCCTTATTTAGGGAAGCTTCAGATTTTGTAAACTGAGTAAATCCTACACTTTTGCTTATTTTTGTTTGTTTTAGCTTTACTAGAAAACAAATGAATTATCTGCCAATGAATCCTATACCATGTACCAACTTGATAGTAAATTAGGATTCGTGACTTTAGGATGGCCAAACTTTTGAAGACTCTTGAAGTTCAATGTTACCTATTCATCATTTTTGTCACTGTAGCACTTACAGCAACTACTTTATGTGTTTATATATTTGACTTTCCAAGTCTTCTTGTCTAGAGTTAGTGGCAGTGGCAGCAACAAAGCCTTCTTTTTACTCTTCTAGACCAGAGGTAGGCAAATGCTTTACATAAAGGGCCAGACAGTAAATGTTTTAGTTTTGTGGGTCATGAGGTCTTGGTCAAAAACTACTCTGCCATTGTTCCATGAAAGAGGGCATGAACAACTCATATGATAATGGAAACAACTAGATTCCAATAAAACTTCATGCAACTGGCAGTGGGTCAGATTGGCCTAGAGACATAGTGTTCTAGTACACTAGCCAATGCCTTTTCTTCTGCTCTCAAGTCTCAGGATTAACTACTGAGAAGCATGATTGTGAAAGTCAAGTAAGACACTGTTCAGAAAAGTGCTTTGAACTCCATAAATCACTACAAGTTCCATTATGAATACTTAACTCACAACATAGAGTAGGTGCAAGGATTAAATATAGTAATGTGGGACCAGCAGGTAGCATAGTGGTTAAGGCACTGAACTCACACATGGCTGACTGCAGAACTGGGTGGGTTGAAACTCACATCAGGCACATGTACATGCGTGGCCAAAATCCCGAGAGGTGAATGGAAAAGAAGGGATTGCAGCATGGCCATCCCCCCCGAGGGGTGATTTCTTGCTTACTACTATCTTTCTGTCTCTTTCTCTATCTCTCTGGTGATCACGCATGCCCTATAGCAAAAATCTCTCAAAAAAAGCATCTCTCTATATATTAATGTACACAGAGTACTTAAAACTGCCAGAACACTTAACATGTGCTCATGAAATGTTGCCAGTTATTTTTACTTAATATTTATATTATTTCTCCTCCCTATTTACAACCTTCATGGCTTCCTAGAGCCCTTAGGATAAGTTGCAAATCCTGTAATCCTGTGTTTAAAGCCCTCCACAAGCTAACTTCAGTTTACTCTTCTGGACTCTTTCTTCTCAACAAGCTCATTCTGCTCTAGCCAAATTTCTCCTGTTAATCCGGAGTGCTTCTTTTCTTTGGCTCTTTCTGCTTCTGTATCCTCCTGCATGCTCTATCAGCTGCATAAAACTTACCAATCTTTAAGTTACAGCTCACCTCTTATCTTCTCTAATTTCCCAGACTTTGGTGGTAAAATAGTAAAAAGTGTAGTGTTACAATGTTCTAATTATTGCACTAAGTTCTTCACATGAATTATCTCATTAATTTAAAAAATATCCCTAATAGGAAGATAGTCTTTTTTATTTTTTTTTCTGGTATAGGTTTTTGCCTTAGTGCACATGTGCAGGCAGCGGGGTGGGGGGAGAGAGAGAGAGAGAGAGAAAGAAAAAGGGCAATGAGAAAGAAGTGAGAAATCACCACCTGGGGGGATGGCCACACCACAATCCCTTCTTCTCCACTCTCTCCCAGGGACCTTGGGTGCGCATAAGCCCAGCATGCATTTCAATTCACCAGGTCCAGGACTCAAACTGCAGTTGGGCATGTGTAGATCAACAATTTAACTGCTACACCTCTGTTAGCCCCAGGAAGATAGGCTTATTATTCCCAATTTAAAGATGAAGAAATAAAAATCATAGGTGTTAACTAGTTTTCTCAAGATCACATAGCCAGGATTCTAGACAAACACCATCTCCTTAAACTGTTCTGCCTCTTTAAATGAAATTAAATTATCCTGCCACAAAACTCTTAAAAGAATCTTTATGATATACTTGATAGGAATCTCTTTTACTTTGT
>NW_006204113.1:6802502-6828241 GCF_000334495.1 Tupaia belangeri chinensis
CTGGACTCCCATGTAGCCGCCGTTTGTCCCAGACCTGGTGGCTTAAACTCACGCTGGGTGCATGTGTGTGCATGCACAGGATCCCAAGAGGAGAATGGAGGAGATGGGATTGTGGCATGGCTAACCCCTTTGGGGGGTGATTTCTCTCTTTCTGTATCTCTGTCATTCTGCTGCACACATATGTCCTATAGCAAAAAAACCTTTCAAAAAAAAAAAAAAAAGAGAATTAACACCTAGCATATATGAAGGCCTCTAAAACACTGCTCCAACCCCAGCAGCACTGATCATTCTGACTGGTTTCTGTCATGTCTGAGCATTCTGAACATCATCTCATCTAATACTTAAAAAAAAACCCTTCGCAGGTGCTTAGGAGTGTACGCAGATTAAAGAGAAAATGAAGGCAAGTGGGCAGAGGACAAGGGGCAGAAACTGAGAATACCAGCATTCTGGTAACAGCAACGATAGCAAGAAAACGACAAGCGATGCCACCCAGGATAATTACGGCATCTCAGTGAGTGGACCTGTGCATTGAAATGACCTGCCTGTTTCAGCGGCGAGGCGCCGTTCAGATCAAAGGTGGTTACGGTATCTAATCACCTAGCATCCAGCCACACCTGTGACTCTGTCGGGGAGGCAGCTGTAGAAGCACGTGCTCACCATCTCCACTAGCATCATCAGCCAGAGAACATCCCTTTTTTTGTGGCTGTTCTGACCAATCACCACCTTGGGCTTTCCTGGATCCTGCAGCAACAGGAGACTGCGCACATCCAAAGCACGAGTCTATGCCCCTGGGATTCCGCCACAGTGAAGACGGCTGGTGATTTTTTAAAAATGCTCATTAGAAACCATTCTGAAACCATTTTATTTCCTGGATGAAAATGGCTTCACATTAGCCTTACCAGACCTGCCCCTGAAATTTAGAAGAAAATTGTGCAGAAATACAGAGTTCATTTACGCAAATAAGCACACACCTGCTTTTTGCATTACAGAATGCTTCTATTTTCATCCCGGCAGCTGTCCCTGGGTCTGAGTTACATAAATGAATAATGCATTTAATATGTTATTAAATGGGGCTGCTACCTCTGTAATAACAAGGCAACTTATGATTCTGTTGGACCTGAGCTCTGAATATTACTGGGATGAATTTAATTGGTAAAGCATTCTTCAATCCGCCAAGAAGAAACGTGCTTTGAAATGGCTAGGGAGTCTTCATACAACTACTGAAAAGGAAACATTCATAATGTGCCTTTGATATTCCTAACCGTTCATCAGGAGATGGTGTCTTATTACTCCAACAACCCCAATTCTTTTCCTTTCTCTCTTGATAGGTCTGTCACTCTTTCTGTTTTACCCCTACCCTCTTTGATTTTGCTTCTGGGCTGTCTGGATTCTTAAAAAGATGAAGGCCACATTTCTTCTTTGTGAGAGTAAATCTGGACAAAAACATTGAAAGTTTTCATATTCTATTATGTTTCTGTTGGCTAGGTCTTTTTTTCTTATTCTGGCCATGGTAGTGGTGGAATACCAACCTAGCATTTGTGACTATTCAGAGTATATTAAGATGACACTAAAGTCTAGCTTATTAGATTCTAACCCTGTCTGCCCTTTAGAATAATTTAAGGGTACCTTTTAAATATATGGCTGCCTAGGCCTTGCTCTAGGAATTCCGACTTAACTGAGAATTCTGGGCATCAGTTTGTTGTTAAGTTCTCCTGGTGATTCTAGTTTGCAACCAGTATTGCAGAGTACAGCCCCGAAGGTTAAAACCAGTGTGGGGGAACCAGATTGCCTGAGTTTAAATTCATGTTCTCATTTACAATGTGAACTTGGGTATTTTCCCAACCTATTCCTAGTTTTTGGATTCTTTTCCTATAACATAGGGATGATTACAGGATTTTTTTTTTTCATAAAGTTCTTTGGAGGCTTAAATAAGGTAATGCTTTAAAGTTCTTTGAAGGACTAAGTAAGGGTTTAGGGCCCAGCCATAGTGGCATAGGTAGTAAGAGGCTACTGGGTGAAGCTGGAGCTCCAAGAGAGGCTCAGGCTCAACTCCTGAACTACCCTCCAATAGCCTGGGCAGAATGACACATTCCTATTATCCTGGTTAACTTGGAAGCCAGGACAGGAGGATTGTAGCACAGATTTACCTTGTCAAAAATACCTTTCTCTTTCTCTCTCTTCACTTTTCTTTATCCCTCTCACTCTCTCAAAAAGGAATAGAAAAAAAAAAATAGAAGATGAAGCAGGAGCTTAGCGTGCAGTTTAGTATGCTGTAAGAACTTAGTATTAAAATATCACAAATTAGGAAAATGTTAGTATTAACACTGTACCACTGAACCCCTATAGGGCATGTGTGCTCACAAGAGAGACAGAAAGACAGAAAGTGAGAAATCACATCCCAGGGGAGATGGCCACACTGCAATCCCTTCTCCTCCATTCTCCTCTTGGGACCTTGGGCAGGCACACCCACGTGCCGGTGTCAGTCTTAAGCAACTGGGACCAGGACTCAAACTGCGGTCAACTACATGCATGTCCAGTAGGAGAACCCTTATGCCATCTTCTGGTCCTGCCAAAATTGTCTTAAGACCAAATTCAATCATCTCAATTCCCTTCTAAAAATCTTTTACAACTTTCTATGGGCTTATTGTAAAGAGTGAAGTTCAGGTTTAAAGTAAAGAAGTCCACCATTTGACATCAATGCATTTTTCTCGCTTCAGCTCTTCCCACTACCTGGCACGCTTCCTGAGCCCCAGCCATTCTAAACACTGTACACTTTTTTTTTTTTTTTACTTGTTCTGTTCACTCAGCCAAGGATGCTCTTTCCAACTGTCAAATTACTACTCATCCATTGAAAGTCAGCTTATAAATTGTGCTTTTCTCTGAAGTCCCTGTTTTCATAAGAGTTATCACAGGCGATAAACAAGATAAAACTAGAACTCTAGTTCTTTCCATACCCCAGATAGGCTTGCTTGTCACAGGGCTATGGCTTCTCTTATTTTCACTTACAATGAGAAAAATAAAATAGTTCAATCTCTTGGATGGTACTATGTGTCTTTGTTTTAAGGGGAAAATCCTGCCTCGTAATAAAGACACTGGACTTAATGAAGCAAGAATTGGAACTAGCCTTGAGGACAGAGAAAGGAGCTGGTTTGGGGTATGGTACATGACTAAGACTTAAGATCTTCCAAGAACTACCACTTTAGCAATGTTGGTGTGCAGTGAGGAAGACAGTACGTATGTTCACGTGTGTAAGTTACAATAGCTTTAAAGGAGGGTGAAGATGGTGCAGTGTTAAATGTAACAGTCTTCAAGGCTGACCATGTGGGAAGGTTCCAGGTTTGAACCCAGAGGCCTCCATGAGTACCTGAGGCATGTGCATGCCCATTATTCAGGGCTGGCTGAGGCTGGGGGTGAACTGCTAGATTACAGCATCAAGACCCTGGTGGGGATACCTGTCCCTCTCTCTCTCTGTCCCTCGCCTGTGAAAGAAATAAACAAAATAAGTAAAAATTAAAAAGCTTTCTAATTATAGGTCTTTGGCATTATATATCCAGTGCTATAGTGGCACGACTTAACAATGGGATCAGAAATAAACTTTTTTAGCCCCGTACCCAGAGAAACTTCTTTTAGGGAAGCTAAAGTGGTGGTGGCCCAGATCTCCTGATCCTTGGTGATTGGGAACTGTATCAGACTTCTTGGCTGACAGACCTCACTGGTGTGGCTATGCACAAGCCGCTGTGAGTCTACATCAGAGAACACATGCAGCTCCCAAATGGCCATCTATGCTTAACGAGACGGGCTGGCCATGTGCCATACCCCAACACTAATCTTATGTAGAAGCTGTAACATCAGCATTCAGAAAGCACCGAGTTCCCTCCCTGACCACACAGGTTTTCCAAGCTCTTTCCACAAGGCAATAGCTCTCTGAACTTTTCCTTTAAACTGAGTAAGCAGATTAGGTTTTAGGGAACTGACATGAGACAGAAGACAAGGTAGAGAAAAGAAAGATTTTCTTGCATTAAGCACGGTAGAAGTTCAAGTCATTTCATTCAAATAGTAAATGGAACGTGACTTCCCTTGGAATGCTAGCTTGATGAAATGGGACACATGCTCATACTTAACTAAATGACTTAATATCAAAAATCCTAAGAATGGCTCATAGAATCCACTCTCTGAATCCACGACTTGTGCAACTAAGTTACATAAAGTAATTTTTACTTTTTTTTGAACACCTGCAGTCCACATAATCCTAACGTCGAACCACCATTTCAATTGGTCCTGAAAATGTCAGTCCTTGAAGGGATCTCAAAGATTATTCCACAAAATCCTTTTGTTTTTCACATATGGAAAAGGAAACAAAGTGTAAAGAGTTGATTGGCATCTGCCCTTAGACCAAGTCTGGGTTCTCTTACCATTACACCATTACACCTGGATGAGAATTATTCATGCCAGTGCCATTGATATGTGCAAGACCAGCCATATGAGAAAGCAAGTCTTCACTCATATTCACTCACCTTCTTCATTTCCCAATCCCAGTGCTACCCCATGAAAAGATGGACAACTTCATCTGCAAAAGGCCTCTGAAAAGTCAACTTCATAGCCACAAACAATTATTGAGTATCTGCTGTGAGACTGTGTGGTTCTTGGTTAGGAAACTACTACACAGTCCCCTGCAGTGATGAGTCTGTAAATAATGCAAGTGATTTCCTTTCTGTGGACTTTAAACACATGCACTGCTTTTAGGGCCAATTATTCTCCTCAATGCACATTGACAACTCTCCTTGAGTGATCAGACTGAACATTAACATCTCCACAGGGCACAGGAATGGAGTCACCTGGGAATAAACCAGAGCCCCCAGTGTCCCTGGAAATAACAGATCCAGGAGAATGGCAAGTTTTCCAGGGTCTAAATGTTTTCACAGTTGATGTGGAGAGGAATACATTACAGTAAACATTTTTAAAGAACATTCCAAATATATTTTGACAGCATGGAGATTATAATTTTACTACAATTTAAGAGTGTTTTTTTCTTGGACTTGCTAACTATTTTTATACATAAGATACTGAACTTGTGCTATTTAAGATAAATAAACTGTTTGAGTAAATATCCCCATTGTATATTAAGAAACTAATCCCAAGCCACAGCAAAAGTTATCTTTGGACATTATTTCAAGAGTTAATGGATCCTGTGAAGAAACTTCACTGCCAGAAATTTCTATACATGCATCTTAAAACATAGCTAGAAATATCTCAAACTTAATAGCAAGAAGAAAATTGTCTCTTGAAAAGAATGATCTTGGCTTTTTAAAACACACCAACCCAATACCCACATTTACAAAATCTTTTACCATTGGCATGAAACAAGCAACATCCTACTTAATTTAACACCTTAAATTTGCAATATGTTCCCTAGCTCCAAAACAGTCCAAACAAGATTAAGCCACATGTAACACAACGAAAAGAGCCTGTGCTTGTATATGTGCAAAGTGAGATATTTATAGACACCGATGAAGAAACAGAGGAATGAATTTGGGGTTATTTCAACACTAGCATGCAATAAAATATACGAATGAACACTGATTTAATTTTATTTGAGCAAAAGGAACTTTTTCAATAATCAGGTAATGAACAATCTGGCCTGAGTGACGTAGAAAGACAGTCATCTGTTTTGATATAAAATGGTTCCATCACTTTCTAATTATGTAAGTTTATGAACCTGTACAGGTTATTATTTTCTATTTTACAGATTATAAAACAGGCATTTAGATTAAATAGGTTGTAGATCTCTTACTGCAGTGACTATTAAACATCAAATATTTGCCCAGACTATAGATTCATAATAAAATGAAGTTTTAATCCCTTTTTCCCCCCTCACTATAAAGACATCTTTAGGTGTTAACTATTGGTGATGTTATTTGCATTTATAAAGGGAGAACTATGTGCTAGGTGTTGTGTATATGCTCTCTATATATTATGATATTTATTCAAACCTTGAAGGCAAATAGCAAGATTTTTTTTTTCTTTCTTTCTTTTTGGAGAGATTTTCACTGTAGGGCGCATGCGCTCGCCAGACAGACAGAGAGAGACATAGAGACAGAAAGCGAGAAATCACCCCCCAGGGGGGATGGTCACGCCGCAATCCCTTCTCCTCCATTCTCCTCTCGGGATCTTGGGCACGCACGCACACGCGCCCGGCGTGAGTTTTAAGCCACCGGGTCCGCCGCAATCCCTTCTCCATTCTCCTCTCGGGATCTTGGGCACGCACGCACACGCGCCTGGCGTGAGTTTTAAGCCACCGGGTCCAGGACACGAACTGCGGTTGACTACGTGGGAGTCCAGCGACATAGCCATTACGCTAACTGCTGGTTCCCAAATAGCAAGATTTTGTAGGTTAAGAAACTAAAGCTCCAAGAAACAAAGTCATTTGCTAGTGATAACAGGAAATGTCAGAGATTGGATTGAAAACTCTTCATTGTTTCATCCCCAAATTACTCTTTTTCACTAAATAAAATGATCTCAATTATATTTCATTCTTGATCTATAACAGACTAAGACCCCAGCGCCAGCATTTTTGTTTCCCATTTGGATGTAGATTGTGGAAATCATGGGACCAAAGACTGAGAAGAGGTAGGATGCTAACAGTGGAGACCTCAACAGGACTTTGCTCACATGCTCTTTCATGGTGTGGGCATCAGAAACCCTGATACCATGAACCAAGAAGCAAGAACTGGTGGTTACAATCATCTGGAGGGGCATTCTGCACCCATTGCACTTCTTTTCTTTCTAAAGTTTTTACCATAGGGTGCGTGTGCTCATCAGAGAGAGACAGAGAGGAACAGTGAAAGGGAAAGTGAGAAATTGCCCCCTAGGAGGATGGCCATGCCACTATTTCTTCTCCCTCATTCTCCTCTCAGGATTTTGGGCAGGAACACACCAACTCCCAGTGTGATTTTTTTTTTTTTTTGAGAGGTTTTTGCTATAGGGCACGTGTGCTCGCCAGACAGACAGAGAGAGACAGAGAGACAGGAAGTGAGAACTCACCCCCCAGGGGACATGGCCACGCCACAATCCCTTCTCCTCCATTCTCCTCTCGGGATCTTGGGCATGTGCCCGGCGTGAGTTTTAAGCCACCAGGTCCAAGAGGCGAACCAAGGTTGACTACGTGGGAGTCCAGTGACATAGCCATTACGCTAACTACTGGTCCCATTTCAGTGTGATTTTTAAGGCCCAGGACTTGAACCACGGTCAGTCATATGTATGTCCGGCGCCTTAATCAACATGTCACCTTCTGGCTTCCCATTTCACTGCTAATTCCACCCATATTTTCTAAATTCTAGCCAAGAACTTAAACAAAAATATGCAACCATTCGCTTCTACACAGTGAAACTGAGAAAAATGTGGGCATCGCCTCAAAATAGCATTTCTATTGGTCATAATAATAACTGATGTTAGAAGTTTTCATTATGGTGGAATGTGTGAATGAGAGAACTCTGCTTGAGATACAGGATAGTCAGCTGATTGAAAACAACCATAATCATTTACTGAGTGAACAATTTTTAAAATCAATGAGTACTTTTTTATTTTAAATTTTATTTTAGAATTTATTTACACTTAATAATTGTACATTGTGCATCTGTGTGAGTTCCCCCAATCTTGACAGGATGGAGAAATAGAGGATAAAGAACTACAGCAAGACTGTCCCCCATTAGGGGTGTGCTTTCTCCTTCTCTCTCTTTCTCTGGCAAGCAACATGCCCTCTGGCAAAAAGAAAAAAAAGTTTCTTAATGTAATTGTTATCATTTAAAAAAGTCTTATATGTATGGCAATAAATGGAATACTAAATAATAAAAAAAAAGAATGAATGAACAAAAGAAAGGTTTTCCTGTATACTTGCAATTAAACTCAGAAAAGTGATGCTGGGGAGTTTGGCCTTTTAACCTTGACTGACAAGAGATGACTGTTTAGCAGCCACTGCTGGGTTCATGATCTGGCTTCGTGTCTGCAGGAGGGCTGTGCTGTTAAGGGAGAGTGAGAGGCTAGGGGTAGCAACCTACCCTCACAAGCCTACCTAGTGAGACACAGAGGTAACAGTCTTGGTGGAGGCCCTCCACTCTCAGACTGGCACCTCATAATTCTCTGCCCTTCACCTCAGCTCTGCAGCTACAGCTTCTGTACCGCTGAGCTTACAGTGCCCAGGGAAGGGTTCAAATGCCTCGGAGACTTAGATTGAAAGGTGGCTCCTTGCTTCCACAAACACTAGTGTCAGGATTTGTCCTTGAGAAAACCATCAATGAGGCTCTCATTTCCTGTTCGTTTTGTCTAAAATGACCTTCCTCAAATTGTTATTTGGTAAAATCCTATTTTCCTTCTCCTCAGCTTTCTCTTGTAGAATCCATTGATATTTGTACTTTAAAGAAAGATGATAGTTAAGTCAAATAAATCTCCAACTTGTGGGACTCACAGAGAGCATGTGAGCAGGAAGCTATTGCTTTAACCCTTGTAGGGGAGATATTTGGCAATGCCTTACACTCAGGCTGAAGATGTAACCATTTGGCTGAGGAAAATTTGCTCTAGAAGCTAGCAAAAACACCTCTAACTGCCAAAAAAAGACTAATTATCATCGCATGTTTTTAATAACAAATATTAGGGTATGAAATGTTCATTGCAGCTTTGTTGATAGTGGCAGAAGGAACAAAATAAGCCAAACGTTTATGAAAGGAAATGAGTAAATAATCCTATAATACTGAGTACTATAGAATTTTTCAAAAATGAAATGGAAGGTAGCCCTTATATTCTGATTTGAAAAAAAAAGATGTTAAAGATATGTCTTTGAATGAAAAAGGCAAATAGAAGAACAACATACCTAGTAGGAAATCATAGGTATAAACAACCTCCCAAATTAATCCTTCATATTTTCTCTCAAAACAATTATTTGTTGGCAAATACAAAGAAAAGCATTTGGAAGCATGTATGTCAAACAAATAATAGCTGTGTGGCAAAGAGGGCCACTTAACTGGCTTTTTAAAGTTATAAAACATATGCATATATTTCTTTCATAATTAAATATTTTGAAGGAGAAAGATGTGTCTAATGCCAGCAATGCTAACGTTACAACATTTAGTACTGCTTATGAACTACCACTGAATCCACACATAGTCATATGACATGTGGGATGAGGAGCTAGAATGACATTAAGAAAGGCAGGGAGGTCTTTCTCAATTCCTCTACATTTTACCTCTTGCCAACTCTTGAGCAGTTTACAGACACTGCAAATGGGAATTTAGTGGTGTGAGGCCTTTGAAGATGACTTCAGGCCCTTGTCCCAGCTAAGGGTCTTCTTATTCCTAAGGTAAAATGTGGAGTTTAGAAAATGGGCTAGTCAGTGAAGTTCTTCTTGACACCTCTCCCCCAGGGGCCCTGTCCAGGTGGTCACTCCTCCCTCTATAAGCATCTTAGTTATGAGAATAGGAAACTTGTTTTACTTGATGATGATGGGCATTTATCATATATTCTCTTTATACAAGCTTACTCACCGATGTGGACACTTCTCTGCACAATGTTTGAATGGAATTGATGAAACCAGTGGATGTGGCAACCTAACAAAAATCACTGGAGGTGAGCGAGTTCATGTAAGAGGGTTAATGTGGTGATTTCGTGACTACCAAACTTAACAACTGCATTGACAAACATTTATATGCCTGGCAACTTATTGCTGAATGACATTTATAATTAAAATCATGCTTTTAATTTTATAGGGCATACATGATAGATCCTTTTAAATAGAAAATTATAATTTAGCCTCTCTAATATTTTATTTTACATTAGTCAAGACTTACAAAATTGCAATAAGTTAAAAACTGAGAGGTCACAGGCTCGGTTTCCTTGATCTAAGTAGCAACTGGAACAATTTTGACCCATCAGTGCATCAGCTTCCTCTTCTCAATACCAAGGAGAGAATAATGTAACTTCCTTGACTAATTGAGCTGATGGAAAAACATCGATTCTTAAATTAGCTTTGGGGCTTTCCAATGCCTTTTATGTCTAAACATGCTGGTACATGCAACTAATAAAGCTCTTGTTTTTGGCATTCCTTCTTGGTTAAGGTTAGTTATTTTATTCACCCTTTTCAATGTTTTCTCCCATGGTTCTAGATGCTAAAGACCTCCCAGACCCATTGCTGTAAAAATGTTATTTGTATTTTCCTAAGATCTTGTGTTATTGTTCAAATAAATCCAGCTTATTGCCTCTTTCAAAGGTTTTAGGAATTGCTGAAATCAGAGATAGGAATAGTTGAAGAAGTCCATATTCATGTTTTTCCTCCTTTTCAAAGGATATTATACTGGCAGTCTTTTATTTTAATTAAAAGTATTTAATTTGTTCAAATGCTCAACAGGGTATAAATGGAAGTTTCATATCCTCCAGAAGGTTCTCTGTACTGTAGCTGGCACAAGAACTGAGAAGAAGCTTCATCATACAGAATGAGCTTACAGGTGAGGTCCCTCTTTCCTTTCTTTCCTCCCTCTCTCCTATTCTTTCTTTTTCTTTTTATTCTCCCTTCCCTTCCTTTCCCTTCCCTTCCCTTCCCTTCCCTTCCCTTCCCTTCCCTTCCCTTCCCTTGCTTTCTTCTTTCTTGCTTTTTTTAGAGAGATTTTTGCTACAGGGTGCAAGCAATCTCCAGAGAGATGGAGAGGCAGAAAGTGAGAAATCACCCCCCCCCTTGGGGGATGGCCACACCAGTCCTCTCTCCTCTTAGAATTTTGGCCATGCCCGCACATGCACCCGACATGAGTTTGAAGTCCCAGGGTCTGGGACTCAAACTGCAGTTGACTACGTGGGAGTCTAGCAACGTACCCATTATGCCATCTGCTGGTCCCTCTCTTTCTTTTTTTAACCTTTTAGGATCAGAACTGAATGAGAGAAAATAATAATGAATCCCCATGCACTCATTTACAGAAAATATCTTCCCTTTTATAACATCTGAAAACAAAATTCACACATTCTTTATCTCTGAAAGATAAAGACTATTTTTTCAGCCTAACCAAAATGCCTTTATCACAGCTAAATATAAAATGATAATTTCTTAATATTACCTATGGTGGTAAATTTCATGCATCAACTTGACTGGGCCACAGGGTGCCCAGATATTTGGTCAAATGTTCTTCTGAATGTTTCTATGAGTGTGTTTTTAGATGAGATTAACATCAAAATTGGTAGACGAAGTAAAGCAGACTGTCCTCCCTCGCATGGGTGAGCCTCACTCTATGAATTGAAAGCCTGAATAGAACAACCCTTTGAGAGAAAAAAATTGTTTTGCCTGACGGTATTCAGACTGGGACATATGCTCTTATTATGCATTCAGACTCAAACTGAAATATCAGATCTTCCTGGATCTCAAGCTTTTGGACAAGAGTTACAGCACTGGCTCTCTGGTTTTCAGAACTTTGCACTTAGACTTGAACTAAGCCATCAGCTCTGCTGCATCTCCAGCTTGCTGACTCATCCTGCAGATCCTGGGACTTGCTTGTCTCCATAATCAAATAAGCCAATTCCTTAACATAAATCTCTTTCTCCATAAACGTACATCCTCTTGGTTCTGTTTCTCTGGAGAGCCCTGACTAATACATTAACCAAGCCGGCACACATTTCCATTTCCCCCAATGCCTCAGAAATGTCTTTCTCACGATGATTTGTCTGAATTAGAATTCAAATTAGTTCTATAAACTGTTTTTAAGTCTGTAGACATCAGTTACATTTGTGGCAAAGTCATCAGATTATTTTGTCTTTTATGGTATTTCTTACATAATATTAGACAAATCCCATGACAGAATATTAAACATAAGATTTTAGAATCTGATTCCACATACATAAAGATCAAAATGCCTGGAACCAGCAGTTGGCATAATGGCTATGTCACTGGACTCCCATGTAGTCAACCACAGTTTGAGTCCCGGACCTGGGGCTTAAACTCAACGCCGGGCGCGTGTGCGTGTGTGCCCAAGATCCTGAGAGGAGAATGGAGGAGAAAAAATTGCAGCGTGGCCATCCCCCCTGGGGGTAATTTGCTGAGACATGAGACAATGAGACAGATTTCTGTCTCTCTCTATCTTTCTGGTGAGCGCATGTGCCCTATAGCAAAAAACTCTCAAAAAAAAAAAAAAAAAAAAAAAGGTCAAAATGCCTGCTTGAAATGTGTCAAGACTAGACACAGAAAGAAAGTGAAAACACATTCCTGTTAGTGCTAGTATACTCCTGAAAAGTCTGTGAGCTCCTATCCTAAGTCCAGGTTTCATATTTATAAAACAAGAAACAAGTCAAATGCACCCAGTCTTAGTGGTACAGTTAGCAGTATACTGACCTACTGTGCTGGAAGCCATATGGCTGGCCCTGAGTTCAGATCCCTGGCCCAGCCCACCTGAGATATACTGAGTGCCCATGCATGCCAAGGATCCTGATAAGCAGGAAGACTGAAGGAAAGGTATTTTAGTGTGATAAAACCCTGTTGTGGGTGTCTGTCTCTCTTTCATTCTCTCTCTTATGCATGTCTCTCTATATGTCATAAGTAGCATAAATAATGAAGTAGGAAATACACATATAACTATCTATTTGACTTTTCTCACAGGGGCAAGGTAATCTCACATGATTAAATCCTTCAAAAATAAAGAAATGTATAAATTAGTATTATAATATTCATCCAAGTTATATTTCTCATTTCTTACTTGCAACTAGGTGTTATTTTCAGGTGAAACTTGTACTATTAATGCAAAGCTGGTTGCATTACTAAAGTGAACAAGAGAAAATACATTGTGCTATAAGGAAAACAGTCTGGCCTTTGATCAGAAGTATAACTGTTAGTACAACACAAGTTCAAAAGCAGCAAAGGCTGGCCTCTGGAGGTCACTACCTCAGACACTCACCCAGTACTATTAAGGTAACTCTGCCCCAAGCTGCAATCCTTCGACAGAGAGGATGGATTGAACCAAAATGCAGGCAGGCACTGGCCATTGCTGTGTCGCTCATAACCATAGTCGCTGTTGGAAAAGAGCCACAAAAACACTTTTAGTGGGTGGCAAAATTACTTAGAATAATTCCACATTAGTCCACAGCTATCTTCTACTCTAATAAGTTAGCCAAAAAACAATCATTCCCTGAATCAATGACTTCTCAGAAGTGGGACTTTTTTTCATAGAGTATCTATCAATTATGCGTGAAAATATCCTACAGAACCAATCATTTCATTTACACACTAGTTAAGCTGAAAAAGTAGATCATGTTCTTAATAGAAGACACACAATTCTGATTAGTGCTGGGCCCAGAGAAAGCTGAAATGAGAAAACAGGGAGTGGTGGAAACGCAGCTCTCAGTGAGAACTTCTCACTGAGTCTAACAAAGCCACATGTGGCATAATACTGATTACTGCTGATGTCTTTGGGATGCTCTTCCAAGACATCTGGATCTATCAAGTAGAGCTGAGCCAGGTCTCTCCGTGCACAAGCCATATGCTTCAAAATCACAGCCAAAAAGGCAATGTCCTTCAGGAGTGTCACAAGCTTTCCCCTAAGGAAAAGTTTTGTCCCAGGAAGCTAATGGTGCCAGTTAGGACTAACTGCTTTAAATTCTCTCTCTTCTTTGGAAATAGTCACAATTTTTTTTTCTTGGCTTCCTCTCATTCTTGCCTCTCCTTGGAGAGGTTGGATATTCTTGGCTTCTGGAAGATGAACCTGGGCATAGAGAATGACAACAAAATGCACCTCCACATGCACAGACAAATTGCAGGCAGCAATCAGCAAGCATTAGCAAGAATTGGCCCATCTGTGCAATTCAAGTGAGATACTGGCACACGAGGGTTGGGAAGGGCTGGAGGTGAGATACTGGCACACGAGGGTTGGGAAGGGAGAAATAGGCTCAGCTCAGGGCCTATCACCAGGCATCTGGTACTGTGAATTCTGCATCTACCAGCTAAATTTGGTGTTGGATCAACATAGCATGGGGAGGAAGACGTCAGAATTACTGCTACAGGACACCCAGTGCTCGAGGAATTACTTTACAAATGCTGGAGGATGACAGGTGAGGTAATTTGGAGCACTATCCAGGGGTAAGCCAAGCCAGGAGGGAACACTGAGTGACGTCCACCTTTCATTCTTAGGCAGAAATGCCAAAACTCCAGTTACTGGTAGAAATCCAACAAGGTTCATAAGTGACCCTTCCAAAATGTTTTTTAGAAATCATACAGTTATAAAAATCACATTTGACCAGAACAACCTTATGATGGCTACCTCCATGACTCATTTTCCACTTCTTAGGATGCATTTCAGCTGGTGGGACAAGTAGGTTATTCCCATAGATGAATGCAAGGATGAGACGAAGACAGGGAGGTGTGAGGGATAGGAGAGGAAAGGAACCTAATTTATTCTCTTATCCTGTGTTCCATTCATTTTGGTCTAGCTTATAATTAAAAAAATAAAGAAAGAAAGAAAGAACAAGAAAACAACAATGATGATGACACAAAAGACTAGCTTATTTCGCTAACTCTTAGAAAAGAATCCTAAAGAAGCAAATATTTCCAAGGACTATAAGGGAGTTGGGACATCTCACTTTATTTTTCGTTTTGATTTTTCCATCAGAGAATAATGTTGCTCACTAAAAAGAAAAAAAAACGAAAAAAAAAAAAAGGCTGTTTTTGCATGTAAGGCTAATGTTAAACCACTAAAGTAAAATGCTAACTTCCTTTGCAAATCCTTCTTCTTGAATACAATGGATGAAGCAAATGCAGCCAGGCTTTGGAAATAGAAATGTGATGAATAGGACTAAAAATCTCATGGTGGTTTTCCTTGTGAATGTATTTCAGGATGTCAGTCCCAAAGGGTAGGACAGGAATAAAATATTTTTGTCATTGTAACAGAGTACTACTGCACTGACTAAAACAGAAATCACATTCGAGGAGGCCTCTGCAGAATTCCTTGTGAGCTGCAGTGTAACTGAACCTCTGTTGCCCTCTGGCTGAGCCCTAAGAAATACAGCTTTGGCTCTTGGCTTGCCTTGTTCACCAACAAGAGGGGAACACTCATGGATTGTCAATCTGACTGCTAGTGGCCAATTTTGCAGGCCGTCCTGGTACTATCTAGTCAGAGAATATCTGCAGAGATTACCTCCAGATGTTTATCATGAGAGAAAACTTATTTTTTCTAAGATGTGTGATAGTATGTACACAGTATCTCAGCCCAATTATTGGTATTTTCATAATCAGATGTGACCTGTGATTACTATTGGGTTGTTCAAAAAGTCATGATGCATTTTTGCAGAAGGGGAAAGCAGCAGCACCAGATCCAAGATGGCGGCCAGCAGGAGGCTGATGAAGGAGCTTGAAGAAATCCGCAAATGTGGAATGAAAAACTTCCATAACATCCAGGTTGATGAAGCTAATTTATTGACTTGGCAAGGGCTTATTGTTCCTGACAACCCTCCATATGACAAGGGGGCCTTCAGCACGAAATCAACTTTCCAGCAGAATACCCATTCAAACCACCGAAGATCACATTTAAAACAAAGATCTATCACCTGAACATCGATGAAAAGGGGCAGGTCTGTCTGCCAGTAATTAGTGTGGAAAACTAGAAGCCAGTCACCAAAACTGACCAAGTAATCCAGTCCCTCATAGCACTGGTGAACGACCCCCAGCCTGAGCACCCCCTCCGGGCTGACCTAGCTGAAGAATACTCTAAAGACCGTAAAAAATTCTGTAAGAACGCTGAAGAGTTTACAAAGAAATATGGGGAAAAGCGACCTGTGGACTAAAATCTGCCACGATTGAACCCAGCAAGTGTGAGCAGAGACCCCGAGCAGTGCATCAGATACCCCACAACGCAGGACTCTGTGGAAAATTGACATGGGCCACCGCCTGACGTCCGCTTGTGGCGGTTACTAACTTTCTACAGTTTTCTTAATCAAAAGTGGTCTAGGTAACCTGTAAAGAAAGGATTAAAAATTTAAGATGTTCTAAAAAAAAAAGAAAGAAATTGTTGAAGAATGACTTCAGTTCTTAAGCAGGTCAGGTTTCAACTGTTCAACATTTACATATATATTTAGCAATTACTTTTGGTAAACAAAAACATAAGCCAATAAAAAAGAGAATGAATAAAGAAGGGAGAAGAAAAGCAACGGAATATGAGATGGATTTACGAAAGGAATTACCACCTCAATAATTGGTCAACCTCACTAAACACTAACCTAGAGCATGGCAAGGGCAATGTGGGGCCCACAAGCTAGCTCTCTGCTTAGCAAATGCTTCACAAAGAACTCAATGTCACTTTGAGTTTAGTTTAACCTCCAAATGTCTCAGCACTTCTCCCATTTAAACTAGCTCAATCTTGTTAAAGCAAGATGTTTCCTTTACCACTAGGTTCCAAAAGTCATAGATTTGCAACACCACTGAATCCATCTTTTTTTTTTTTTTTTTTTTTTTTGGAGGGGTTTTCAGTATCGGGCATAATGACAGAGAGAGACAGAGAGACAGAAAGGGAGAAATCACCCCCCCAGGGGTGATGGCCATGCCACAATCCCTTCTCCTCCATAATCCTCTTAGGATCTTGGGCACACACGCACATGCGCCCTGGTGAGTTTAAGCCACCGGGTCTGGGACTCGAACCACGGTCAGCTACATGGGAGTCCAGTGACATAGCCATTATGCCAACTGCTTGTCTCCTGAATCCGTCTTAGCACTGAGTTCAGAAATGTCTTCTGAGAGTTGTGGTAAGCTAACCACTGACTGAAAACTTTCAGATAGAAAACGTATTGCCTTGGAAGGCCACTGTTCTACTATCGGGGTTCCTGGTTTCCAGAAAGTTTTTATCTAGAGCACAAACATGTTTACCCCCTAAAAAGTCCACTTATTGCTTTCAGTGTTGCTGTTTGAAGCAGCATAGAGTAGATAGGATTTTTTATGGTCCTGAAAATATCAACTCTATGAAGATAAGAGTTACCAGTCATGTGTTCAATCCTCCATAAGGCTAAAGAAACTACTATATATATATATATATATATATACACACACATATATACACACACACACACACACACACACACACACACACAGTTATTAAACTATGATATCCCCACAAGGTAATTTTATAACAATATGAGGTTGTCACTTAGGCCTATATAGGTTACTACTATTTCAACGTTTTCACTAAGGCTCATACGGATTTGATATGCTGAATGACTGACTCCATGGGGTAACTACACAAGCTCACCAATCAAAATCGGCCTCTGTGCAGACGCAGGGCTCAGATTCCATAGCTCCTGCATATTTTCCTTGCATACATTTCCGCTCTGATTTTCGTTTCTTATATATCCTCTTTGCTCCCATGATACAAGCTTCTCCCTGCAAGGAGACAAGCATCACACTCAGTTGGACACATAGCTTGAACTTCCCCTGTCCTTTCAAGCCAGTTTATGGAGAAACTCACAAATCTTAGTGTAAAATGGACTTTGGTAGCTCATTTGTGTTTTCTTTTTGATGTCTAGAACTCTATTTGAGAACAGGCCTAGGAAGACAAAGCCTAAGAAGCATTGAGGATGTGTCAAATACCATCCTTAACTCCTTATGGATTTAGCAAACCTTTATTTGCCAAGGTGTTAAGGACAGTGCTATGAAGAACATACAATAAATAAGACTCAGCTTGTAACTAGTGTGTCACCAAGAAATCTGCAGTAATTAAGTTCAATTCTCCTATAATGAAAGATTTATATAGTTGGTCATTTACAAGCACATGAAAGACGAGTATAGCTAAGAAAAAGAAGGACCCATTTTTCTCTGATTTATTATGCCTCTGCCCACACAACTTTATAGCACTGATTTTATATTCGCCTATCAGACGAGTGAGAGAGCTAAGTTCAGTGTTTTTTTCACAAAATAAATAAAAGCTCGAATATTACGATGCATGTGCATCCCAGAGGGGAATGTATCAGCAGTATAAATAAGTGATAATTTTATTGTTGTGCCTGTGTAGAGTGGGAGTTTGTAACAAATGCAGCAGCCACTATCAAATACAGCTCCTTCTGTATTTCCTAAAGGCCAGAGCAGAACTGGGTTTAATCTAGTCTACACTGTTTTTCTTGAGCAAACTCACTTTCATTGGCTTCTTCACACATCTACATGTAAATATACTACCTAGCCTCGGTTTGGAGTATATGTTTCACTATCTGAATACAGTGATGGCTTTGCAGCAAGGACTTCCACCATATCCTTTGAGAGACTTTCAGAATAACTTCTGCCTTGGGAAATCAAAAAGAGACAATTTCCTCCAAGCAATATGATATGAGTTGAATAACTGAGAGGCCAAGATATGAGGAAGTTTCTTATTAATAATTCTGCATTTTTGTACCATAGAAGGAGACGAGAAGCATTATATAATACTAGGGAATGAAGGAGATGAGAAGAAAGGATTTTCCTGGCACAGTGCACCCAGCATAATTTTGTTATTTTATGCCTTGTCTCTGTTTGCATTGCTTGATAAAATGGAAGACTTTTTTTCCCTCACCTCCGCCCCCACCATGCAACCATATAACATGCTCAAATAAATTATGTTTGGATCTCAGTGCTGAGTTGGTATTTCATTTTGAGTTGTAAGTCTAAGTCAAGCACATTTGAATTTTATCTCATTATATCCTAGCACAATAAAAACCGAAATGACTTCACAACAAACTATAAATGTTGAGTTTGTTTACTGCTATGCAACACAAAACATGGAAGAAATCCCTAGATGGGCATTTTGACCAAGAGAGAACCACAGCTTCTACCTTATAACTGGCTTCCTCCCAACCCCTCTCATGCCTCCTACCAGGGCTCTGTTACAGTTCTCCTCATCCTACCTGGCTGTGCAGCTGCCAGGGTCTGTAGTCCTCCTCAGCACACCGTCTATCGAAAATGGACTTGTAGTCCACTTTGACCAGCTGCCATTCAGACCGATGGCTGAAGTGTCCAAACACTCTGCAGGATCCATGGTGATAAAAACAATCGTGATAATAACGATAACATCAGTAACGACAGCTAGCCCTTGTGGCGTGTTTGCTATGAGGTTGGTATAATGCTAAAGACATAGATCATTCCACTTAATCTTCAAAATGCATTTGAGACAGGTACTGCTACTACTGGTTCCACTGCCCAGCTGGATAACTTGAGATTCAAACAGTGTATTTGGCAACACGCACACAAAAATTCAAGTCACTAAGAACTGGTAGAGCCAGATCTCAGGGTGTTGAACTCAAGAGCTCACTCATGTATACTATATAACACAAAGGACTGAAAAGAAAGATTGAGGAAATCACAAATGGTGCATTCTATGTGGTCCGAGATTATACTTACGGGTTCCCTTGCTAATGTACATTTCCCCATGTTTCCATGCTATTTTACCTTCCTTTACCTTCTCACCAGTCCCCCAGGAAGTGGGAAGCAGCATTAAGTAGTTCTAACAGTTCCTATATTGTACATTTTACCCTCCTTACTCAGAGAAAACTGGGCATTCCGTAGGATGTTTGAATCACCCATTGAGGGTGGAATAAAAGTCACAAAATAACCTTTGTGATCAGCTTTTTAAATCTGTGTTTTGCAAATTAAAAAGATTGAATAAAAGCAAGTTATGGATAAATTGCTAATCTTGTTATGTTTCCCAGGGGTACAATGTGTAACTATTAGGCATATTGCATTTTTGTTGTTTTCTACATTGAAAAAGTGGAGAAGGGGGAAGAATTAGCAAATATACCAATGATTCAGTTTGATTTTGAAATTTTTGTTGATGACAGGATCAACTACTTTAAAATCTCCTCTCTCTGTTTTCCACGTCCAATTTTCCAGGGGAAGGAAATATCAAAGCTTCATATTTCAAATTCAAAACTCATGTTTTGAAATCTGTAGGCAGCTGAGTCATTAATCAAGCCTTTCACAAATTAATGATCATCACTCTCCAGACAAGAATGAGTATAAATGCAATTTCACAAGAACAGATTGTTCTCATGGTTTTCCTAATGTGCCTCACAATTGGGTTAAGTAAAGAGCCAGGGGAAAATGCAATCCTTTCTGGGGTTTTGATCAAGCTCTTTGTTCAGATTTAAAGTAAAACCATTCTTATATGCCTGAGATTTTCTGCCTAGTCAGCATGTTTATCATTCAGGGTTTAAATGTATGGATTGGGACCAGCAGTTGGCCTAATGGCTATGTCCCCGGACTCCCATGTAGTTGAGTGTGGTTCAAAGCCCAGACCGGTGGCTTAAACTCATGTCAGGCATGTGTGTGTGCGTGCCCAAGATCCCAAGAAGAGAATGGAGGAGAAGGGATTGCGGCACGGCCATTCCCCCTGGGGGAGGGGGGAATTCCTTGCTTTCCATTTTTCTGTCTCTCTCTCTCTGTCTTTCTTGTGAGCACATATACCAAAAACCTCTCCAAAAAGAAAAAAAAAATTATGGATTTATTTTTTTTAATTGAAATAATTACTTCTAATTTCCCTAAACCCATTTAGTGTAAAAAGAAAAGTTTGACCTTCTGCGGCCATCCTTCAGGCTGGATCTTCTGAAACCTATCAAAGAGCCAAGAAAATTGTTGGCCACATTTTTTTTCTTCTTTTCTGGAAACTCTTACAGTAAGATAAATTTATTTTGTTAGCAACTTCAAACCTAACAGCAGCAAATAAAACAGGCTTATATACACCATCTTTCTGGACTTACTGTCTAATGTTAAGACTGGAACCCACAACAGTTTTCCACTTACGTCATGATTAGAGTCTCTTCTCCAGGTTCACCCAGAACCCCATCCACAAAAAGTGGTATCGATGTAAAACTATATTTGCTCCAAGATCGTCCTTCATCAAAACTCAACCTAATGGTAGAGAAAATAAAAATCATTAGATCGCAAAAGAAAAAAATAACTCATCAGATATCACAAAAAAAAGGGCTTACTATTTTCTTTTTTTTTTTCCCAAAGGAATGAGACCATTCAACCAGGACAGAATACATTTTAAAAGTACCGTGGACATTGTCAAAGTGAGCCTTTCATCTGAACAGGTGTTCTTAATTATATCAGAAGGTAAAGATAATGTTATCCCAGCCATTGGGACTCAGATGTGTTGAAACATCATTAAAAACATGAAATAGGAATAAAAATAAGTCTTTGATAAAAAATTTTTGAGAGGTTTTTGCCATAGAGCGTGTGCACTTGCCAGACAGACAGAGAGAGACAGAGAGACAGAAAGCGAGAAATCACCCCCCAGGGTGGTGGCCACGCCGCAATCCCTTCTCCTCCATTCTCCTCTCGGGATCTTGGGCACGCACGCACACGTGCCTGGCGTGAGTTTTAAGCCACCGGGTCCAGAACTCAAACTGCGGTCGACTATGTGGGAGTCCAGCAACATAGCCATTACACTAACTGCTGGTCTCAGTCTTTGATAATTTTTTAAAATTTGGATATTTTATTAGTTCTTAGACTTGAATGAGACCCTTTCCAAAACTTCAGTGCTATCTAGCAGTAAGCTTTACAGATGAACCTGAAGAGCAATGCATTACAAGGCTGACTTAGACGGCTTCCTATGAAATCATCTCTAAGTGAACAAGACCTAAATATGTCTTTTTTTTTTTAAGAGGTTTTTGCTATAGGGTGTGTGTGCTTTCCAGAGAGACAGAAAGACAGAAAGTGAGAAATCACCCCCCAGGAGGGATGGCCATGCTCCAATCCCTTCTCCTCCATTCTCCTCTCGGGATCTTAGGCATGCATGCACATGCGCCCGGCATGAGTTTAAGCCACCAGGTCTGGGACTTGAACCACAGTCGACTACATGGGAGTCCAGCAACATAGCCATTACACCAACTGCTGTTCCCAATGTCCTTTTTTTTTAAGAGAGAATTTTTTTTCTATAGAATGGGTGCCTTTGCCAGAGAGACAGAGAAAGACAGAGAGACAAAAAGTGAGAAATCATCCCCCTGGAGGAATGGCCACACCACAATCCCTTCTTCTCCAATCTCCTCTTGGGATTTTGGGCATGCATGCACATGTGCCCAGCATGAGTTTGAAGCCACTGGGTCTGGGACTCAAACCATGGTTGACTACGTGGGAGTTCAATATAAACATTATGCCATCTGCAGGCCCCAGTGTGCCTTTCTTATAGTGTTATAAATTCTGAATGACCTTACTAAATAGCCACAGAGGGGTGAATTCCAGAAAACAAAAGGAGTGAAGTCTGCAGTTCTCGTGATCACTGCTATGGTATGGATGTTTTTGTCCTGCCTAGAATTCATATGTTGAAAACTTAATCACCAATGTGATGGGGTTAGACAGCAGGAACTTTGGTGGGTGATTAGGTTAAGAGGGTGGAGTTGTCAAGGATAGGATTAATGCCCTTATAAAAAAAGTCTACAGAGAACTGTCTTGCCCCTTTTTGCTTGTGAGGAGACAGTGAGGAAGGCTCTGTCTATGAACCAGAAAGCAGAGGTCTCACCAGACACCAAATCTGCCAGTGCTTTCATCTTGGACTTCTCAGCCTCCAGATCTATGAGAAACAAATGTCTGCTGTTCACAAGCTACCCAGCTTCTGGTGTTCTGTTACAGTAGCTGCACAGGATTTTTTCTTTTGTTATGTCTTTCTCTATGAATGCCCTTTCCCAAACTAAATCTTAATTTCTGTTCTGGAGCTTTCCCTTCAGTCATCAATGTAACTAACAATGGAGAGAAAACCAAGATTTTGATTTTGACTAAGCTCATGTATGGAGTGAGCCACTTTCTTTTTTCTTGTTTTGGAGAGGTTTTTGCTATAGGGTGTGTGCACTTGCCAGAAAGGCAGAGAGAGACAGAGAGATAGAAAGTGAGAAATCATCCCCCAGGGGGGTGGCCACACCACAATCTCTTCTCCTCTCTTCTCTCGAGATTTAGGGCATGCATGCATATGTGCTCGGTGTGAGTTTAAGCCACTGGGTCCAGGACTTGAGCCGTGATCGACTACATGGGAGCCCAACAACATAGTCATTACGCTAACTGCTGGTCCCTGGAGTGAGTCACTTTCAAAAACAGAGAAAAAAGAGCCTATCAAAAACCCCTCTGAACCTTACACATCCACCTATGGAAGGCCCACAAGTAGGGTTGTACATGTCACCTCAAAAAAGAAAATGAAGGAGGTAAGTCAGAGAGATGAAACAGGAGGAACCCTCCTGACCTTCTAATCTCGGTATAGAATGCACTCAGTGAATATGAATACCGGACTCCAGATGTTAATCAGGAAAGATGACTTCTAGAAGTTAAGTGACTAAAAGACTGTGTGTGACAGCGAACATCCTTCTACCTGTGATTTACATTTAAAATCCATAATGTAATTCCTCCCTTAGGGGTCTGAATTGACCTTCCCATCCTTTTCCAGCTGGCCTCTCCTTTTACAAAACTGCTGGCAATAATCTTAATTTTTTATTTTAGTGTTTTTTCTTTTCTTTTCTTTTTTTTTTTTGGCCATAGGGTGTGTGCTCTCTCTAGAAAGGGAGATAGAGAGAGAGAGGGAAAGTGAGAAATCGCCCTCTAGGGAGGATGGCCATGCAATCCCTTCTCCATTCTTCTCTTGGGATTTTGGACAAGCACATATACACCTGGCATAATTTTTAAGTCGCTAGGTCCAGGACTTGAAGCATGGTCTGCCATGTGGGGATCCAGTGCCTTAACCATTGTGCCATGTGGTGGCCCAACAAACTTTTTTTTTTTTTTAACAGAGCAAAAGTATAAATTATGTTGTAGTACACCTAACATTCTGCTACAAATACAGTCACAGTCACGATTTTTTCTTTTTTCTTTTTTTTAAAATTATGAGAGGGTGTGGGAGATCACCAGAGAATGATAGAGAAACAGAGAGAGAGAGAGAGGGAGAGAGAAAGCACCTTCCAATGGGGTGCAGTCATACCACAATCCATTCTCAATTTCTCTATCCCATTGGGATTTTGGATATACACATATATATGCAGCCTCCTTGTTTGTCAGGCCTCCAGGGTTGAGACTTGAATCTCTATCAGTCACATAGGATCTACTTCCCTTAACCACTAGGCTATGGGACCAGCCCCACAGTCACAATCTGATAGACTGACTCCTTGATTGGTTTGAGCAGTGCAGAGTCTTCAGGGGCACAACTCATAGGCAGTAGGTGCCCTTACCAAAGATGTCGAATCGGGAGAGATGTGTGTTTCATAGCAACCAGGACTCCTCCTTGATCCAGGTATAATACACTGTGCTCTTCTTCGAAGATCTGGATGAGGAAAAACATAGACACAGGGACAAATGTCTACATCCAGGGTTCAGAGAATCTGTTTTCACATGAGGATTTCCATTTCTGTTGATGTTAGAGAATTGGATAACTCTCCTACATCATATGTCTGCAGATGAAAGGAACCTTAATGATAAGTTACACCCATGATCTCATTTCTTTATTTTGTTTTATTTTGATTTTAGAGAAAGATTTTTGCTATAGAGCATGTGTGTTCACCAGAGAAATGGAAAGCAAGAAATCACCCCCCAAGAGGGATGGCCATGCTGCAATCCCTTCTACATTCTCCTCTTGGGATTTTGGACACACATGTATATGTGCTCAGCATAAGTTTAAGCTGCCGGGTCTGGGACTACAACTGCAGTTAACTATGTGGCAGTTCAGCGATGTAACCATTACGCCGTCTGCTGTTCCCCCATGATTTCATATGTATAGTTGAAAAAACTAAGGCTTAGAAAGAATTGGCAACTCTTCTAAGGCCATGCATACAGTAATTGGTGGCTAGGACTAGCTACACTGCAGTGCCCTTTCCAGATCTAATTATTTCCAAGTGTTATCAAAAAAAGATATTCTTACATCTTTAACTGATGTTCTACTAAGCCACAGGTAGCTCAGATCAAAATGGGATTGTCATCTTTGGGCACATGTGTCATTGGGGCTTTCTTCAAATGTGGAGAAACCAAGTTAAAGTAAAATGGAAGTATGTGTAAACAGTCTCTAAATCCTGTCTGTATAAGGTGCATGTTGTTTTCCCTACCAAATTTCTAGTATAGCCTTGTCTAGAGTTACACCATAGACATAATCTTTCGTTTCTTTGTTTACTTCTTATACCAAGATGCACCCTTATGACTACTGAAGCAGAGGCTTTTTTGCCTTGTTTGGGATGTTAGAAGAAAGAAAATAGGATCTGACTCTCTTAAGAGTTTCTTTAAACCAGTCCACATTCGACCAACCACTAAGATTATTGCTTTAGAGTTTCTTAAGTAAGTTTCTCTTCGCCCTGCTTCTCTCAAAATATGAGAATCTCACTGAGAATCTACAAAGGGTCCTAAGCTAAGAAATAGCAACTGGACCAATATGGACATCTCTAAGGTTAAAGTAGAGTGTTCTCATTGCTAAGTGTGATGACTTGTGCATTAGATTTCAGTTTACTCTGCTAATTATTGTATGATAATCAAACATCAGTGGGTTATTAAAACATGTTTATTGAAGTGTAACAACCCTGCATTAGGCACATATCTTGTTATGATTGCTAAACCTCATTAAATGCCTGTTTTATAAGCCATGAGATCTAATTTCTGTTCAGAAGAAATGTAGGAAGCATTTAAGCTAAACATATTGGTTTAAAGTGATTCCATTTCTACTTTCTCTAACATATGCATCCTGATGATTATTACGCCGTCTTTTGTTCATGAGATTTAAACATCTCAGAACACCACCTGGGTAATGGCTATTTCTATACCA
>NW_006204113.1:6828256-6841983 GCF_000334495.1 Tupaia belangeri chinensis
TTCAAGGCAAGGGGAATTTATAGAGGCAGCTCAGCATTAGGTATGCAATCTACCTTTCAGGCTCCATGTTCCCTATATCACAAACCCTTAGGGATTCTGGTTTTCTTTTATGGGGAAAATTCAGGCAGACTTAATTTGGTTTCATTGTCACTTATAAATGTTCTTATTTGCAAATTCTGAATTCAGAACATATTTACTAACAGACCAAAAAAAATCATATTGCATAAATAATTGCTAAACTCAAAAATTTAAGACTTCCCCCCCCCCAAAGAAAGGTAAACATATTAGTAGGTTTTAGGATTTATGAAACATTAAATAAATTCTCAGAACTGAACTGAGTTGAGCAATTTTTATCCATTTATCTTTCTTTCTTTCTTTCTTTCTTTCTTTTTTTGAGATAGAGAATGAGAAAGACAGAGATAGAGACAGAGAGATAGACACCCCCAACAGGGTCTTCATGCCATTCCCAGCCTCAGCCTGGCTGGACTGCAGGTGTGTACAAGGAGACCTCAGGACAAGAACACAGGGCCTTCCCATGTGAATCCAGTGCATCATTGCTGCATCACCAAGTAGCCTCAACCCCTGCTTTTTCTTTTTTAAATGGTTTTATTTTAATTCATCACATTTTATTATTATTATTAATCTTACCCATTTAATCACTATACATCACTTAGCTTGTAAGTTGAATTTACCCAACATAAATACACTTCACGTCAATCCAGTTGAGCATACAAAACATGTTGTCATCAACAGATAATAATCAATTTCTGCATCCCATAAATGTAACCAATTTGCCCTAGGGTATTTGCTTACCTGCCTCCAGGTGTTCCCTGCATCTGAAGAGACAAACATGCTGATGTCACTGTCTGACAATTCAGAACCTATATTACCTAGAAAGAGCATATCACCATTAGTTAAGAGAACATTCTGGAAAAACTAAAAATGGACTATATTGCCAGTCTGTATTGCCCGAGAAGGATTTTGACTGCAATCATTCTGTCTGAGCAGGGGTTATCAACATAATTGCTTCAGGGTCAGTGATTTAGGTGCCTTTCAAAAATATTTTTAGCTTGCTCATTAAGTTCCAAGCACAGATATATAGCTTCTTGAAATAAACACCATAAACAACAAGCAAACTAGGCAAACTTCTTACCTGAAGCCACTATGATGCTTGGAGCTGTATCTCTGCTAGCAATGATCCCTGATGTGTAGGGATTCTCAGAGACCTTCAGGTGAAGGTGTAGTGAGCAATAGGGCTGAGAAGAGGAGAAATGGATGTCATAAAAGCATGTATTCTAGGTAATTATTTGAAGCCCAGATTCAGAGCATCCAGCCAGCCAGCCGGCCATCCAACCAATCATCCATCTATGAAATTCTTCATCCACCTTCACATTCATGTATCCACCCATGCACTCTAAGAAAGCCATCAAGGGAACCAGCAGTTAGCGTAATGGCTATGTCGCTGGACTCCCACATAGTCGACCATGGTTCGCGTCCCGGACCCAGTGGCTTAAATCTCACACCGGGCGTGTGCACGTGCGTGCCCAAGATACCAAGAGGAGAATGGAGGAGAAGGGATTGCGGCGTGACCATCCCCTCTGGGGGGTGATTTCTCGCTTTCTGTCTCTATGTCTCTCTCTGTCTGTCTGGCGAGCACATGGACCCTATAGCGAAAACCTCTCCAAAAAAAAAAGAAAGCCACCAAGCTGAGCAAGGAAAGACCACCTTTATTTTAGGTATAACCTACTGTCGTCAGTGCCATTTGGTCATTTAACAAACACCTCAGTCTCTTATCTATCAAACACAAAGTGAAGCCTATGCATAGGTTACACTGAATGAAATTTGACCTCTGTCATTACAAAGTTTACAGTTTAAGTAAAGGACATGAGATCTTTCTACTGACTATAGCTTAAAGAGAATATTTTAATAACCATAGGAAATGTTAAGACAAAATATGAAGAGATTCTAGAAGATAAAAAAATTATATCCAACTTTGGATTAGGGATGGCTCCAAAGACAAATAGTAGCTAAGGCAAAGATGGGTAGGCTATGAACTGGAGGTGATCTGTTCAAGAGGTCAAAGGATATCCCAGGCCTGGGTGATATAAATCTCTAAGGAAAGGAAGCAGAAGAGTTGAGCAATACAGTATGTAAGAATGAAGAGGAGAGGTACCAGCAGATGGTGTGTAATGGTTACATTGCCGGACTCCATCATAGTTGACCGTGGTTTGAGTCATGGACCCAGTAGCTTAAAACTCATGCCGGGTGCACATGCATGCGTGCGTGCCCAAAATTCCGAGAAGAGAATAGAGGAAAAGAGATTGCAGCATGGCCATCTCCCCTGGGGGGTTATTTCTCACTTTCTGTCTCTCTGTCTCTCCAGTGAGTGCTCATGCCCTATAGCAAAAACATCTCTTAAAAAAAATTTAGGGACCAGCAGTTAGCATAATGGCCATGTCGCTGGACTCCCACATAGTCGACCATGGTTCGAGTTCCGGACCCGGTGGCTTAAACTCACTCTGGGCGCGTGTGCGTGCGTGCCCAAGATCCCGAGAGGAGTATGGAGGAGAAGGGATTGTGGCATGGCCATCCCCCCCGGGGGGTGATTTCTCGCTTTCTGTCTCTCTCTCTCTCTGTCTTGCGATTGCACGCACCCTATAGCAAAAACCTCTTAAAAAAATAAAAATTTAAAAAGTGAAGAGGAGAAATAAAGTCAATAGAGAAGGCTGAGCCAGGCCATGATGACCTTGAAACAGTCAGCTGGCATCTCTTAGTCACTCTCCCTTTGGGAATTTGGTCTCAACTACATAGAAAAACCTGTAAACCTGCCCTAACATCCACCAAACAACTGACATAGTTTCTCTACCAGGACATTACAGAGTCAGTGTTATTCAATATAAGAGTTAATATAAAAGAAAATGCCCCAGTAATAAAAAAAAAAATTAAGTGAAAATTTAAGAGACTTATTTATTTGTGCATAAGAACCTTGATCAAATTCTCTGATTAGAATATCAAGGGTTTTGTTTATACTTTTTATAAAAAGATAATAAACCTTGCACAAGTTTTTAAAAAATAGTTCTTGTATCTAGCTGTCAAAAAATACAAGTTTGTGTCAAGCCCACATTTCTTTTCATCTCTCAGGAAGATTATTTTCTAATCTTATCGACTTGAGTTTTTGGAATCACCAATGTATCTCTGTTATTACTTTTATTCTGCTCTGTAAGTCTCAGCCAGAAGATATTCAGAGCGCTACAGAGATACAGTGATTAAATTTATATAGGATGAAGTAAATGACAAACTAAAAATGAAACACAAGAATAAAAGCAACCAAAATACAGGTAACATAAAACAGGAGATCACAATAAGGTCCTTTTTCTCACTGCTCCAGAAGAGAAGTTCTCAAAAGTAATGATAGTAATCAATTATGGGTTTGCATAAAAATTTCATGTAAAGCTTTCAGTAAAGGAGTTTTCACTTTAAAATATCCCACGAGAGTAAATAAGACATCTCATGCGAGAAGAAATACCAGACCCAAACATTTAGCTTCCTTTTGTCCAAGAAGACCACTGTGCGTGTGGTTTAAAGGTTGCAGAGATCTAAGCGCAGTGTTACATGATCTATCGGTGAGGCTGAGACAGGATAAACCAAAGACATCAAATCATTCTCCACGAAAGCTTTCCTGACAACTGTCACCTATCAAGATCTCCCTTTCTTTGATGTGCCACAGTTTATTTTACCACACACAGTCCTGTATTATCTATTTCAGGTGTGTACAGCTTTTTCTCCCTAAGAGATAACAGTAGATTCACAATAAAGAGAGCACTGCAAATAGTACTCTGCAGCTTTTGTGGGACCTAGTATAGAATCTTGAGGGACCAGCAGTTGGCGTAATGGCTATATTACTGGATTCCCATGTAGTCGACTGTGGTTCGAGTCTCAGACCTGGTGGCTTAAACTCACACTGGGCGTGTGTGCATGCGTGCCCAAGATCCTGAGAGGAGAATGGAAGAGAAGGGATTGCAGCATTGCCATCCCCCAGGGGGGGTGATTTCTTGCTTTCTGTCTCTCTCTTTCTTGTGGCGAGTGCACGCCCCCTATAGCAAAACCCTCTCAAAAAAAAAAAAAAAAGAGAGAGAGAAAGAAAAAAAATCTTCAAAAGATAGTCAATAAAGCTTGCAATATCAAATCATTTTTTTTCCAAGTTAGGACATACAAGATATTATTACTTTTCTCAGAGCAATGGGCTAGATTATAAACCGCATAATCCAAGTATTGTTGTGAGCATCTCCGTGGCAGTCTAAGAAGTGCATTTTTACTTGGGGATAATCTTTTCACAAATAGGCTTAATGGTGGGCTTTGGCACTGCCTAACAGAGGAGGACCTCCGTAGCCAAGAAGGCACCCAGTTTGCAAACTGAAGTCAGCTGCTTGCCATAGCTAGAAGGCTGCAAAACACAGTTGCCACCTGCTGCAAGAATTATATGGAAGAGGGCACTTGCTATTACAAAGAAAAGACAGTTGGCTATCTCAGCACTGCTGTTGCCATGGCTTTCAGAAGGCTGAGATATATTAATCTGAGAAGAAAAGACACCAGTTCATGCGGTAGCAGCAACATAAGAAATTATACTTTTGGTGCACATTTTTCTCCAACCTCACATTTGTAGTACTGGATTGCCCCCAGGTGGTATGAGGAGAATATTCTATGGCTTGTTTTTATTTTCATTTTTTTCAAGAAAGTTATGTAGTGTACACAAATGGTAGAAGAAAAACAGTGTTAAATTGATTTATCTTCACTTTTTAAATTTACACTTTTACCTTGACCAGTATTCGCCAAAGTTAGTTCATCAAAAATTAATAGAGAGGTTGTTATAATGGCTATCAAGACACCCCAAGACCCTCGAGCTTACAAAACAAGGCTCTCTAATTCTTTTTTTTTTTTTTTAGAGGTTTTTTGCTATAGGGTGCATGTACTCACCAGAAAGACAGAGAGAGATGAAAGACAGAAAGGGAGAAATCACCCCCCAGGGAGGATGGCCATGCTGCAATCCCTTCTCCTCCATTCTCCTCTCAGGATCTTGGGCATGCACGCACACAGGCTTGGCATGAGTTTAAGCCGGCAGGTCTACAACATAGCCATTATGCCAATTGCTGGTTCCCAAGGCTTTCTAATTCTTATGCATATTTTGCCCAGGCAGGGGCACTTTTTAGGCCTCTCCCTTCTTTCTTGCCTTCTTTTCTCATTAGCAAGCAAGCATGTACTGATTTTTCTTTTTTTAAAGAGAGATTTTTTTTTTTTTTTTTTTTTTTTTTTTTTTTTTAGGGTATGTGCACTTGCTAGAAAGACAGAGAGACAGAGAGCGAGAAATTACTCTCCAGGGGTGATGGCCACACCACAATCCCTTCTCCTCTATTCTCCTTCAGGATTTTGGGCACACACGCACTTGCATCTGGCATGAGGTTCAAGCTGCTAGGTCCAGAACTTGAACCACAGTTCAAATGCAGTTGACCATGTGTTAATAGTCATAGCTGATACTTATCTTTCCAGGGTGTCTCCAACTCAATAGAGTTAATCTCTGTGGCCTGTTCCAAATGCAGTTCTCTATGTCCCTTCCCTTCTCACATCATGAAATTGTAGGAATAGGACTAGCAGTTGGCGTAATTGCTATGTTGCTGGACTCCAACGTAATCAACTGCGGTTGGAGTCCTAGACCTGGTGGCTTAAACTCACGCTGGGCTCACGTGAGTATGTGCCCAAGATCCCGAGAGGAGAATGGAGGAGAAGAGATTGTAGCATGGCCATGCTCCCTGTGGGTTGATTTCTTGTTTTCTGTCTCTCTCTCTGTCTTTCTAGCAAGTGCATGTGCCCTACAGCAAAAACCTAAAAAAAAAAGAAAATGTAGAAATGTATGGTGAAACCACTAATGACCTAGCATTTGACTTGCAGAGGACAGAGGGAACAGAATATATACTTGGAAGCTGCCCTTTGCATTCTTACACATAATCACAGGCATGGCATATCATCAACTGAATCGATTCTAGTAGCAACTAGTTCCTGAGTCTTTAATCTTTTCAGTCAGGTACAAAGGCAAGAAAAAATCATGTAACAGACACAACAAAAGAAAGTTATCCATTGAGGATGAAGTATATGGTGATACCTTTGGCTTGATTGACATGTTATAGTGTATGCTGTGAAAAACCATATTGTACACTGCTAAGATGTACAATGAGTAAACGTTTAAAAAAAATTAAAAAGAGACCAGCAGTTGGCATAATGGCTATGTTGCTGGACTCCCATGTTTGACTGCAGTTCGAGTCCTGGACCTGGTGGCTTAAACTCACTCTGGGCACGTGTGCGTGCATGCCCAAGATCCTGAGAGGACAATGGAGGAGAAAGGATTGTGGTGTGGCCATCTCCCCAGGGGTGATTTCTCGCTTTCTGTCTCTCTGTCTTTCTCTGTGTCTCTGGTGAGCGCATGCTCTCCATAGCAAAATAAATAAATAAATAAATAAATAAATAAAACAACTCTCAAAAAAAAAAAAAACCACAAAGTTCGAGTGTCTAATGTAAACTCAGAATCAAGGAAAAGTGCACAAAGAAAAGTGCGCAGAGCGTCTCAATCTCAGAGCGTTCACAATCCATAAAAAAATAAAAAAATAAAAAAAACAACTCTCAAAAAAAAAAAAAAACCACAAAGTTCGAGTGTCTAATGTAAACTCAGAATCAAGGAAAAGTGCACAAAGAAAAGTGCGCAGAGCGTCTCAATCTCAGAGCGTTCACAATCCCCTGAAGCCCATTGGTGGGCTTTTTGGTCCTAATTACCTTTCTTTTGTCTTATTCCTTAATCCTTCTTTTTAACTGACAAAATCCTTTGACCATTGCAAGTGTTCAATAAAATCTGAGAGATTTAATTAGTACATTACATTTTGTCACTTCAAAGACTTGTTTTTCTTCATTGAAACACTGTACTCTGACGCTATCTCCCTGTCTCTTCTACTCCCCAGCTTTTGTAAACAGCCATTCTGCTCTCTGCCTCCAGAGTGGGGTTGTTTTAGATGCTACATACAAATGAAAAAATATGGTATTTGTCCACCTGCGCCTGGCCTATCTCACTTAGCATAATGTTCTCCAGGTGATCCATTAATTATCTACAGAGTTTCTAGGACTATGGATGGAAAGTGGGAATTACCAAGTGATTGAAATAACCACGATGAAATAAACAGCTTTATAAACTATTAAATTATTTCAGGGTCAACCATCTTCAGATTCCTGCCCCTCCTTTTTTCCCTCCAAACTCTGTAACAGCAGCCAGTAGTTTCTGTTTTTATAGTACCTTTGTCCCCAGGGCTCCTAATCTGACCACTGTACTGCAAAAACAGATCAGACCTTCCATAATAACAAGGCAGCAAGGGAGTTCCCAAAGAATATGCCCCCAACCAATACACACATATCTGTCCAGTTTCTGACCT
Source organism: Tupaia belangeri chinensis (assembly GCF_000334495.1). NCBI lineage: Eukaryota > Metazoa > Chordata > Mammalia > Scandentia > Tupaiidae > Tupaia > Tupaia belangeri. The sequence continues at coordinate 6,835,723 of NW_006204113.1, forward strand.
TGAATTTGAGGGTGGAATCTATGAAATCTTCAGTGAGAATTAATGGCAAAGAAGAGAGGAAGCCCTGGGACTGACTGTCTAGGGATGGAATGTTCAGCCTCACTCCAGTCCTGTTCAACATGGAGGGTCACAGGCAGTGCAAAGGAGATAGAAAGCAGAGTCAATAATCTCCTGGGGTGCTGCCTGCTCAGCTCCAGTAGAAAACTGCCAAATGAATCCTTAAAGAAGTCAGGGCCTCTCTCCATGAAACACTGTGCTTTCCCTAGGGGCTCAAGGATTTGTCACAGGCTCAGTTCAGCTCACATCGTGCCTCTTGGGAGCCCAATCCTGAAGCTTTGGAGGCAGGTGGACCATGACCTGTAATACCCCATCTAATTGTACAATGCAGTCTTCAGAGGAAAGAAATCCCAGCTGAGCCCTCCAGGCAATCAATCTAAAAGTCCTAAAAATACAACCTCAAATTACCCTGGATGTCTTATTTCTATAGTATACATTTTACCAGGAACATTCCATTCGGGGCTGTAATTCTGAACTTGTTCCACATTTGTAACAGCCCTGCTGGAAAATCTTTTTTTCTAATCACTAGGCTGTGCTTTCAGTGACACTGTCACTTTCCAAGTACTCACAATCTAAAATCACTTTTTATCTCTTCTCTGCCACCAGCTCCCAAGCCTAAAGAAGGTTTTTAACACTCTGGATCTCCCTGTAGCTCAAAGATTTTCTTTTCTATTTTGTGCCATTGGCAGACTTTTGTAAAGTGATTTTGGTCTCTCCTCCCAGCTCCCTTTGTCATTTTCCCCTCCTCATCCTGCTGTTTTCTAAAGCTCAGGTTGAAATGACATTAAACTACAGGGTTAATGATGGAGGAAAGCCAGAATATTCCAGGGCACCAAACACCAAGAATCCCAATATTCATCTTTCCTCAACCTTAATGAGCTTCCTGATTTTGTTAACTTTAGGGTTGACTTGAGCCCAGGAGCTTCTGAAGGGGAATATTTTGACAAATCCTCCAGAGCAATGCTCAAAAGGAAGGAAGGGTTTCTGCTAAAGTCTAAAAGTAAAACTCAAACAGCATTTTTGATATGTGCCTACTGCAAACCTACTTAACACCCAAAATAACAACAACTGTTCCACCTGCCACGTGGCAGAGTTGTTTCTCTGCAGTGGCCAAAAGACAGCCATGGTTCCCATGCTCATGGAATTCACATTTATTATAGCAGAGAAAGACAGACAAGAAAGTCAATGACCATATGCACTAATTTCTGATTGTGATAAGGGTCATGAGTTAAACAGGGTTAGGACAAATATAATACTACAGAATTCTTATAACCTTGCACGAAATCTCTCTGAAATTAAGGTGGGCAAGCAAAGATCTGAATGCCAAGAAAAAGTCAAAGTATAAGAAAGGGCTTTTAAGAGAGATCATGGGAAATGCAAAGAACCAAAGACACAAATAAACATGGTGAATTCATAGTACTGAGGGGAAAGAACAGGCCCTATCATGGTTTATATTTAAGGAAAGAAGGCGAAAACACATAGGTGACATATCTCATGGGACCTGCATGACATGACAGGCATTAGAAAGCATGAATTAGAAAGTCATTAAAGGTTTAAGTAGGGCCAGAGGTGGCCTAAGGGAGATTAAAGGAGCTAGATCCCACATGGCTGATAGTGCAGTTTGAGTCCTGGACAACGTGGCTTGGAAAACACACTGGGTACATGTGCATGCGAGCTCAAAATCCCAAAAGGAGAACTGGAGGAGAAGGGACTGCAGCATGACCATCCCTCAAGATTGGTGCTTTCTTACTTCCGCTCTCCATCTTTTTCCTCTCTCTCTCTCCAGAGAATGCACATGCCCTCTTGCCAATGTAAAAGGGAGGGCATTTAAGTAAAGAAGGATATGTTCTAGGTTTTCAAAAGTGCAAGTTGACATAATTTACATAACATTTTAGAAAAGCTAAATATAATGTACAAGGAGACTAAATATTTGTAGAGAAATAGAATTGAAGTATGAATTTATTTTGGTACAAATGGTTTTTTGAAATTTATGCATATTTTTTTCATAGCATGCATTCTCCATGAATGTTTTTGAAGACCACCACCCCCTCCCTGCCCCGTACAGTAAAGAAAAACAAATCAGTGTCTGTGCAGAACTAGGAATGTGAATTTTAACTAAAAAGGGACAGAAGGGAATTTTTAGAGTGATGGAAAGTTGACTAGTAGTGATTACATAAGTATAGATATTTACCCAAATTCATTGATCTATTTTCTTAAAATGGATATTTTAATGTTAGCATGTCTTACCCTTAAGCATTTTTTTGTTTTGTTTTGTTTTGCTTTGCTTTGCTTGTTTGTTTGTTTTTAGGTCACATTAGCTGCTGTGCAAAGAACAAATTGCAGGTAGAAAGAGGACAACAAGTTAGGAGCCCATCGCTGTAGGTCAGGTGAGAAATGAGGGCAGCTTGGATTAGGATGCTCACGAGGCAGATGGGGAAGGAAGCAGACACTGACTAACTACATTTACCCTTTCAGAGGCACAACAAGAAACACTTTCTACATGCTTTAAGAGTCATTTTTAATGGTCAATTTATGATGCCATAGTGCCCAGGCAAGACTGCTGAGATGACAGTTAATTTTCCCTTACAGGCATTTAATCTCCAAAATGCCAAAATGCACTGTGGTAACAGAAGACCACATTAAGGGACAGGTGCATTCCATGCATTTTTGGCTCAATATCAGGCTGCTCCAATTCAGAATAACTAAACAATCAAGGTAGTTCTGTTTTTAAAATGTGGTCCAACTTCGGTGGTACAAGTGATGGCGTACTGAACTGCAGTGGTGGCAGTCACATGGCCGACTGCAGATTCAGATCTCAAGTCAATCTGAAAACGTCCTGGGTGCAGGCACACCTGAAACCCTAACAAGCTCGAGGGTTGACGAAGGCGGATTATGGTACGACAAGACTCTGTTGAGGTTGCCTCTCTCTCGTATGTATACTTACTCTCATTAAGAAAATTGGGACGTGCAGTTGGTGTAATGACTATGTTGCTGGACTCCCATGTAGTCAACCACAGTTCAAGTCCCAAACACGGAGCTTAAACTCACGCCGGGCACATGTGCATGCATGCCCAAGATCCCAAGAGGAGAATGGAGGAGAAGGGACTGCAGTGTGGTTACACACACCCCCGGGAGGGTGATTTCTCGCTTTCGGTCTCTCTGGCATTCACACGTGCCCTATAGCAAAAACCTCTCAAAAAAAAAAAAAAAAAAGAAGAAGAAGAAGAAAAGAGAAAAGAAAAAGAAAATAAGTGAGCTTTTACAAACATTTTTAAAAGCCACTGAACTGTGCCTTACATAATGTACGTGAGGTGTTCAATAAATGGCTGTGGCATTTACTTACTCCATCACTAGCTTTGTCCACTCACTATTAACAACAAACTTTTTTTCCTCCTGTACGTTGCCAGTAATAAGGATGGAAGCCAAGTGGAAAGCTGCATTTTAGACTGCTTCCCTGATGCACAGTGACAACTGTGATATCCTCTGCAACTAATAGGGTCAAGCTATGGCTGCTGGCATCTTTTTGAGTAGGAGGATGATCTGCCTACAGCTGTGTGAGATAAACCTGCGAAGTGACTGTCCAGACTTCATGGGATGGAAGGAAGCAAGCGGAATGTTGGTAACATCAAAGTCAGATTTTATGAAAGGCGTGAATAACCATATATACACACATGCAAATACATACACACACACGCGCGCACACACACACACACAAGTGCACACAAACATCAAGCCCTCTTACTAAAACTAAGTGATCGTCCTTCTAGGTTTACATTGGTCCCTCCCTTTCTGAAATTAAATACAACTTCTGAACTGTCTCAGAAATGTCGATAGAATTTAGCAATGCTCCATTATGCAGTTAACCTCTTCTTCCCATCCCTCTGAATTCATTATTATCTACTGGTTTCTGAAATACAGGGCTACTAAAAGGAGTAGGATGTCACCCTATAGTTACTGATCTAGTGTTACTCCAATAAGTAGATGGCAAACTCCTTGAAGCCAAGATCCTCTTTGACCTTAATGCCATCCTATCCTAAAATAGAAATACTAAGTCATGTTGACATATTTATTACCCAAATGCAGAATAACTAAAAGACAGCCAGATATCAAAGCAAGAAAGAGCCCTCAAACTTTTTTTTTAACAGGCCAGATAATAAATGGCTTATGTGCTCTGTTGACCAGACTTTGTGTCATGACTACCTGATTCTGCCATTGTAAAGAGAACGACAGGCAACACATAAATGAATAAGCATGGCTGATAGCCAATAAAATCTTACTTAGAAAAATAAGTGGTGGGTCATATTTCCCTCACAGACCATAGTCGAGGTCTATCACAAGTTAAAAGAATAAAATAAATGAATGGAACGTATTAATAAAGGAAATAAGTAAGGCCTTAAATCAGTGATTCTAACTCTTTCTTAAATCATAAATTTATCTGAGAATGTGATTAAATCTTTCCACAGGAAATTGTGTGGTACATATACATATACAATTTTTCATTCAGTTCACCAAGTCTATTGTTGAATTAATGCTTCATTAGATTGGTAATGGGTTATTCATGAGAAAGCAAAGGTGTTTAAGGAATACCCTTACCAGAGAGAGAAGCTATCGTAACCTCCCTCAAACCCCACTAGAGGTCCCCATCACAACTTGGGCTAAAAGAAGGATCCTGGAGTTGAGCAACAAACTAACCCGTGTTCTCTTTTCTCTTTGTCCCATCACAAAAGGCAACACGGAGACCCTTTTCTATATATTCTTCCTTGATACATTTTCCAGCCTATTTTGTTATCAACTGAGCCAAAGTTCCAGAACTATCTTCTACTTCTCATTTGCTATTCACTTCCAGCCCTCCACTGTGTGGAGCATTCTGCTCCAATATGAATACTCACCAGCAAGCAGTGTACGGGATCCCCCCTTAGATCCGTGTCCGGTGCCTGGAGCAAACGCCAGTCTCGGCCTTTGTTATACGTGATGAAAGTCTTCACTTGGTTGTCAATCTTCTTGTTAGCCAAGAACATTCCCTTTATCCCTGCTACCTGGGAAAAATTGACATGGCTGAAAAATACTTCAAGTTGAGAAAGGACATATTTGTTTGTTTAACATAAAAAAAAAGATATTTGCTTCAGAAGAAAGAGAGAGAGAGAATAAAGGAAGGAGAGGAGATGATACTTCAATATAACGAACTCCCCCCCTTATCTGTTGGATAAGGGCAACAGATCACGCCTCATATCACACAAGTATATAACACCGTTCTCATACACGGAAGGTAGGTTGGCAGTAGCCTGAGGCTGCCAAGAAATAAACTCCAATGCTTTTGGTTCTGCTGTGTGGTAAATGATAAAGACCTACGGGCCACTTCTTAACCTAGCTTCCAGAATCTTAAATACTTTATCTCATTTAATTGTTGTTAATAGCCTTCTTAGGTAACTATCACTTGTTCTATTTCACACATGAGGAAAACTCAGGCTCATTCAGATAAAGTAACTTGCCCAAGGTCACACTGGCCTGGGACACAGTGTCAGACCTGGGATTTTAAGCCAGAACTCTACAGCTTCACAGCTCATGTTCTTAACAACAGTCTAAATGACTGAATTACCTACAGGACTGCACAACTGAATGAGGTTAGCTAAAGTCCTGACCCAGTTATTATTGTTTGCTTATTTATTTATTTATTTAATTTTCTCTTCTAAGAGAGCTCTCTGGTATCTCGTAAGCCACCAAAATAGACTAAGTATAAAAGGACAGCTTTTGAACCTTTAGTTTCCCGGGACTAACACTTGGCGTAATAGATATGTCGCTGGACTCCCATGTAGTCCCAGACTCGGTGGCTTACACTCACACTGGGAGTGTGTGCGTGAGTGGCCAAGATCCTCAGAGGAGAATGGAGAAGAGACTGCAGGTGATTTTTTGCTTTCTATCTCTCTGTCTCTCTCTGTCTTTCTGGCAAGCACACGTGCCCTATAGCAAAAAACTTTCCAAAAATGTTTAGTTTCCCTAAATGGTGAACTCAGCCTAGCTCCATGCCTATGACATAGTTGTTCTCACCATACACAGTTCTTATTAATTATTTGGCTTTAAGAATATGACTCCTTGGGAACCAGCAGTTAATGTAAAGGCTATGTCGCTGGACTCCCACGTAATCGACCGCGGTTCGAGTCCCAGACCCAGTGGCTTAAAACTCACACCGGGTGCATGTGCGTGCGT
>NW_006204113.1:6853064-6860328 GCF_000334495.1 Tupaia belangeri chinensis
TTGTCCACCTGCGCCTGGCCTATCTCACTTAGCATAATGTTCTCCAGGTGATCCATTAATTATCTACAGAGTTTCTAGGACTATGGATGGAAAGTGGGAATTACCAAGTGATTGAAATAACCACGATGAAATAAACAGCTTTATAAACTATTAAATTATTTCAGGGTCAACCATCTTCAGATTCCTGCCCCTCCTTTTTTCCCTCCAAACTCTGTAACAGCAGCCAGTAGTTTCTGTTTTTATAGTACCTTTGTCCCCAGGGCTCCTAATCTGACCACTGTACTGCAAAAACAGATCAGACCTTCCATAATAACAAGGCAGCAAGGGAGTTCCCAAAGAATATGCCCCCAACCAATACACACATATCTGTCCAGTTTCTGACCTTGAATTTGAGGGTGGAATCTATGAAATCTTCAGTGAGAATTAATGGCAAAGAAGAGAGGAAGCCCTGGGACTGACTGTCTAGGGATGGAATGTTCAGCCTCACTCCAGTCCTGTTCAACATGGAGGGTCACAGGCAGTGCAAAGGAGATAGAAAGCAGAGTCAATAATCTCCCGGGGTGCTGCCTGCTCAGCTCCAGTAGAAAACTGCCAAATGAATCCTTAAAGAAGTCAGGGCCTCTCTCCATGAAACACTGTGCTTTCCCTAGGGGCTCAAGGATTTGTCACAGGCTCAGTTCAGCTCACATCGTGCCTCTTGGGAGCCCAATCCTGAAGCTTTGGAGGCAGGTGGACCATGACCTGTAATACCCCATCTAATTGTACAATGCAGTCTTCAGAGGAAAGAAATCCCAGCTGAGCCCTCCAGGCAATCAATCTAAAAGTCCTAAAAATACAACCTCAAATTACCCTGGATGTCTTATTTCTATAGTATACATTTTACCAGGAACATTCCATTCGGGGCTGTAATTCTGAACTTGTTCCACATTTGTAACAGCCCTGCTGGAAAATCTTTTTTTCTAATCACTAGGCTGTGCTTTCAGTGACACTGTCACTTTCCAAGTACTCACAATCTAAAATCACTTTTTATCTCTTCTCTGCCACCAGCTCCCAAGCCTAAAGAAGGTTTTTAACACTCTGGATCTCCCTGTAGCTCAAAGATTTTCTTTTCTATTTTGTGCCATTGGCAGACTTTTGTAAAGTGATTTTGGTCTCTCCTCCCAGCTCCCTTTGTCATTTTCCCCTCCTCATCCTGCTGTTTTCTAAAGCTCAGGTTGAAATGACATTAAACTACAGGGTTAATGATGGAGGAAAGCCAGAATATTCCAGGGCACCAAACACCAAGAATCCCAATATTCATCTTTCCTCAACCTTAATGAGCTTCCTGATTTTGTTAACTTTAGGGTTGACTTGAGCCCAGGAGCTTCTGAAGGGGAATATTTTGACAAATCCTCCAGAGCAATGCTCAAAAGGAAGGAAGGGTTTCTGCTAAAGTCTAAAAGTAAAACTCAAACAGCATTTTTGATATGTGCCTACTGCAAACCTACTTAACACCCAAAATAACAACAACTGTTCCACCTGCCACGTGGCAGAGTTGTTTCTCTGCAGTGGCCAAAAGACAGCCATGGTTCCCATGCTCATGGAATTCACATTTATTATAGCAGAGAAAGACAGACAAGAAAGTCAATGACCATATGCACTAATTTCTGATTGTGATAAGGGTCATGAGTTAAACAGGGTTAGGACAAATATAATACTACAGAATTCTTATAACCTTGCACGAAATCTCTCTGAAATTAAGGTGGGCAAGCAAAGATCTGAATGCCAAGAAAAAGTCAAAGTATAAGAAAGGGCTTTTAAGAGAGATCATGGGAAATGCAAAGAACCAAAGACACAAATAAACATGGTGAATTCATAGTACTGAGGGGAAAGAACAGGCCCTATCATGGTTTATATTTAAGGAAAGAAGGCGAAAACACATAGGTGACATATCTCATGGGACCTGCATGACATGACAGGCATTAGAAAGCATGAATTAGAAAGTCATTAAAGGTTTAAGTAGGGCCAGAGGTGGCCTAAGGGAGATTAAAGGAGCTAGATCCCACATGGCTGATAGTGCAGTTTGAGTCCTGGACAACGTGGCTTGGAAAACACACTGGGTACATGTGCATGCGAGCTCAAAATCCCAAAAGGAGAACTGGAGGAGAAGGGACTGCAGCATGACCATCCCTCAAGATTGGTGCTTTCTTACTTCCGCTCTCCATCTTTTTCCTCTCTCTCTCTCCAGAGAATGCACATGCCCTCTTGCCAATGTAAAAGGGAGGGCATTTAAGTAAAGAAGGATATGTTCTAGGTTTTCAAAAGTGCAAGTTGACATAATTTACATAACATTTTAGAAAAGCTAAATATAATGTACAAGGAGACTAAATATTTGTAGAGAAATAGAATTGAAGTATGAATTTATTTTGGTACAAATGGTTTTTTGAAATTTATGCATATTTTTTTCATAGCATGCATTCTCCATGAATGTTTTTGAAGACCACCACCCCCTCCCTGCCCCGTACAGTAAAGAAAAACAAATCAGTGTCTGTGCAGAACTAGGAATGTGAATTTTAACTAAAAAGGGACAGAAGGGAATTTTTAGAGTGATGGAAAGTTGACTAGTAGTGATTACATAAGTATAGATATTTACCCAAATTCATTGATCTATTTTCTTAAAATGGATATTTTAATGTTAGCATGTCTTACCCTTAAGCATTTTTTTGTTTTGTTTTGTTTTGCTTTGCTTTGCTTGTTTGTTTGTTTTTAGGTCACATTAGCTGCTGTGCAAAGAACAAATTGCAGGTAGAAAGAGGACAACAAGTTAGGAGCCCATCGCTGTAGGTCAGGTGAGAAATGAGGGCAGCTTGGATTAGGATGCTCACGAGGCAGATGGGGAAGAAAGCAGACACTGACTAACTACATTTACCCTTTCAGAGGCACAACAAGAAACACTTTCTACATGCTTTAAGAGTCATTTTTAATGGTCAATTTATGATGCCATAGTGCCCAGGCAAGACTGCTGAGATGACAGTTAATTTTCCCTTACAGGCATTTAATCTCCAAAATGCCAAAATGCACTGTGGTAACAGAAGACCACATTAAGGGACAGGTGCATTCCATGCATTTTTGGCTCAATATCAGGCTGCTCCAATTCAGAATAACTAAACAATCAAGGTAGTTCTGTTTTTAAAATGTGGTCCAACTTCGGTGGTACAAGTGATGGCGTACTGAACTGCAGTGGTGGCAGTCACATGGCCGACTGCAGATTCAGATCTCAAGTCAATCTGAAAACGTCCTGGGTGCAGGCACACCTGAAACCCTAACAAGCTCGAGGGTTGACGAAGGCGGATTATGGTACGACAAGACTCTGTTGACGTTGCCTCTCTCTCGTATGTATACTTACTCTCATTAAGAAAATTGGGACGTGCAGTTGGTGTAATGACTATGTTGCTGGACTCCCATGTAGTCAACCACAGTTCAAGTCCCAAACACGGAGCTTAAACTCACGCCGGGCACATGTGCATGCATGCCCAAGATCCCAAGAGGAGAATGGAGGAGAAGGGACTGCAGTGTGGTTACACACACCCCCGGGAGGGTGATTTCTCGCTTTCGGTCTCTCTGGCATTCACACGTGCCCTATAGCAAAAACCTCTCAAAAAAAGAAAAAAAAAAAAGAAGAAGAAGAAGAAAAGAGAAAAGAAAAAGAAAATAAGTGAGCTTTTACAAACATTTTTAAAAGCCACTGAACTGTGCCTTACATAATGTACGTGAGGTGTTCAATAAATGGCTGTGGCATTTACTTACTCCATCACTAGCTTTGTCCACTCACTATTAATAACAAACTTTTTTTCCTCCTGTACGTTGCCAGTAATAAGGATGGAAGCCAAGTGGAAAGCTGCATTTTAGACTGCTTCCCTGATGCACAGTGACAACTGTGATATCCTCTGCAACTAATAGGGTCAAGCTATGGCTGCTGGCATCTTTTTGAGTAGGAGGATGATCTGCCTACAGCTGTGTGAGATAAACCTGCGAAGTGACTGTCCAGACTTCATGGGATGGAAGGAAGCAAGCGGAATGTTGGTAACATCAAAGTCAGATTTTATGAAAGGCGTGAATAACCATATATACACACATGCAAATACATACACACACACGCGCGCACACACACACACACAAGTGCACACAAACATCAAGCCCTCTTACTAAAACTAAGTGATCGTCCTTCTAGGTTTACATTGGTCCCTCCCTTTCTGAAATTAAATACAACTTCTGAACTGTCTCAGAAATGTCGATAGAATTTAGCAATGCTCCATTATGCAGTTAACCTCTTCTTCCCATCCCTCTGAATTCATTATTATCTACTGGTTTCTGAAATACAGGGCTACTAAAAGGAGTAGGATGTCACCCTATAGTTACTGATCTAGTGTTACTCCAATAAGTAGATGGCAAACTCCTTGAAGCCAAGATCCTCTTTGACCTTAATGCCATCCTATCCTAAAATAGAAATACTAAGTCATGTTGACATATTTATTACCCAAATGCAGAATAACTAAAAGACAGCCAGATATCAAAGCAAGAAAGAGCCCTCAAACTTTTTTTTTAACAGGCCAGATAATAAATGGCTTATGTGCTCTGTTGACCAGACTTTGTGTCATGACTACCTGATTCTGCCATTGTAAAGAGAACGACAGGCAACACATAAATGAATAAGCATGGCTGATAGCCAATAAAATCTTACTTAGAAAAATAAGTGGTGGGTCATATTTCCCTCACAGACCATAGTCGAGGTCTATCACAAGTTAAAAGAATAAAATAAATGAATGGAACGTATTAATAAAGGAAATAAGTAAGGCCTTAAATCAGTGATTCTAACTCTTTCTTAAATCATAAATTTATCTGAGAATGTGATTAAATCTTTCCACAGGAAATTGTGTGGTACATATACATATACAATTTTTCATTCAGTTCACCAAGTCTATTGTTGAATTAATGCTTCATTAGATTGGTAATGGGTTATTCATGAGAAAGCAAAGGTGTTTAAGGAATACCCTTACCAGAGAGAGAAGCTATCGTAACCTCCCTCAAACCCCACTAGAGGTCCCCATCACAACTTGGGCTAAAAGAAGGATCCTGGAGTTGAGCAACAAACTAACCCGTGTTCTCTTTTCTCTTTGTCCCATCACAAAAGGCAACACGGAGACCCTTTTCTATATATTCTTCCTTGATACATTTTCCAGCCTATTTTGTTATCAACTGAGCCAAAGTTCCAGAACTATCTTCTACTTCTCATTTGCTATTCACTTCCAGCCCTCCACTGTGTGGAGCATTCTGCTCCAATATGAATACTCACCAGCAAGCAGTGTACGGGATCCCCCCTTAGATCCGTGTCCGGTGCCTGGAGCAAACGCCAGTCTCGGCCTTTGTTATACGTGATGAAAGTCTTCACTTGGTTGTCAATCTTCTTGTTAGCCAAGAACATTCCCTTTATCCCTGCTACCTGGGAAAAATTGACATGGCTGAAAAATACTTCAAGTTGAGAAAGGACATATTTGTTTGTTTAACATAAAAAAAAAGATATTTGCTTCAGAAGAAAGAGAGAGAGAGAATAAAGGAAGGAGAGGAGATGATACTTCAATATAACGAACTCCCCCCCTTATCTGTTGGATAAGGGCAACAGATCACGCCTCATATCACACAAGTATATAACACCGTTCTCATACACGGAAGGTAGGTTGGCAGTAGCCTGAGGCTGCCAAGAAATAAACTCCAATGCTTTTGGTTCTGCTGTGTGGTAAATGATAAAGACCTACGGGCCACTTCTTAACCTAGCTTCCAGAATCTTAAATACTTTATCTCATTTAATTGTTGTTAATAGCCTTCTTAGGTAACTATCACTTGTTCTATTTCACACATGAGGAAAACTCAGGCTCATTCAGATAAAGTAACTTGCCCAAGGTCACACTGGCCTGGGACACAGTGTCAGACCTGGGATTTTAAGCCAGAACTCTACAGCTTCACAGCTCATGTTCTTAACAACAGTCTAAATGACTGAATTACCTACAGGACTGCACAACTGAATGAGGTTAGCTAAAGTCCTGACCCAGTTATTATTGTTTGCTTATTTATTTATTTATTTAATTTTCTCTTCTAAGAGAGCTCTCTGGTATCTCGTAAGCCACCAAAATAGACTAAGTATAAAAGGACAGCTTTTGAACCTTTAGTTTCCCGGGACTAACACTTGGCGTAATAGATATGTCGCTGGACTCCCATGTAGTCCCAGACTCGGTGGCTTACACTCACACTGGGAGTGTGTGCGTGAGTGGCCAAGATCCTCAGAGGAGAATGGAGAAGAGATTGCAGGTGATTTTTTGCTTTCTATCTCTCTGTCTCTCTCTGTCTTTCTGGCAAGCACACGTGCCCTATAGCAAAAAACTTTCCAAAAATGTTTAGTTTCCCTAAATGGTGAACTCAGCCTAGCTCCATGCCTATGACATAGTTGTTCTCACCATACACAGTTCTTATTAATTATTTGGCTTTAAGAATATGACTCCTTGGGAACCAGCAGTTAGTGTAAAGGCTATGTTGCTGGACTCCCACGTAGTCGACCGTGGTTCGCGTCCCAGACCCGGTGGCTTAAAACTCACGCCGGGCGCATGTGCGTGTGTGCCCAAGATCCCGAGAGGGGAATGGAGGAGAAGGGATTGCGGCGTGACCATCCCCCCTGGGGGGTGATTTCTCGCTTTCTGCCTCTCTGTCTCTCTCTGTCTGTCTGGTGAGCACAGGCACCCTATAGTGAAAAACCTCTCAAAAAAAAAAAAAATAATATGACTCCTTCTCTTTTCTATCTGTTAGAAGTGAAGCAATGATTGGTAAGTTTTTAAAACTGTGCAATAGCAAATTGTTAGCTAGGCATTGTATCTCTCAGGAGCTTTAAAGCGTATCAAGCACATTCATGCATATTTGACTATGCCTGAACGGATCCCAATCAAGGAAGACTGGAAGACAGTGAAGAGAAGTCTGCAATTTGCCATGGTGTGCTTTCCAACACTATGTTCACATTATCTCACTTAATGCTCACAATGCACGTGAGATACCATTACCATTAGGCACATTTTGAAGATAAGAAAATGAACCAGTCAGGTGGCTTTCTTTCTTTTTTGGAGGGGAGAGGTTTTTGCTATAGGGTGCGTGCACTTGCCAGACAGACAGACAGAGACATAGAGACAGAAAGCGAGAAATCACCCTGCAGAGGGGGATGGCCACAACACAATCCCTTCTCCTC
>NW_006204113.1:6860585-6862909 GCF_000334495.1 Tupaia belangeri chinensis
AAAATCCCCCCCCCCCCCAGGGGGATAGCCACGCCGCAATCCCTTCTCCATTCTCCTTGCGAGATCTTGGGCATGCACGCACATGCTCCCAGCGTGTGTTTAAGCCACCGGGTCTGGGAGTCGAATTGCAGTCTGCTACATGGGAGTCCATCGACATATTCATTATGCCAACAGCTGGTCCCTGTCATTATTTTTTAATTTGGACTTTTTTTTTTTTTTGCTATAGGGTGTGTGCGCTCGCCAGACAGACAGAGAGAGAGAGACAGAGAGACAAATCACACCCCAGGGGGGATGGCCATGCCACAATCCCTTCTCCATTCTCCTCTCGGGATCCTGGGCACACACGCACACGCACCTGGCATGAGTTCAAGCTACCAGGTCCAGGACGCGAACTGCGGTTGACTACATGGGAGTCCATCGACACGGCCATTACGCTAATTGCTGGTCCAACCAGACAGAAAGAGAGAGAAAGAAAGGGAGAGCGAGAAAGCAAGCCATCAGGTCTGGGACTTGAACCATAGTTGGCCATGAGGGAATTCAGCACCTTGAACTACCATGCCACTTGTCAGCTCTTCAAGTGGCTTTCTTGTGTAAATGCAGGGACTAAGTGAATCAGCTTGCAAGTCTATTTGAACCCATGTAATTTAACTCAGGCTCTTTGTGTTATAATATGTAAAACTTTAAAAAGAAGAGTGAAGCAATACCTGCCTTATTCTCAATTCCTGCCAAATACCATGCAGTATGCCCAGTATTTTATATATAATATTCACTATCACCCTGCACCACAGCTTTTATCCCAATTCTATGGATCAGAAAGGGAAGGTGTAGACACAATTTAATTGCTGAAGATCACAGAGAATTGGGATTCATATCTAGGTCTGCCTGACTGCCAGCATTCAACAAAAACAGCTCTGAATTTGTCAATTCAAAGAGGTTGGTTTCGATCAATAGAAGACACACGTTTTGCCTTTGCTTTTGACACAGTCAGACCTCATTAGTTTGTACCTGCTGATTTGGCATCTGGGAGAATTTAGAGTTGGAGCGAATTTGTACTCTTTTGGAACGACAAGTTTGTTAGGCAAATAAACGAGTTGCTGAGAGGAATACTTTGAGCTACTTAGGAAAACAAGCCACATTCTGGGCAATCAACAGCAGCCAGAACAATTTCTTGTGCATTGTCGATCCACAACAAATGAGGAAGGCATACACTCCAGGACCACTCTACCTCCCAACAACAATGTGTTAATTACAAATAATATTTAGCTATTTGTAAGGGCTGCTCACCAGGGAACTGCATATTGGTTTTGCATATGTTTAAGAGGCTGTTACACATTAAGTATGGTTAAACCATCAGTTCTTTAAAAATTAGATTCCATAAACCAGAATTTTCACGGTCATACATTCCTTCATACCATTCCTGGTAATGAGAAATGACTCTGTCTTAGCCATTCAACACTCTAGAGGGTTACAGTAAGTGCAGAGAAATAAAAATGTTACCTATTCCAGTAGTTTCATTGCCCATTTTCCTTCCTGCCCTCTCCCTCTTCTGGCAAGGGTGTCAGAGCAGGGTTATGCCTGTTTAGGAGCTGGTTCATTTGATTTGCAGAAGTGGTGACTTTACTGGCCCCCAACTGCTTGGCATTATCAAATGCCACTTGAGCAGAGAGCTGTGCTTTGTAATTCATTTCTGGCAGCTTGGCCTTCGGGTTTATCTTGAGGAATAAAAACTTGGCAAAGTAAAGAGTGGCAGAGGGTCTGCTTATTTTTCTATAGCAGCCAAGGCACTTTATCCATTTGAGATGACTTTTTATTTATTTTTGCTCCTTTGACCTTGTCTGCAAACATGGTCACCCTTGCTCTTAGGTTTTTGTGCCATTGACCGTTTCTTTCACACTGAACTTGAGAAATTCATCTTTCTGTATGTCTTACTATGTGCATTAGGTGGGGAGTGCTTTCCTCAGGGCTCTTTTATAAAGTATCCTATGTTTTTCAGAACCTCTATACCCTCACTGCAGGAATTCGGATGCCAAGAGAACTACATAAGTCTTTCAAATGTAATAATATGTGTGGGTATATACATGTGTACCTGCATGTGCATATATGTGTGGATGTACCTGAATGCACATGTAAGGTCTGGAGTCCCATTGAGGTTGAGGGGGCATGTTCATGTTGCCAGATAACCTCTCCCTGTGTCCCCACTACAACTGAGTGAAGTTGAGGAGGTGAAAAAAGTAATGGAAGACATGCCTTTACGTAATCGTAGAATTTCCGGTGAAGACATTCCTAAGGGAATGGTACATCCCACTGTTGTTCCTTTAGGGAAA
>NW_006204113.1:6862940-6870466 GCF_000334495.1 Tupaia belangeri chinensis
GGAAAGACCTGTTACCTTTTTTTTGCCTTCCTGAGTTTTGCATAAAGAGCTCTGAGAATGCTGAGTGTGCTAGAAAACTACTTTTATATCTGTGTTTCTCACAAGGAGGAATTCGATCCCAGAAGTCTTGAAGGTCATTAATAATTGTTTTTTTTTATGATTTAGTATCATATAAACCAGAATATGATTTTAATTAAACTATAAATATGAAGTATGAGAGCGTAAACCAGAAGCCTAACACAAAGCTCACGAACACGTGCATGCACTGCGTCCCGGCACGACTATTTCAGAACACTGCCTTCCCTTCTATCTTCCCCGCTTTGTTCATTGAGGACACCTTCCACTCACTTGGACAACCTCCCGAAGTGTTTAAATTATTCACCCTCGAGGTCCAGCTCAGAAAACCTTTTCCAGAAAAAAAGAATTTCTTTTCATCCTGATTATCCTCAACGCCTCTTCTCTGTTCTTCAATTTGTCTTTCATATCGATGGTACTCAGATGTTGGCTCTCTCCTTATGGGCATGTCTTCCCATAAACTTCTCTAGTACTCCTCATATTCCTTATCACAAGTTAATTCGAAGTTTGATTCTCCTATGATCTATCAGATTATGGCTTCTTACTCTGCTATAACTTTTGGAATATCATTAAGTCTACCGAATTATGTCTTTGAAATAGATACCAGTAATACCCTTTTCACAATGGGCCCTATTTTTGTTTTTAATGATGTACAGCGATTTAATGTATGAATAATAATAAAATATATATATATGTAAATTTAAAAAACACATACTGATGGACAGGCCCTAAAAAAATTAAATAAATAGGTAGTAAGAGTCCTATATTTGAAGATATAACAACAGAAACACAAATTTATGGAGTGCTTATGAAATTTCAGGCACTGCATGAGAGGTTTAATAAACATGAACACATGACTCCCCCACGCATTCTAAACAGTGGCATCAATATTATCTTCATTTTACACATGAGAAAACCAATGTCCGAATGTGGTCAATAACTTGCCTGAGGTAATTTTACTAGAAAGCTTTAGCTTTGGACTCCAAGTCCATCTTTCTCAGCTCACACACTTAATCCTGTGGCTGTCCTGTTTCTTCGAACTTCTCTCTCATCCTAGAGTGTTCTGAGAATATTTACAGGAAATGGTCTTCTACTCATTATAAAGCACATCTACTGAATAGTCATTATATTCTGAACATCTGCTATGTATCCTGTGATCTCCTAAGCACTGAGGATATCTAAGCAACTATACGTTCACCTGACAGATTTTTTTTTTGCAAATTACAATGTGCTACATGCTAGAATTTAGATTTCTTTGGTGGCTTAAAGGAAAAACTCAGGTACTCTTTTTTTCATTTTTCCTTTCTGGATGAATCTGTCCTTCCATAGCCTTTCGTGTGTTCCCCATAGAAGCCAAATTGGGAGGATCCTTGTACAGGAGTTTTTGTTTATTTCTGCCTCTTACGATGATTGAGAGATGATTACTTCCTCTCTCTCAGACTTAAATTATAAATCCTAAGTGCTGAAGTTTGGAGAAAATAAAGAGAGATAAAACAAAAGCTGTGAGAAGAAAAACATATTCACGATCCAGGATTTCTTTGAGCTTTGGAGATGTGATAATTTTCTCTTCAGAAGAGAGGATCCCAGCCTGGAGAGAAATACGTATGGGGCCAGGGAGGCCTCTGTAATCAGAGAATTTATTTAGAAAAACAAAACAAAACAAAAGGCTAAACATTCTTTTTTTCCCTGTTGCCTTGATAAAACAGCACTCTACACCTAGGGAGACAGGAATCTTAAACAATTAGATGGTCATTCTATGTTCTGTAATAAGTATGTATTAGAGAGAAGAGAACTTTTCTTTCCTACCTCTTACCCTGGATTGTAAGGGTAAGTAAGAGGCATCTTCCTCCAAGGAATCAGTGTAAGCTACATCATTGAGACTGCTGAGTTTTCTCTTTAAGCAGAGGTAGTCATACAGAAGACTCTCCATCTATATATAACAGAACATGTCCTGCCCACCGATTATATCTTCTGTGATGCCCCCTGTGGCTCACTCATGTACACGCACATGCTGTGTGTTCTGAATGTGTCAGCCAGGTGGCTTGACTCCCAACACAACCATTCGCACTCAGCTGGGGGGAACTGTCATTGTCCATTAAGCCAAAGTTCTTCATCATCATTAATTAATATTCCCTTCCCAAAGGAGAAAGGCTATTGCCTAAAGCTGTCAGACTGCCTCTCATCATGCACACCACACTAAGAACCACACACCTGAGACACACACACTTCACATCTCTTTTGCTCTAGCCACCATTAGGTGTGCTGTCTCTACTACCCAGTCTGCATGAAACCACTAGAATATTCATGTAATTAAGAAAGAACAGAGCTTTAAAATACTTATTTCTGGGCTTTCCTGACAAAAATGTATCAACCAGACAAGTTTGGAAGCCGTGTGAGAACACTGCCTGAATTTAGCTGTAACTCTGGGCATGGTGCAGAAGGTGGTACAGGTCTGGAACAAGCAACTGCTGATTGTCTTTATGTTGACTTTTCTCATAGACTATTCTCTTCGTCCTCTTTTTTGATGTCCTTCAGTCTTGATGCTGATATAGAGGCCCCTTGATTTACAATTAGGTTGTACCCCAGTAAACCCATCACTAAGATGAAAATATTGTAAGTAAAAAATGCAATTAGTATCCTTAAACTACTGAACATCAGAGCCTACCCTATCTTACCTTAACTGTAGTCAGAATACTTATATGACTACAATGAACAAAACCATGTAACGCAAAGCCTATTTTACGCTAAAGTGTTGAATATAGTATGTAATTTGTTGAACAGTGGACTGAAAGTAAAAAGTAGAACGGCTTGCTGCTGCTGTCCAGCACCACGAAAGAGTATTAGACCAGTTATCTCTAGCCCAGGAAAAGGTCAAACTTTAAAACTGGAAACATGGTTACATGGATCATTTACACACCGGTGTAAAGCCAAAAATTCATAAACTGAACCATCTTAAGTTGAGAACCATCTGTACTCCTCCAATCAAATACAAACTCAGATATTGATCTTGGAGGAACGATCTGATAGTTTGTAACTGAGAGTTTGTATACTTTCGAATTTAGTTCACAGCTCCGCCACTTACTAGCTTGGCATTCATGCAAGAGTACCTGTATTCTCTCTGCTCCACTTACTTACGTTTGAAACAGGAGGGATGATGATAGTCCCTGTGTCGAAAAGTTAACTTAAGAGTTGAACGAGACAGTTATGACATGTTCCTTTTATGGTGCACGGCACATAATAGCACTCCAAAATATTAGCTCTTCTTATTATGATATTACATCAACAAAAATGCTTCTGGTATTTTTGTTTTGTAATCAACCTCCCTGGCTCATATTTATTGACTCTCTTGAATGAGCTCCATCTTCCCTGGCTCATATTTATTGATTCTCTTGAATGGGCTCCATGATCAATGGTCATCTCATGCTCAGGGAAAATTCTAGGATGTTGATAACTAAACCACATGAGATGGTATCCAAACACTGTCCCTAACATTTCCCTACCTCATCCCATTCACACATACTATGCTCGTGTAGAGAGCACAACATTTATAACCAGGTTCCAATGTATGTGCAAACAAAATGATTAATGTTAATGAGAACTGTGCTTCTTTTCGCAATTTGCCCAAAGACCAATCAACAGTGCTTATTTTTGATATGAAGATCCATCCACACACTTCGGCATTATACAGTTCACCTCTGCTATAACAGTTTCAGGAGCGCACAAATGCAGAAAGAGCAGGCAACTGGAATGCAGAAGAATGAATGCCACCCTCTTTGGTCACCCTCAAATGCGAGCAGACAAGCACTCCATGTATTTTTTCTCTCTTTCCACCTCATATGCTGCTCATCTCTGCTCCTTACTAATTCATTTATGGATTTTCCTACTTTTTCATTTATCTCTGAGCTCTCATCATTCATTGCAATTCTACTGGGAAATTCATGTTGGATGGCTTTCAGCTTCCTGCTAGCCAGAACAATCAGAGTTAAGGGAACATTTGTGCCAGGCTCCGTGTCAGCCAATATTCTTTCTATCTAGGTAATCAGCAGATACGGCACTGCCGTTCTGATCACATCAATTTCAATTCAAGTAGCTGTGAACTGTCAGGCTAATAAAACAAAGACTCTTCTCTCCCAGCCCCGGGATGCAGAACACCTTTACATAATACAGTCACACCACTGCTCAAAGTGATGCTAATAGGAGCCAGCAGTTTCCTACAGATCGTCAACCACAAGAGAGACACAAAGAGGAAACAAGGACTAACAAAGAAATGTTTGCCATATCCAGAGGTCACCCTGTTTTGTTTTCTTTTTTAAATTTTACTTAAATTTTTTTTATTCCCTACCTGTTACTAATGTTTGAATTCAGAAAACTGTTTGTGAAAAAGTTGCAAATAACAGGACACTGCAAAGTCATCACTGTCCAAATCTATTTTTTTCTATCATTAAGAGACCAATTAAAATGGTTTCTATTTCTGACAGAAAACAAAGTTTATTCATATTGACTTGAAATGAGGGGAGAGAATAATAAGGAAAGAAAAATGCAACCTGAAAATAAGAAAATGTTTTTGGGAGACCAAGGATACAACTAGACACAAAAAAGCAAACTGGGTTTTAAACTGGGACACTTGCTTCTACTTTGTACCCACCAGATGCTCAGAACAAGACATCTCCCTTGTACATGCTGGATCAGGGAAAGAAAATGTATGGCATTTCTGCAGAACATATTTAAAGTTCAATTGTTTATAAAGCATTTACAAAGGAGAAAGGAAACGAGGCAATGTATGCTTGTTTATAAGAAGACAACTAGTTGGTGTTAAATAATACTACATCGCTATGCTAACTGCAGTAGGGAAAAAGCAGAAATCCAAAACAATGGAAATGTTTCAGGCATTTAAACAACATGAGAAGATTTTAAGACTGTGAGAGTAGAAAATTGCATAGGTGCTTAGACACATCAAAATAGAACTTTAATGGGACCAGCAGATGGCATAATGGTTACGTCGCTGGACTCCCAGTGAGTCCCTAACCTGGTGGCCTAAAACTCATGCTGGGCGCATGTGCATCCATGCCCAAAATCCCAAGAGGAGAATGGAGGAGAAGGGACTGCAGTGTGGTCATCCTCCCGGGAGGTTGATTTCTTGCTTTCTGTCTGTCTTTCTCTCTCTGTGTCTCTGGTGAATGCACACTCCTTATAGCAAAAATCTCTCTAAAAAAAGAAAAAATATATATATAACATTAATTATGCTATCTACAATTTGTTGAGCATTGCCATATTTCAAGCATTGTGCTCGACACTTTTCAAGGATTAAGTCATTTAATCCACAAAGAACTCCTGTCAGTAGGTACCATGCTATGTCTCTATTTTAAACAAAGAAACTGTGGCTCCGAAATCATTGGATTTGTCTTGAGAATACATATCAGTGGCAGAGGTAGGATCTAAACCCAGGCAGCCTGATTCCAAAATCTGTACTTTAAATTTTATCTGAAACAAATTTGAAAATAAATGACCAGAATATGTAAATGTTTTGCAGAATACATCTTCAGTTTATGGCTGAGCTATATAACATGGTATTTATCTCCACATGGGTAGGAGAGGAAATGTAAAAAATGTGTGAAAATATGAAAAAGTTTACAATGTTTTTCTAAATATATACCCACAAATTATGTTCTACTATAGTCTTCCATAATTTCTATTACAAATACATGGAATCTATATTGGAAATAGAGTTTAGTAAGTGTTTTATACATACAGAGCTCTATATTGGGCATAGAGTTTAGTAAGTGTTTTATACATACAGAGAAGTTTAAATACTCAAAGAAAATCCCTCAGAACTCTGGAAGAAGAAGCAAAGTGGAAAACACTACAAGGAATTGCAATGATAGGTTTACATTTCTAAAGTGAAATTGGTTTCTTTCATACTGGGTATAACTCCTTTGCTTCTTGTTATACACACAACCTCTTGACTCCCTGAATTTACCCTCAATCAAATGATAGTGTCATTATGACTAAACATATTTGAATCCATTTCAGCTTTTTTAAAGAGAGTATATAAGGTATATGACTGTGTTTCTTCCCAAATTCAAATATGTTTTAAAATGACTCACTATAAACCATTACAAATCCTTCACAGTGCATGGTAAGAATGATATAGGGCTAAAATTCACCCCAAAATAGCAACTTGCTTTCCACCGACTGTGGCTTAGGTGGCAATTAAAGTGTTGGTATTTGTCATGAAAACTGACTGCTCCAACATATATGATTTTATTTAAATCTTGATCATTTTTGCAAGACAAAGAGTCATAGTTTCCTTAGAGAAGTCTGGTAAGATTTGATTTTATTGTAGTTATTCACTGTTTATTTTATTTTTCAGTATGTGAGAGAAAAAGATCTATTACTCTTATCTTACTCCTTGGCCCTGTGAAGTGAAGGGCATTAGTCTGGGAAGGTTATTTAGTTCGGAACGTCTTCAATTCCAAAGTGAGTGTTTTTTGATGCAATGTATAAAAGTCACCTCTGCCCTTCCTTCTTTTTTTAGAGAGAGTTAGGGAATGATAGGTACCACCCCTTTATTCAACATCTTATCTGTTCTTTAAACTATTTTCAGATATCACATGGAGGTCACTCTCATACAAAACTTTTAATTTTTTACTGGCTTCCTAGACACTGTTCAAGTACTCTGAGGTTTGTACATTTGGCCAAAAGAGAATCCTTTCCAGAGATATTCTGTACATTACAGATTAACTAAAAAAACTGTTTTGCAAATCCTTCCATTTCCCAAGTGGAATGAGGTCACAAAGGAACCAATATTAAAATGACCAGGGAAATGGCCAGTGCTTGGCCTTCCTCAGCCAGTCTGGGCATTGCTATGGCTTGGTACCACCTATGCCTTGTGACATACCTCATAGAGGTCAATCATGACATTGCCCTCAGGGCCTCTGCTGCTCTGGACGTTCTCCAAGGCCAAGGTGAAATAAACACCACGGGTGTCTGAGATGTAGAGGTTGTACGTGTCGTTCTGATTCCATTCTTGGACTGCTGCAAACACTTGATTCTCATCTGTGCTGATAACATGCATGTCCTGAAAAATGACACCAGAAAGTTAATAGGGAAGAAGAGTTTGATATGTCACTTGAAGAAGCATCCAAAGAGTATGGAATCCAGTGAGGAATACCAGAATCGATACTCTAAGGGAACATAGAGAGCTTCCTTTTGCATATTTAAGAAATAATTGGGACCAGCAGATGGTATAATGGCTGGGAGTTGCCAGACCCCCATATAGTTGACCACAGTTCGAGTCCCAGACCTGGTGGCTTAAACTCACACTGGTCGTGTGGGTGTGCGTGCCCAAGATCCAGAGAGGAGAATGGAGGAGAAGAGATTGTGGGGTGGCCATCCCCCCGGGGGGTGATTTCTCGCTTTCTGTTTCTCTGTCTCTCTCTGTCTTCCTGGCG
>NW_006204113.1:6870479-6871468 GCF_000334495.1 Tupaia belangeri chinensis
AAAAAAAAAAAAAAAAAGAACAAGAAATAATTAATTAGTTAAGTGCTCATGATATCTTTCCTTTATCACTTGAGGGGTTAGGCAGTAAGGTCATGAGAAAATAGGATAAAAGGATGCTTTGTAGCTCAGTTATCATTTAATTGCCTCATTAAATAATTTGAATAATACTTTCCTAAAGATGTATGATTTGGAATATCAGTTATCTTGATATATTTGCAAAACACAAACATGATACACAGAAGGCTTGCATGGGACAAATATGAGGAAAAGTTGGAGGGACAGAGAGAAAATATACAAATCCTGGATCTCCTAGTGTGGTCCCTGGACCAAGCTTTTTAGACACTTAGAACCTCAGGCTTCACCTACTGAGTCAAGATCTGCACCCTAATAAGATCCCTAAATGATTAATATATATATTAAAGTTAGAGAAGCACTGCCCCCAGTAATATCTCTTCCTCCAAGGAAAACAGTATTAGAGAACCCTAAACCACTCATCTTCATGTTAACAAGCACTGAGGACTTCCCTGCTTATCAAAACCTTTAATGTGAGAAGTTCTGTAGGAAACCTTAAGGAAAGAGAGAAAAAATCGTCTGCACAACTGGTGATAGTTTTAGACCCGAGTATTTCTGGAAAATAGTAACAAAACAAAGCTGCCCCTAAGGTGGGAATTCCAAATCCCTTCTTCCTCCTTATGGAAATCTTGAGAAGAAGCTAAAACAAACCAGAGCTTGTGGTCTCAGGCCAAGTCTTGTTGTGTGCTGGGGTGTGGGAGGGGCCCTTTATATGCGCTCAGTGCCTTCTACCCTTGGCCCAAGGCAGTGGACATGATATAACTTCCAAAAATAAAAAAGCAAAACAAACAAAAACAAACTAGAAACAGAGCTGTACTGAATCACAAAGTTAGAACAAAATTGTGGAAAGAGGCGTCCTTAATAGTAGCTTACAACTTAAATCTTCCCAGGAGGACCATCCTCTTACTTTGGAAAGC
>NW_006204113.1:6871853-6873727 GCF_000334495.1 Tupaia belangeri chinensis
TCCCTAATTTCTAACCTAATTTTCATTACAGTGTAGACCTATGCGCTCTTGATCAATCAATAGCAATCGGTTCCGACTCTCTTCTAGGTGTGCCGGAACAAGACTGTCTGTCCTTTTTAACCTGATGACATTTCTGTGCTCCCAGAATGAAGAAAGCCCTGCCCAAAGAATGTTATCCAAGATTTGCATACTCTTCATGTCTACTCAGGCGACACATGACATATTCTATAGTTGGTAACTTTTTTTTTTTTTAAGAAGGAATCCAAAATGAAGAGCCAGTATGAGTCCTGTCTATTAATTCAATGTGGCCAACACGCAAACACAGGGTTGGTATAGAAGTTGGCCATTACTTACGTCAGCCTAATGTCTATTTATATCTCTTCTAGTAATGATGGCTTGATAGTCTTCAAAAAAAGAAAATCTTCATCTTTCTCAGACATATATTCTCACTATATTCAATCTGAACTCTTTGCTTCTTTGTTTTGTACTAAGCTCCAGAAGTGAGCTTCTAGGCCTGGTTCTCAGAATGTTCCATTTCCCTGGCAATGAAAATTGGATGACAATGGACATATGATTCATTGTAAAGTCAGCAAGACATATTTATTTTTATTTTTTTAGTTTGTTCTTTTTTTATTTTATTTTTTATTCTTTTATTTGTTAATTTCATTTTCTTTTATACATTCAATCACTTGGCTTACAAAATGGATATTTCAACAGGTGAACCTTTCTCCCTAGTACAGTTGATAAAACTACAAAATATCTTCAACAGATAATTTCTTTGTGTCATTAATGCTTTGCCTTCCTAATTTTTGTTTTGTTTTGTGTTTTGAATTTGCTATAGGGCACGTGTACTGGCCAGGGAGAGTCAGTGACAGAGGGTAAATGAGAAAGCATTCACCCACCGCCCACCCCCCAGGGGAGGATGGCCATCCTGAAATCTTTTCTCCATTCTCCTCTTGGGGTTTTGGGCATGTATGTATATATGCCTCAATTGTTTCTTAAGCCACTGGGGCTGGTACTCTAACCACGCAGTCTCCCACGTGGGATCCTGCATCTTTACCACCACGCGACAGGCTGGACTCAAGGCATGTTTTTAAAATGATTGTATCATTAGAAAGAGGAAAAAAGTAGGCAGTAAGAATAAAATAAAAGTCAAAATTTGTTGGAGACTTATCGTAGAGGCAGAGGATGAAGCCAATCCTGATGAAAATAGGGTCAAAAGATGGAGAGAGGTAGGCCCTATCTTGTGAGGTTCTTTCTGTCCTTGGCTGTGGGCATTTTAAAAGCTTATCTCATCTCCAGGCTTATTAGTTAGAAAAGACAGCAGTGGTGGCCATTCTCCCTGGGGCGTGTGTGTGTGTGTGTGTGTGTGTGTGTGTGTGTGTGTGATTTCTCACTTTACCTCTCACTGCCTCTATGTCTCTCTGGCAAACACATGCATCCTATGGCAAAAACCTAAAACAAACAAAACTCAGTATAGTAACAATTAAAATAATGAAATGCAGGGTAAAATTAGTTGAGTTTCTACCTTGGCTTTGTAACTTAGCTATGGTGAATGGAGCACTGTGGCTTGGAACTTTGCCAGCAAAATAAAGATAACAAGACTATACACCCCACGGAGCTGTGAGGATGAATGAAATCAGTAAGCACTTGCAATAGTCACTAAGCCCTTAAAATAGTTCCTGGGAGAGCTGCAGGTGGCAAGGTGGTTGGGGCACTGAACTCTACTTACAATAGTCACTAAGCTCTTAAAATAGTTCCTGGGAGAGCCGCAGGTGGCAAGGTGGTTGGGGCACTGAACTCCCACATGGTTGACCACAGTTCAAGGCCTGAACCTGGTGATTTGATTTTTCATTCTCCCCCTCTTTCTCTGC
>NW_006204113.1:6873758-6879900 GCF_000334495.1 Tupaia belangeri chinensis
TCTCTCTGCTCTAATTAAAAAAAAAAAAAAAAAGAAAGAAAAAAATAGTAATCATTAAAAAAAAAAAGGTTCCTGGGACATGGCATAGGTTCTGTACATGGTAACTATTTTAGTTAAGTGAGCCCTTACTTTCCCTCAGTTGATTAAGTAAGATTGATTTGGCCTATTCATTGCAAATATTAAGAATCTCAATTAATAAATTCAACAAAAGGTGGTTCATCTAAGTGTTTTGTTTCTTTCTAATGGAAAGAATGAGCTGTAAGAATTAGCCCCAGGGCTTCACATTCATGCCATTCCTTTCAGGACTCCCCATTTTCTGTAGGGCAAAGACTAAAATCCTTACTATGGCATTTAGAATCCTCAAACAACTACTCCCAGCTCAGGTTTCCTTCCTGGTCAGCAGGACATAGTATAGTCCCTGAATTCAAATTTAAATATTTCAGTGCTAATCTGGGCCCTGCATAGCCGATTCTCACCTCAGTGCCTCTGGAGTGAACTTCTGTACTGAGGAACCTCTGAGGGGCTCACCATAGCTGTTTGATTGAACAGTCCTGGCCTGGGAGGCTAGTGTGCATCGCATATACCCTCCCACCTCACATCAACGTTCATTTTGTAGACTCAGAATTGAACAATCCAGATGTATCAAGTGTTTTGACCTAGATCATCACAAAATACCAGATTAAAATGGTTCTCTGGGGACTAGCATATGGCACAGTAGCTATGTCACTGGACTTCCACATGGCTAACCACGGTTTGAATCTCGGGCCCAGTAGCTTGAAAATCATGCTGGGCATGTGTGTATGTGTGCCCAAGATCCTAGGAGGAGAATGGAGGTGAAGGGATTGTGGCATGGCCATCCCCCCCAGAGGGTGATTTCTCACTTTTCCTCTCACTATCTCTGTCTTGTCTCTCTCAGCGGAGCACACGTTCCCTAAGGGGGGGGGGACCTCTACATGTAGGTCAAAATTCAATCTCTCTCTGTCTTTATATAATCTAATTACATTAAACTGACTTTTTCTTTTCTTTCAAGGTTTTTGCCTTTGGGTGTTTGTGCCTGGGAGAGAAAGACAGACAGAGACAGTGAGAGGGAAAATGAGAAATCACCCCCCGCCCCCGGGAGAATGGCTACGCCGTAGTCCCTTCTCCAGTCTCCTCCTGAGATCTTGCATGCAGACACATGCACTGGGTGTGGTTTTTCAAGCCACCAGGTCTAGGACTTGAACTACAGTCGCCATGTGGGAGTCCAACAACATACCTGCTTTGCTATCTGCTGGCCCTGAAGAGAATTTTTTTAGAGAGATTTTTTGCTATAGGATGTGTGTGTTCCCCAGAGAGACAGAGAGAGACAGAAATAGAAAGCAAAAAATCACCCCCCACGGGGGATGGCCATGCTGCAATCCCCTCTCCTCCATTCTCCTCTCAGGATCTTGGACACGCATGCACACGCACCGGGAGTGAGTTTTAAGCTGCTGGGTCTAGGACTCAAACCACACTCCACTATGTGGAAGTCCAGTTATGTAACCATTACGCCATCTGCTGGTCCCTCTGAACAGACTTTTGAAAAATGATGTTGGTCATAAATATTTTAATTGAAAAATTTACAAGTTCAAACCCATTTTTATTTTCTCTTCTTCATTAAATTCTCCTTCTTCATCAGGAAAATGTGCTCTTTCTCTCAAAGTGGTGTTTTACATTGAATGCTTTCACCGAAACAAAGTTTTAGACAAACGTGCTCTAACAGATCTTCTATTAGACTGTTTTCTGAAGTTTCTTCTCTAGGATATCAGACTTCTTGGATTTTAAGAGATTTTTAGAAAGGGGAGGAGTCCTTTGGTAAAACATTTTCACTCATGCTGAATTAAAGAGCTTTCTAGCTCACAGAACATCAACATACCAGCGAGATGCTGTTACCCTCCAAGAAATACAATGGAGTTTCTTTTTTATGCTTACTTGGTCACAGAAACAAACTTTCATGAAGCATCACTAAAGACATTTTTATTCCGAGTAGCACATTTGAGAAAAGAGTGTGGTAAATTAAAACTTTTTAGTTTAAAACCAAGGAGAGAAAGAGGGAGAGATTGATACACCTGCCCAAGGTTTCAAAGCAAGTTAGTGACAGCTCCAGGTCTGGAATCCGGGTCTTCTGCTGCAAATCAAGCGGCCTCCACACCACCTGCTTGCCGGTGCACATCTATCTTCCGCCATGGAGACAACCAGATCCATACTAATAATAATATTACCTTGCTTTTATAGAGTATCTGTCCTCCAAAATGCTCAAAGCACTTTCATATGGATTGCCTCATTTATCTCACTTGAGTAGCTCTGAGTGAGCTCCAAGTAAGTTAGGGGGAAAAAAGACTGTCACTATGTCTCCTGGTCCACAGGGCCCCTCCTCTTAAGGGCAACAGCACCATTAGAATCTCCCCACCCTCTACCTTGTCGCTCTTTCTATCTTTCTTAATTTTGACATCTCTCAGGGTAACTACGGTCTTATAAGAGCTGATACAATGGTCGTGGATGATGAAAGAAAAGTTGAGCATGAAGGTGCTGGTTTGTCTTGCTTTCTCTGGGTGGCAGGATGCTTTGTTCATTCCCAATGCTGGCAGCCCTGGCTCTGACAAAAGGCCAAGAATTACATACATCTTTGCGGCAGGTCACCTCACCCAAGCTGGGGCTTCTCTTTGAAGAGGTAATGAAAATGTAATGAAGCATCTCATTGCCTTAAAAATAAACACTCCCCCACTTCAGATCAAATAATACATTCGTTTGCTGTGCTAGCTCCTATTTTTCTGGGAACAAGCTAAATGAATCACTGCATTCTCTCCTCAGAGAGCAGATGAGGCTGAGTAATGGAACACGTTCATCTGGGAGTGCAGAGGGGGGCAGACAGCTGATTCAGGGTCAAAGTAAAACTTTTCCTTCCAGATTAGCTAGATGGCACTGGAGGCAACTGTCAGCAGTGATCTGCATGATGGCTATGAGGAAGGAGTGCAAACTGCTTCCCAAATCTCCAGCCCCGGGTCCGTAAAAGTTTCTTTCATTTTATTTTTTTAAAAACTATTTTGTTTAACTTTATTTATTTATTTATTTATTTATTTATTTATTATTTATGCTAATTTGACCAGAGAGGGGGAGGGAGAGAGAGAGAAAGGGAGAAAGCAACCTGCCAGGTTCAGGACTTGAACTGTGGTTGGCCATGTGGGAGTCTAGCGCCCTTAACCATCATGCCTGCTGCTTGCCCCAAAGTTTCTTTCTTTAAACCTACATTTTGGAAACTCCTTAAGTCAGGGCTTCTTTTCTCCTGATCCTCCTGATAGTATATAAAATTTGGTGGGGGATGGGGGGAGTGCGATGCTATGTTTTAATAATATACTGAAGTTATTAACTTACTTTCAAGGGAAGGAAAGTGGAACAACAGCTTGGGAGTCAGGAGCCTTGAGTTTTAGCCTCAATTCTGCTGCAAAGGTATTTGGTGTTGACCAAGAGGTTCCACTCAATGTATTCCCAAGTAAGATGAGATGAATGACTCAAATCTGTTGGATTTTGCTGTTGTTCATTTTTTTGTTTGTTTGAATTTGCTCTGAAGTTGCACATGCCTCTTAGACAACAGCATCACTGCACATTGCATTTAATTCTTATTTTTAAAGGTACAAATCTCTCAAACCAGCCATTGCATTTGTTAGTCAAGGAAGCAATTTATTTCAGTGCTCAGGGGGAAAATCCTATTCTGATGTATTTACCGAAATAAAAAATGTTCATCTTTCATGGACCTTCCTACGAGATTATCAAGGGTAATTTTAAACAACATTCAGTTTTCTTTTTACATAGTATTATCCAGTTCTCAACTAAGGTACAACTTAAATGTTGTAAATTCTTGTCTTACTGGAAATAAACAAAAAACCTTAAGTCAAATCAAGAGCAGCATGCATTTAAATATATACTGATGCAGACAGAAGGTTCTTGGCAATTAACAAACATTAGTCTTTTAGTAGCTGAAAATAATAACTACTAACTAACTACTAATTTCATTCTTTGGAGTTAGTAGTGCAATTCAAGTGTATTCTAGTACCTGAGGTTTACAGTCTGCCTTCCACTACATTAGGGTTTGGGGTAGAGGGTTAGCTGAGAAGGAGAATTCTGCCTGAAGAAGTCAGAGCAACCTGTTGCCAATGGCTTTCCTAGGAGACCAGCTGTGGCCTTGTGCTATGTCCATTACAGGACTTCCTGGGCAGCTAGCTGGTCCCAGTCCAAAACAGAATACTACAATGTACTAGATAAAAATATAAGAGAAAGAGACACAAAAACTCTCTTTAAAAAAATTAAAAAGGTCTTGGGCCAGCAGTTGACATAGAGATTGAAGCAGCTGGACCCCACGTGGCTATGCAGTTCAAATCCCAGATCGGGAGGCTTGAAAATCACACAGGGCATGTGTGCGTTTGTGCCCGAAATCCTAGAAGGAGAAGGGATTACCACGAGGCCATCCTCCATGGAGGAAGATTTCTCATTTTCCTTTTCTCTGTCTCTCTCCAGTGAACACACATGCCCTTTGGCAAAAACCTAAAATAAACAAATAAATAAAAATCAAAGTTCTTAATAGTCTCTGTTCAATCCAAAGGATTTAAAGTTGAACTATAACTTTATTTAAACCTTTAGATAACCCGTTGCTTGTGGTCACATTTATCTCCCTTGCTTTAAGATTAAGGCTCAACAGACTAACAATTTTTGAAGCCACTCAGGATGGCAGCAAGATTGCAAATACACAGCATTGAGCATCCAAGTCCGTTTGACCTCCACTAGGTGGTGCTCCATATTAACACAGTTCTTCCGTGTTGCTGGAAATAGCCCAGGGATGTCAGCAGCTGAAGGTCTTTTGCCACTATTTTCCAAAGGATATGTCATTGGGGAAGTCAAAAAATTAACTGCATCTCAGAGCTCTAAAGATAACTAATCTCTTCACCTCCACTGAGAAAGAAAGCAAACACTGGAACCATGTCTCGGGATCACCTCTCAATGAACAATTGATAACAACACAATGGGACAGAAATGCATCCCATCTGTTGCACTGATACGCCAAGCATGCAAAAAAAAATTTCTGTGTTGGCAGAAAACCAATATATATTATTTGAAAACCTTTACTACTACAAGCAAAAGCAAATCAAGTTTTTATTTATTTGGCTGCTCCTCTAGAAAGAGTATCAGAAAGAAAAACCAGAGGAAGAAAAAAGAGAAAAAAAGAAGGAATAAAAAAGGAGGATGAGATTGGCCAAGAAAAGAAAACTGGTGAGTGAACTTGAGAAACAGAAAAGGGAGATGAAAAGAGAGAAATGACTACGAGAAAGGGTCCTTGGAGACGGGATGGAGGTCGGATGGTGTCAACCAGAGCAAACAGTGAGATGCAGAGAGCAGTTCAGGCCATACCTTGGGCAAAGCGTACTTCGGAAGCTTCATTTGGGCAAATGCGTTCCTCCGGTAGGACACGTAGTAATGCGGGCGTCCTCCTGATGTCAGCTGCGTCACATAGACAAGGATGTAAGAGAAGCCGCCAAGACAGTTATAGGTCATGGGCAAGCAGCCACCAGACAGGAAGAGGGTAGCTGCCACCATAACAGTGTGGGTGCCCATTGTGGTCAAGTGTAAGGAATTGGCATTTGGTTCAAAAACAGCTTACACAGTGTATGTGAGTTGGTCAGAGGCCCAAACTGAACCCAGCAGACAAAAGTAGAATTCTTCCATTTGTGCTGTGGCTCAGATGCCAGGAAATATTTTCAGGTCCCCCCCGCCCCCGCCGCCCAAATGACAGGAGTCTCAGAGTATACTGGGAACCCATGTGGGTGGCTCAGCTCTCCAGCACGTCTATGACCACACACAGGTCCTCATCCCATAGCAGGAGGAGATGGTCTGAGTGAAACAAAGGCCAAAGTGGAAGCTCACACTTCTGGGTAATGAATTCTAGTTTGATGGTGTCTCATTGACAGCTGTGGGTCTGTCCTACAGATAGGAGTGCTGGCAAGCAGGATGGAAGGCCGAGCCCGGATCGTGGTCCAAATTCATTCTAAGGCTCTATCTCCCAGCAGAAAGTGTGAGCTACCGTCCCAGTTTTGTCCAGGACACAGAGGCCAATGACTTCTGTGGAGTATGAGGG